>NC_090864.1:7333998-7653373 GCF_024217435.2 Syngnathus scovelli | reverse complement strand
ATTGACACATCGTGAAATGTGAGCAGTAACCAACAAGTACACTTGAACATGACAGCAAGTTAAGAAAAGAGACATTTGAATTGGCAACAAGCTGGTGATGGTGCATTTTACTGCAGAATTACAAGGTGACTAGTTGGACATAGCAACTCCTAAACTAGCACTATTCATTTACAAATTCTTCACATGAACGATTGTGCTGCTACACTTACAAGACTGCATCATTTTTCGAAAGGCTGGAAAAAAAAAAAAAAACGTGACAAGGAAAAGTCCCACTGTAAACATGGAACAAGGCAACTCAAGTTTCAACTGTGTTAGGTAAAAAGCACGATGGACCATGTTTTTTTGGAATGGTGAAGCTAAAGGAAGCAAATAATTTGGATTTAATGTGAGGCACAACTCCACCTTGACCAAAAAGGATTAAAAAAAAAAAATGCACAATGAATGTTCTTCCAAACAAAAAAAAATAAATCAGGCAACAACACAATACAAACACTTCTTCAATATACTGTATATTGTCTTCAACATGAAATAGAAACAGCTGGAATTCTCTTCATGCAACCATTCAGCAGTAACTTAACAGCAGTGATGTGAATACACGTAAACACTAGTCACAAAAAAGTTGGTGATATTGATAATCTTTCCAGAAATATGTGCGTGTTAGCATTTCACCAGACTTCATTTCTCCTGCAGCAAAGCTGGGATGTTGATGTTCCATCCGATGGCCTGCCGGTCAAACCCGCAGGTGAACAGGTTGCACGTTTGGTTCTCCTCGTTCCACGCCGTGCAACACACCATACGCCTGTGGCCCTGCATTGACGCATGTTTGATGTTAACGATGCAAAATTACGCTCTCTCGGATTCTCTTACCATTCTGTTGCTGCGAGGCAGTCGGGCCAGCCTCACTCCGCTCATATCAAACAGCCGCACTTGTCGATTGTCGTGCGGCAGAGCGATGATCCTCTGGTTGGCGGAGACGCTTATCCTAGCAATAATCAAGTATTTAAATACAGTAATCACGTTCTGATAAATAACTTTTTCCTCGATTGACCAACCTGTTGACAGCCGAGTCGGTGCGGATGGTTGCTATCGGTGACCTCATATTTTTCAGATCCCACACTTTAACTGTACGATCATCACTCCCGGACACCACGTTGTCCCCCACCGTGAACACTGCTGATGTCACTGTGCTACAAAAAAAAAGAAAACTTTAAAATGTTACCTCGATTGTGATTTCCACTGTGAAACACACAAACACAGTTTGGGCTTAATTCAAACTGACGTGAAATTAAGGGATAATTAGTGGGGACTAAACTCCTATAAGAGAGGCAGATGCTCACAACGTCTAACCCAACCGGGACCACGTGAGGCGGGGAGGGAGAGAGAGATTGGAGGTCTACTAGGTTGTCAGACAAGGTAATTTATTAAAAGGTTGATTAAGGTTAAAGCGTCTTTAGAAAGGGTGCAGGGGGGGGGGGGGGGGGGAGTGCTCCACGCTACTTAATAGCCTCTCTGCTGTTTCGCTGACAGCGAAGGTCAAATTATTTTTTGAACGGACACTAGGGAGATGACAGAGGAAAAAGAATATACAGCAATGTACACCTTAAATTTACTTCATTAGGATTTATTCCAACCTCCATTTCAATTATTAGCAATGTGTCTCCTAAAGCTGTTGGCATCAAAAGAGACTAATGTGATAAGACGTTGAATTTGTGGAGGAAGTTCCTCTTTTCGCTGCTGGGTATTTTGTTAGCTCACACGCAGTTGTCATTGCGTTGCAATTATGGCGCTGCACTTTTCGCTGCTGTGCATTGTTGTCAGTTAGCATTAGCGCTAATTGCTAGAGAAGAAAAGTGAAGCGGTGTTCCCTGAAGCTGGCAACGCATTCACGTTTGACATTGTGGCACAGAAATTAGCCGGAGAAATGGCAGCTTTCTTTTTTGTGATGCTAATTGGTATGTGTGAAGTTAGGTTGGTATTAATAGTGATCTACGTATATATAATTGTGTGGTGTTAGTTTCAGCAGAATGTGATTTTTTTTTTTTAATTGGTTAAAAACCTCTATAAATGAATATAAGATAATAAATGAAATGATGAGTGTAAGTGCAATACTGACTCTGTGTGTCCCTGGAAGACATTGACGGAGTGGATGGATGGATCTCTGAAGTCCCACAATCTGAAGGTGGTGTCCCTGGATGAGGTGACTACCAAACGCTGGGTGGGATGAGTGCAACAGTGGGTCAACTCCTGGTCATGGCCTGCACAGAAAAATCAGCCTTGACCTCAAGTTATGAACTCATACTAGAAGAACATACATGCTGGATATATTTCTCGGGTTACAATAAAAAGCAATTTTATTTTGCAAACTTTTTGGGAACCGCTCCTTTAATTCCTATTCAGTTTTGGTTCTCAGGCCATAAGAATAAAAAGTAATACTTTGGCGCCATCTTGTGGAATGTTATTTAATGTTAAATCTAGTATTATCTGCGGTCTTACCAGTGAGAGCATGCACCAGTTCAGATGTCTCCACCTCATAAAGGTTGGCAGCACGATCCCAAGAAGCTGTCACCACCTGTCGGCCGCCTACCAGCCAATCAGCTGCGATGACTACACCCTGGTGACTTTTCAGGGTTGCCGTAGCAAGCCGGACAGTGGGCACCTCGCAAGGGCCTTCACCGTCCACCTCGCCTTCTTCTCGGTCTGAAGAATCCTGGTCATCGTCACACGGCGCCTAATGTAAAAAGAAAAAGAAGTTCAGTCACTGAATGACCTCAGGTACAAAAGTCAATCCAGGGCATTCAAATTGAGCAGAATTAAGTGACTTACACTGACATCTGGTGGTGGCTGGGGGGCAGGTAGCTGCACCATGTAGCGCCAGATGTGAGCCGTCTGGTCCCCGGAGGCTGAGACGATGCAAGGACACATGAACAAACAAGATCGACATTCAATCACGTCGGCATGTGAGGCAAAATAACATTGACACCAATATTCATGCTTTGTTTTTTACCTGTGAGGGCCATCTGCTCAGTGGGGTGGAACTTGATAGAGTTGACTGTGGAAGACAGATCAATAAAAATGACTCGGAAAACTAATTTTTTAAATACTTGCAAAGAAAAAATTTGCATGAATGAATCATTTTAAGAGTAGTGTGGTTGTGATTACCTGATCCTGCATGGCCACCATACTTAAGCAGGCACTTCCCAGTCTCGATACTCCAAAGCAGGGCTGAGTGGTCTGTGAAGAAAGTAGGTCATATCGTCGTGAACATTTTTCCCAAAATAAATCGTAACCAAGGCAAAGCGATGGTAAATCTAAAAGTAGAAACATTTGTGATAGCACAATTGATCATCTTCTGAGAAGTGACGTACCAGCCGAGGCAGTTCCAAGGACGACAGGCTGAGTTCTGGTCACACTGAGGTCCCAAATTCCATCCCGATGGCCAACATATTCCTTCTGGAGATGGCACAAAGCTCTGGACCCTGCAGTAGCTTTGAAGCTGGATACAATCTGAAATGAGCAAATAAATTCACACAGAGAAATGATTACAAGGGGCGAACTGGTGCAAAATATATACCAAGATTGCCAATATGCAAAAAAAAAAAAAAAAGGAAACTTAATGCAGTTAAGCTTGTGGCATGTCTTCAATTTGGTCCTTCACAACAAAACCTGATGATTATTTATCTTTTTAGAATAAACATGCTGCATTTCTACTGAAGTGACAACTCTCCAGCACCAGATGGCGCTGTTTTTCTTTCTTTACCATTACACAAAAAGAGCATATATGTCATTACTAAATGGAGTTACTTAACTTTAGACTGCAAAAAAAAAAAAAAAAAAAAAATCTCAGACGGTGGCACGCATGCCATTTTATTTAAGGTCAATTTGCGTAAAGTCATGGTTTAGATATACTTTTTTTTTTTTTATCAATTATTTTCTGCATTCTCCTCCCAAACTGCACCAAAGTGTACCATACCACAAACTATCTCTAGGACTTGACTCGAGAGCCACTACATGAGAAAATATGAGGTTTTATATGTCTGTCAATGCAGCTGCTGCTAAAAATAAGTTGAGAGACGAGATGCGGAGTCAAGGTCAGACTGCAGTTTAAAAAGAGAATCAGAGCATGTGATTAACAGTATACACGGGACATTACCCATGATTCTCCACCTCATAACTCTCAAGCGGCCACAGTGAAATTCAAATTGCACGGTCCACCTATTTTGCCGGCGAAAGCGTACGATTGTTATATATAGCAAAGAAATTACAAAGGAAGAACTCAAGGGAGGTGAGATTGTCTAAAAGTACCCGAGGCTGTAAATGAATTACACTTAAACATGTGACACATGACCTTAGAAGGGAGGACAAGATGAGTCCTCCTTGCCCTCACTTAGGAACAAAGCACCATTTGATCGTGACATCATTTCCAAATATTTACCCAGGTGACACATTTATTAACTGTATAAAAAAAGGCAAACATGATGAGTCCGATACCTTACTAGTTGACGCTTTGTAGGTCGTCTTCAGCTTCTGTGACAGTTGGCTGGTGCTGTGGCTGGCTGCGCGACAAACACATAGGATGCAAACTTGCTTTCACTGCTGCTCATTTTGAATACTCACTATGATCTAATTACTGGCAAATGTGTTTGTTAACCTAAGCCTTGGCATTTAAAAATCCTCCAGCAAAGTCACGTAATGTGCATTAGGGGGGACGGCACGAGCATAACAATAACATTACTCTAACAAATCCCGCAGGAAATACTAGACCTTTTGTTTTCAGGGCTCCCTTGGAGAGATCTCCTCCCTCAAGATTCTGTCCGTCGCCAGTCAGACGTTCATTCAGGGAATCAATTTCCCGTCGTACTGTAATGTTAGCACAGTGGCGAGGTTTTAGAAGACAAAAAAAACCCCTCGACATTCCGGTTTAGACAATCAATACCTAAAGGTCAACAAAGTATACTCTAAAAATATAAGCTGACAAAATGGTTATTGTTGCCAAGTTTTCAACTATTGACGTTGCCTTGGTTACATTTTTATAAAGCACATCTCAAGGTCTGGATGAACTGGACGAACTCACATTCGAGGTTTTCGATGTAGAGATTTTCAAACTCTCGTTCAATCTGGCCAAATAGGTCGAGAAGATTGTTACGCAGAGAGTGGGGCAGCTTGGAGTCCTAGAGAGACACAAAAAAATGTAGTAACAGATGGAATTGTTCTTCACTTCAGCAGCGGGATGAGAGTGTCAATCACAACCAAGCTTTATTATTATTATTATTATTATTATTATCATTATCATTATTATTATTATCTAGTTAACTTACTTCCATTGTAGGTGCTTGGAAAAAAAAAAACCCAGTTACAAAGAGCCCACCAGTCAACAGCAGACCAACACACAAGCTAGCATGACAGCAAACGTCTGCCTTTGACAGCTCAAATGAAGAGCCGAATCTTATTTCCTTTCACTTGCCAACTATTAAGAGGGCCCAGGGAACCAAATACTCCGCTGTCACTCTTTCATCTGGCACAAATTCAAAACCAACAGTGACGTTCGTCTCCTGTTCATTGTGTTGCCACCACCGGCTCGGAGAAAAAAGATCAATTCGAAAGCAACAGGCGGCCATTATGTATATAAAGCTGCTTAGTGGTGCCCCTAAAAAACCTGCAGCATATTCAGGATAATAACGTCAGCCTGAGAAAATGTGTTGTTTGTGAGTTCGAATATTGTAAGATGAGACAGGGAACAAGAGTAGTCGCTGGACATTAACTGAGTCAGCAGGTCGAGAGAAGGCTAATCAGAAGTGGACAAGCAGCCTATATTAAAACTTGATGAGACAACGGGTCAGAGCAAGTTGCAGGCTCTTGTTGCGAGTGGCTGATAAGAAAAGAAGAAGAAAGTGACAATTAATTGATAAAAATGTATTGAATGCTTTGAAGATGACATTTATTTTGGAGATCATTTTGCATATGGGTGTACTGCAGCTCCGTTTTAATAGCAGAAACATGAGAACTAAAAAAATCTCACACAACCTTTCTTCACCTCATCACACGGATGATGGAAAAACATTGAGACTGGGGCTCTAATGTTAACAACCAGGATCTACTTGATCAAACAGAAAATGTGATCTAGTCTCGATAAGTAAATACTTGCCAACCTAATATTTATGATCTTCCCTTTCTGGTGGTAATAAATAAATGACGGGTAGGGTAAGGTCTACTAATTTAACTACCGTTGGAGATGAATCACTAACCTCAACAGTGGTCTAAAAAGTCTGAAAAAGAAAAACAAGCACTAAATAAATAAGCAATGCTGCTCAACCTACCACTTGCAGCTCTTTAACCAAATAATAGTAAAAGTAGAAGTACTAGCTGTCAAATTTTGGTTGACGATTTTGCATATGTTGAGAAGACACAGTAATAGGTTAAAAATAATCATTAGAATAAAACTGTCGTTCTTACCTGTCCCTCCAGCATGTCTCCTCTGTGGATGCCAGGTGGCCTCTCTTCCGTACTGTTCGTGCGCCGAATAGACAGGCTGTGAGCCTTGCGCTTTTGTTTGGGGTGACGAGCAGTTGAGGCAGAGCTGCCGCTACTCCCACCCTCAACAGGCATCCCGCCTACTTTTTTTGCACGGCCCTGCCCCCCTGCTCACCTCCTACCTGAAGAGCAGGCCGATAAAATCGGACAGGGCGAGATGGCTGATGGCTGGGCAATGCCGGTCAGTTGCCACCATCTGCCTGCGGGTAAAAAAAGGTGTTCAAGGTCACAATAATTGCAAGCTGAAAAAGACACACAAAAAAGGGACAGCCTTAGCTATAGCCTTAATCATAACTAATAAAACAACAAGCAACTGTGATGTAATGTATCTTCTCAGGATGAGCAATATGTAAGTTAATACAAGAGTGAAACTATTTAGTGAGCAGAAGTTATTTTCAATTATGCAGTTATCAAAAGGTTGACACTAAAAAGATTTGTTTGCTTTTTCGTTTTGAACTTATGTCGAGTGAATCTCTACAGCTACTTTTATCATTATTTATATTTGTATCTGCAATTAAATACAGAGTATGAGTATGTCACCTCTGGCATGCCTCCAGGAATGCTAAGATTAGACAATAATATGAACAAGAATGCCTGAAGGGACAAACATAACTAGTTACGAACAGACTTTTCACATACTTAGTAAAAGCAGGTTATGGGTTAATTTGATCTGAGGTTCTTTAACTTTTATGCAGAGTACCACCGAAAGAAAGATTTCATATAAAATGAGGTTTCATTCTTAAAAAATATATATATTTCATATGATCCTAATCCACTGTTACATTATGCAGTTTAATCATTTAATCAGTGCATTCAAATTCCATTTAAATCAAACTGCTAATATAATGAATTTAATAAAAACGCATGCTTTATAAAAACAGTTCTTAAATAAAAGTTAATAACATTCAGACATGTTTTTAAAAAATCAAGAATACATTTCTAAACCGAAGCCTATAGCAACTAAATGTTTGGAATTTATGGTAGCGTCATCAGTGTGTCGAAAAGGCCAATTAAAATACAAAACGACAGAAATATAACCCAACCATCTAAATTCAATTGTTATATACCAAAATTGCTAAACAACGTTGACGTTTTGTAACCAGAATAAACAGCAAAAGGCAGACTCACCGCGGTCCTGGTTCTTCTAAATGAGCGAACCTAGCACATTCTTTCGGATTTCAATGTAAACCACTAACTCTCACTGCAGCATTCACTTCACACACGATTCCAAAATAATATTCCGGATAAGATTCTAGTACATAAATGCTGACAAACAACGAAATGTCAGTGGATTATAAATTGCCACGGCCGCTGAGATCTTAAATTTTTTGACACATCACGTACAGCGAGGGTCCAAGGACTTCCGTATTACGCAGTTTGTGTTATGTTCACACCCACCAATCAGCTGTCACGCCGATGACAGCGACCAATAGAAGAGCAGTGACGTAACACGCATGGACTCGTAGTCGAGCGATTCATGCACGGTATTGCGCCCTAAATGTCGTAAGCAAAAAGCTAAAGGGATAAAAGACGTAGCGGATTGGCTGTCCAACATAAGACATAGGAGTCGGTAAGTCTTTTTTCCTCGTGTTTTCTTTAACGTTCTATAAAGCACATACAATGCACGTACTTGAGTTACTAGGCCTGGGTGGAGCCGGGGAACACTGGTCCGATGGCGTGTGTGATAAGTGATGGTAAAACCAGAACAGGAGCTATGGAACGAACTAATGTCACGGACATGGGGGGGGGGAATACCTGGGTACAATAGTGATATTTGTATTTTGTTACTCGCCTCTTCGCTTAAATTGCTTAAACTACTTAATTTATTCAGACAGGATGACGTAAAATTAGCACTGTAATGCAATCGATGTGAAGTGAATGTTGTGATCCGGTCCAAAAATCCGTTCTATGTTTTAACTGCACCCAACATTGACGTGCACGTGATTGGTTTGCAGCTTTGGTCACACGATGGTGCGGGCCTTATGGGCGGTGCTACGGGCGGTGACCTCCCAGGGAGCAACCGGGTTAAAAACAAACGTACCTGTCGGTTACGCAGGCGCGCATCATCCTTGGAGCGGAGAGTTTCGGCGACACATCGGTGCGTGCTTCCGATCTTTATCCAGGTAAGCTTTTGGGCTCTCAGGCCTCCATTATGTCGCTTTAGGGCACAACAAAGTTTATACTGTAGCAAACTGATCCAATGAAAGGCCTCGTTTCAGGCTGCGTAGCCGCAAAAAGCCGCATCGAAATTATGCATTCTTTGCAGCATTCCTTTCATAAACGTGCACGTCGTATTGACATAAAACTGAGCTTGCGTGCATTCTTGCGTTCTGGGAGAACTAGTTGGTTAGAGGGCTTGACTAGATCATAGTTTAGTCGTCTCTATTGTGTATTTGCACTTTTGTCCAACAATAGGACTGATGTCATCGTCTGAAATGGGACTTGCAAAAACCTTGCTCACAGTTCTCCAAATAGGAAGCAAATCAAGCAGGTTTTATGGTGTGTTAAGTACACAAAATGGATATTTTTGTAGTTGCAGTGACATACGGCACCAACAGTGTTTAACCAGAATGCCTGAGATAACCACAGAGCACCTGGATGAGAAGCAAGTGAAGTTGCTGGCTGAGATGTGCATCCTCATCGACGAGAACGACAAACGAATCGGCGCTGACACTAAGAAAAACTGCCATTTAAACGCTAACATCGATAAAGGTGAGTTTCACCCATCTAGCCTCTTTGCGTGTGTTTTTATTCTTTGTCTAACTACTACTTTTCCTTACAGGATTATTACACAGAGCGTTTAGCGTCTTTATTTTTAACAGTGAAGAGAAGCTGCTCTTACAACAACGATCTGATGCCAAAATCACTTTTCCTGGTGAGTAACACATCCATACAAGATTTGTTTGTGTCATTCAAAATATAACACTGTATGTGTGTTTCAGGATGTTTCACAAACACATGCTGCAGTCACCCTTTACACACAGATAGTGAACTGGAAGAAAAAGACGCCATTGGAGTGAGGAGAGCTGCTCAGAGGAGACTTGAAGCCGAATTGGGTATCCCCATAGAACAGGTAAACGGTTTGGGTTGGTGTGTTATGGTGCATCTGATCTCACTTCAGTCTCGGTGATGTGCAGGTGACTCCAGATGAAATGACTTATCTCACAAGAATTCATTATAAAGCCCAGTCGGATGGGGTTTGGGGAGAACATGAGATTGACTACATCATCTTTATGCAGAAGGTATGTCATGTCGACTGCTAGAAACATTGCATGAAATATCCTAACTGTGCGTGTAATTGCTGACTATATTTTTCTTAAGGATGTGGAGTTGAGCCCAGACCCCAACGAAATTAAAAGCCACTGTTACGTCACCAAAGACGAGCTACGGCAAATGCTGGAGAAGGCCAAGCGTAAAGAAGTGGAAATCACTCCCTGGTTTCAACTAATCGCAAACACCTTCCTCTTCAAATGGTGGGACAATTTGCAAAACCTGAACAAGTTTATGGATCACAAAAACATCCATCGCATGTAATCCCTATTAGTCAGGAGATTCGATGGTGGACTAGGCAATAAATCTAGAAAGGCAAAGTCATGAAAACTCTAATAAGCTTCACAATGTAAAGTTATGGATAACAATAAGAATAGCCTATTTTTCTATGGTAAATAAAATCATGCCTGGATAAAGTATTGAGATTTTACATCATTACACGCATTGATGACTATGAAACATTAAAAAGTGTAGAATCGCATTGTCTCTTTTTATTTGCGATAAACATGTCGACTGTATATTAATACTGTTGCATATTTGTGTTAGCAAAAGGGTGCTAGTTTTGTGGCATTTGTACATCTCAAATAAGTGCCCTTAAAAAAAATATAGCATACTATATGGTAATGCAGGGTTTTGGCATTTCAGGAAATAAAATGACAATGTAAAACAAACGATAATCCTTGTGCAAAAATTAGCATTGTAATTAGCTATTTCATTACATGAAGACGTAAACTTGAGCACGCAAACTTGTTTGTACTACTGACAGGATATACGTAAAATTATTTAATCACGACTAACGCTTCATGGCACGAGTTCAAGACTGGCGCGATAAAACTTTTTTCTAAGAGCCTATACTACAGATTACAATGCAGCAGTGTACATATGAGTATAACGTAAACGAAAGTTTTATAATTGGAGTGCCTATTAATATGCTTCATAGAGTATGATTGGACAATGATTTGTTTTAGAAGGTTAAAAAAAATCAAGTTTAAAAAAAACAAAAAAGGTACTGTGTGATGGCGATGGATCCGATCGATTTGCGCAGCAACATCAGACGGGGTCTGCAGGTTTTGCAGCAGGATTGTTGTTTGGTGGGCTCAGCTTCATGGTGTTGCAAAACTCCACCAGCTGACCTGGAACCTCAGCCAACACACTCTTGGCCAATGCTTCTTTTGGACCCTGTGGCAATAAAAGGGCACAATTGTCATTATGGAAAACAATTGAACAAAAATGAAATGGAAAAAAAAAAAAAAAGAGCGACAAGAACTGGACAAAGACGGACAAAACCTTAATTGACCACACTGCTGAAAATGATCAGAAGCAGCAGTGCACAATCAATTAAAAAAAAAAATGAGAATGGTACCAAGAGGTCATGCCTACATTATTTTTTACCTTTACATGCATTACATACACAACACAGGCAATTTTCACACATGCAGCTGAGGAAGAAACGGCAGAGATTGGGTACATGAAGAATACTTTTGCTCAAGGGCACTTCAGTGCTTCTAGTATTCCAAAGGTGCCTTACTAGTATGTCGCAATGTCACACAGGAATGGATAGACTTGCTCTGAATTTTCTTACTACAAGTTTAAATGGCTTTCCATAAGATAAATGCTACAGTTTTTAGTTAAGGCAGAAAACAGCATGGGAGTGTCATAAGGGGCTTAAGACCAAATATGTGGGGTACCCCTATGAAGAAGCGGGCTCGTGGGGAGGCTTCAGTTTGAATAACCCAAAGAAGGACGCCACTTGTTGAGGTAATTCTGCCAAAACGCTTTGTGAAAGAGCTTGGCTGGGTGCCTGCGGAGAAATAAGTCACACAGATGGCTACGTTGAAAGAGCATGAACACCCTTGCAAGTGTGTCATGGAAAAAGCTGGAAATTCATGCAGTTTTATGGAAGGAACAATTTGTGGAAAATTCACCTTGGTATGAAAGAGAGCATTTCATGCAGCGGCCAGTAAGGTAAGCAGAGCTGCAGTTTTAACGTTAGCCAACAGTAGTTCTTTGTGGAAAGACTGCTCAGATGTGCTTTTGTATTATATTGCATTATATGGCTGCTTTAAAGAAATGAATTAGTCATGTCAACAGCTTAAGCCGGGGGGAAAAAAAACAATCAAGAGGAATCAACATAACCACACACAAACTTATTTGGATTAAAATTGTTCAGACTTACATTTTGAAACTTCCTGAATGGTACAAATTGAACAATGTCACGCATGGCAGCCTCGCCAGTCAGAGAGCGGAGACGCCCGTCGTCTCCGTCCAGGAACTCCATGGCGGTGAAGTCCGCGCCGCCCACCCCAACGATTATGACGGACATGGGCAGACGCGAAGCGTTGACGATGGCGTTACGTGTGTCATCCATGTCAGTGATTACTCCATCAGTGATGATGAGCAGGACAAAGTATTGCTTCGAGCAGGACAAACAAAACAACAGGTAAGTCAGCTCCAAAAATATAAATGCACTTTCCATATCATGTTTCTATTTTTCTTATATTTAGTTTTCATTTAACTGCAGCTACTCACTGATGCAGTGCTCTGCTGCAGGGCTTGGTGTGCAAAACACGCGACGTGGTTGATGATTGGTGAGAAGTTAGTAGGACCATAAAGTTTCACTTGAGGAAGGCAAACCCTGTAGGCCTCCACGATCCCTTCGACACCTGCACAATGACAGCAAAAGGGTCAAACCGTAATAGTCCAAAAGCACCACCTCTCATTTCGAACATACCTGCACAGAATGGATTTGCGGGGTTGAAATTGAGTGGAAACTCGTGGGAAACCTGTAAAAAGAAAATAGTTAGTCACTCAGAAATCATAAAAAAATAAAATAGTCATACCTGCCATGCTGGTGGAATCTGGGCGCCAAACCCAAATGCCGGAAACATCTTGTCACTATACAGAAGTAAGAAATAATATAATTGTCTCATTCATAAATCAAAAACACAAATATCTTATCGTGTTTCACATACCTATCGTAGTCCTGGATGACATTGCCCACTGACCAAATAGCAGAGAGGTATTCATTTACTCCCTGAGGACTGATGTAATGCAAGGACTGAGGTGACCTTGGATCTCCGTTCGAACCAGTGAAGTCTATTGCAACCTGCCGGAATGAAAATTGTTGAGCAGGGGGAAATAAATCCTCCAATTTTTTTTTTTTTTTTAAACTCACAGTGAAGTTGAGTTGACAGCCCCCCATAACGTAATCCAGAAATGTGTACTCTTTGACCACCTAAAAAATTAAAAGTTAGAAATCAGTGTTAGGATCAATTAAATTAGCACAATAAACAAAGATATTTATTATACCTGGCATTGCTTCACACTCACAACACCAGAGTTCTTGTAGCTTTTCTTCTTTTGTTTCTTTTTACTGTTGATGCATTCAAATTCCGCCTGAGGAGAAAATAGCCACTTTATCACTTCGGATCACACACTTGAGGAACAACGAATAAAACGCATACAACGCGATATGCTCATACCGGAGAAGTGCGCGATGCTTCTTGAAGGCGTTTCATGGTGGTCTCAAAAGAACCGATAAGATCATGCGAGCCATCGTTGTCATAATCAAAGCATTCAACCTACAGAGAAGAGAAAACCAAATCATATGGCGGACAAGATGATTTTATATTGCCATGCCCGGCAAATGATGAATGAAATGGATGAAAGAAATTTAGAGAGAGCATTTCCCATCTAATCTAGTCACACATCACCCATGTAAATCACGTGAAGATGAGCAAAATCAAACATGACAAAACTCACTTGTCTTCTACACTTGAAAACAGCTTCCTTCCTGACATGTTTGCTTAAAAATTAAGAGAATATCGGTGCATCATCAGGCCTGGCGCTAAAAACACTAATCAGGTCTTCATGCTAGCAAAATATGGAAACGATGTTATGTTTAATCATGAAACTTTATGATTTCATCAATCTAGATTAACATTGAACTCATTCATTGATTTTTTTTGGGGGGGAGTGGTGGTTATTAAAAATCAATTAAACATAAATATGTACTTTTATAGGTTTGTCCATGTCTCCTCCGCAGAGAGATTGCAGGGGGATTCGGAAGGGTCTCCATGTTGGATTCAAGTTGTTCTTCACCACCTAAGGAAGGAACAAGATGATATCAGCATCGCATCACGCAAGATCAAATACAGTTGTGACATTTCAGATCAATCTGCAAGCCATGAAATTAAGTAAACACTAACATGTGGCCATTACATAAATATCTTCCGCTCACTTGCTGGGAAAAGAGGAATTAAGCGTCCATTAACAGCATGTCTAGTATCACTTGTCTACCTCTGTCCTGTGAGCCAGTTGCCATCCAGTTGGTGTTTGCTTGTAAAATTCCAGATACGGGTCAGACTTTCCAAAAAAATCCTGGCAATTATTGAAAAGAAGCATTTATAAATTCATAACACGAGAACATTTTTCAAATTAATCTTTAATCTCTTTATTACCTTGTTGTCCAGTTTTCTTGCTTCCACCTCGAAATTTGCCACCCTGTTATCTTTAATTTCTTCAGCATTGATCTACAGCAGGGAGGACGAAAAGAGTGGAAGAGATTAAGCCTACAATGAAGCATAATTGCTCGATTACTCACTGTGATGGTCCCTTTTCCTGCAGGGGACTTGTTCTTCAAGACCAGCGGCCTGGTCAGTTTTTTACTGGACACCACCTGGTAGCAATAAAAAAAAAAGAAATATTAGAACCCAGTTTACTGGGGGTCCACCAGTGTCAGGAGAAGCTTACCTGGCCCAAGGTACACTCCAGTTCTCCTAAGAAGTCATCATCACTCAGATCAACTGTCTTATTGTCAATGTCATAAACCCCAAATTTTAATTTCTGCACCATCTCGAAATAGTAGTCGATGACGAACTTTTTGGCAAACTTTGGGTTAAGGCAATTCTGGACTTTTTCTGTGCGTCCCAACTGTTGAGAAAGTTAATGAGTTGTTATTATGCGGCAATTATCATTTGTTTGCATTTTCATTCAGATGATTAAAATGTAACATCTAGTGGTGTGAACTAAAAGAAAATTGAAATAGACAGGAATTTTAAAAAAATAATGCATGCTGATTATTGATTAGCAAAGCCAGTATTTCCATCTGAATATTACCGATGCTTAAAAAAACAACAGTGCCCAGCACTTTTTTAATGAATGCAGATTCTTATTACTCACCTCATACCACTGGGACTCGGAGGTGTTCATTAACAGCACGCACAGAGGGTCTGATTTGGATCCAATGTCTTTATCCAGAAGATTATCACAGGAAACTGTTAGCTCCACTTTGGTCACACACTGAGCTGCCATGTCTGATTATTACCAGGGTGGGATCAAAGCGCTGCATGAAAAGTATCGTAATAATATTTTTCTTTTCAATAAATGTGTGCAAAATCGTGCAAGTAATGTGCAGTGATTAATACAGATTTGTTTTTCTACGTGGTTACTTGCGGAAAACTATTGGGGGCGTAGGGGAGGTTGTTAGTACGACAAATGAGAAATATGTGCGGAAATTCGATTGACTCAACGTAGTTTCAAAATCGCAGTTTTTAGGTTACATAACATACTTTAGCGATTAAAACGTCATACAATGTTGCTTCGCTTTTCTGTGGTAGGCATGTTACAGCAGAGCCTTACGAATATTTATTGAAAACATGTTACAACTACTTTGTTACGCCTAAACAAACCGCATTAAGCCAAGCTAGCTACTTACAACACTACGAATTACGATCGCGCTTTGAAGATCATTTAAAATGATACTTACCGTTAGAAAAGTGACACACGTCTTCCAAGTCCAATAATGAATGTTTCGACTGTTTTTTTAGGCGTGGTTAAAATTTGTTCAAGCTTTACAGCGTCGCTCTGTCACAACCTCACCGTTTGCATGGTGACTCGACCACGCCCCTTTGTTGAGGCAAAAAAGGAAAAGAAATAATATCAATAATAAAAATCATCATCATCATAATAGTAATAATAATAACAATAATCATCATAATGTGTATTGTATTTTTGTCACTAAACAAATATTGTGGAACGCAAATTCTGTACCGGAAGTACAGTACAGTATAGCGTCCATGAATGTAGTTCCCATTACCGGTGATAGAGGGCGCTAGAGCTAGGGCAAAATAGTAGACCCTACTTAACATCTTTGGATGGGCGTTTCTTTATTGTTGCAATGACTGACCTGCAGCTAAATGTTGCGGGGCACATCATTTTATTTAATGATAACATTAATATACTACACGAGGTACAAAGGAATGGCAAGGTTTGGCACCTCACCTTGCATGAGAAAAACACAAATGCATGTTGATTTAGTAGGGTAAAATCAGATTGCAATCCAATTCAGTATTTGTGGTTTCAAAAAGGCATCATGGTATGTTGTTCCAGTATTTTTTTTTTAATGTCGTGCTGCATACAGTATGTATACTTCAATAGACAAAACAAATCAATATTAATATAAATACAATTTTTTGATATAAGACAATAAAATTCCAAAATAATATGTTAAATATATATTCACAAAGTATGAGCATTATGATATGAGGAATGTCAACCTCCAAATATCTCTCTCATCTGAATAATGTTGAGGTCGGCCTGATTTGCGAGGAACCCCGCCAACCAATCATGCCATATTCGTTTGGAGAGGTAAACTATTGTGGTTAATTATCAGAGCAGAAACAAAGTTGTTTAAACATTTTGTTCTCTTGACAAAGCCTTTGGTGTACTCGATCAATTACCATAATGATTATCTTTTTGAAGTTATAATCACCAAATTAAGTATAAGGTTACTTCTGACTAGCAATGTTCATTGTCAACATGAAGAAGAAAAAAATCCCTATAATTAATTATGTCTGGAGTATTTAAAAAAGGTATCTGTATAGAAGACAATACTGGCATAACCCAAATTTTACAAAATATACGAGGTACATATTTTCAAGTGGATTTGTAAACATTCCAATAGGCACGTGGCTATTATGACATTTTGTTAATTTACAAAATATCAATTGGCACTTAAAGACAGGATTTTTTTTTTTTTTTACATAAAACAAATAGTGATTAAATAGGGAGCTAGATCACAGTGGGATGATTTTGCTTCATTTGTTATGTACGCTTACAATTTTAAGAAGGATTTGGATCACTGGGGGGCTTCAGACCAAATAAGTTGAAGAAGGAGGACACTTGGTCAGGTAACTCAGCCAATACGCTTTGAGCAAGGGCGGCAGCTCCTGCCTGAAATGACATCAAACATTCACATAGTTGCCAATATAAAACAAGAGGATAAATAGCTCAAAAGTTAAAAAAACATGCGTGTATATATAACTTACATTTTGGAACTGTCTGAATGGAACAAACTGGACGATATCTCTCACGGCGACTTCGCCTGCAGCCGAGCGCAAAAGCCCGTCATCTGCATCCAAGAACTCCATGGCGCTGAAGTCGGCCCTGCCCACCCCCACGATAATAATGGACATGGGCAGACGTGAGGCTTTGACTATGGCGTCGCGAGTCTGATCCATGTCCGTGATCACGCCGTCGGTGATAATGAGGAGCACAAAGTATTCCTGCGAAACATTTTACGCATTAGGAAAAAGTCAAAATGTGACTCTCAGTTCAACTGCTTTATGCCACACTGAACTAATAAACATTTGCAACAACATTTCAAATTGATACTCACGGAAGCACTTTGCTGCTGTAAAGCCTGATGGCCAAAACGGGCAACATGATTGATGACCGGGGAGAAGTTTGTAGGACCGTAGAGCTTCACCTGTGGCAAACATTGCTGGTAGGCTTGCACGACACCTGCAATGCCTAAGAAACACGTCAAAATAGAGAGTTGCATTCATTTCAAATAGCCAATCATGTAAAAAAATTAATAAAATACAGTACGGAAATTTCACTCAAAAGCCTAATTTCCCCTAAACATGAGAATGTTTCATTCTTTACTTGGCAATACTGTCTGTCCACAACTAATTTAAATATAATATGTTTGTTTAGTAGTCTGTTTTAAAATATTCTAAGTTTAAATATCAGCTTTAGATTTTCATTACCTTCACAAAACGGATTTGAATTGTTGAAGTTGACAGGAAACTCGTGGCTGACCTGGAAAATTAATTCAATTGATCAGATTCAGTCAAGTATGACAAATAAGAGTATGATATCCTAATAAAAACAGAAAAAATCAAAAAGAAGAAAAAAAAATCACCTGCCACGTAGGCGGAATCTGAGCACCGAAGCCCAACACAGGGAACATCTTATCACTGCACAAAAAAAAAAAAAAAGAATTACGTGAGTTTCTAGTATGTACATTCTGTACTAATAATTTAGGATATCCTTAATTACCTGTCATAATCTTGGATGACATTACCCACTGCCATGATAGCCGAAAGGTACTCGTTATAGCCATGAGGGTGGATGTAATGAAGCGACTGTGGAGATGTTGGATCCCCATTGGAGCCTGTAAAGTCAATGGCGATCTGGCCCAAATTGATAGATCAATCAACAAATTGCAAATATATTACAAGATATTCATTAATAATGTGTTGCGAAAAGAAGGATGAAAATTTGAACTCACGGTAAAATTAATCTGACAGCCGCCGAAGATGTAATCAAGGAACGTATACTCCTTCACGATCTGCATGTGAAATAAAAAATATGCATTAAAAAAACACTCAAATAGTTTATGATATTCTTGTTCATCAAGAAATAAATAAAATTTATGAGTACCTCGCATTTTTTAATGACTATAATACCAGAGTTTTTGTAGCTTTTCTTGCTCTGCTTCTTCTTCCTATTGATGCATTCAAACTCAGCCTGGGGATGGAAAATAAATATAGATGTAAAGGACAAATTCAATTTACACAACTGGGAGAAATGTGTCTGAACCATCAACAGAAAAATAAGAGGATAACAAGCATAACAAGTTTGAGCACCCTGGTCTTACCGCGTAAGTTTGTGATGCCTGCTGGATTTGGCTTAGTGTGGTCTGAAAGGATCCGATCAAGTTGTGTGAGCCGCTGCTCCTGAAGTCGTAACAGTCGACCTGGAAACAGACAGGAAGAAGCCGGTAAAATTGCTGATTCCCCATATGCAAAAAAAAAAAAAATCTGTCAGCATTTTGCCAATTGAAGCAGATGAGACAAAAGGTTGATGCGATGATCTCATAGCATAACAATCAAACCGTAAAAAATTAATCGACGGAATGAGTGATAGAATAATTGATTCTAAAAATATTCATACCTCTCTGTATTAAAAAAAAAATACTTAACCTAAAATAGAAACAAATATGTAACAGTGGCAATCAACGATGAGCAATATTAATTTACAATCTATTACACATTTTACATACAGACCATATTATGGAATTATATATACTACCTTTATAGATTTCTCCACATCACCTCCACAGAGTGCCTGAATTGGGATTTGGAATGGTCTCCATGATGGGTTCAGATTATATTTCACCACCTGCACAACCACACACAGTAACATTAATTTAGCAAATTCTCAAAAAGTCACCATTCTAAAAACTAAACATTGTAACGATGTGTACCTCTGTCCTGTGAGCTAACAGCCATCCTTTTTCTGTCTCTTTGTGGACTTCCAAGAATGGATCAGCCTTGCTAAAAAAACCCTAAAATATTGAAACACATCAATGGTAGTTTGTTCATGATGCACTATTTGCTGCCAAAACACTCCAGAAAAATGTCTTTAAGTATTTATGTTAATACTCCTCAAACAAAACATAATACCTGCTTATCCAGTCTTCTAGCTGCAACTTCAAATCGCACCACCCTGTTGTCTGTTCTTTCTTCGGCGTGTATCTGTCAAATATGAAAGAGCATTGTGTTGACTGAAATTATTTTCAAATCAGACACATGAACTCTCAGAATTTGAATAATCACAGTAATGGTTCCCGCTCCTGCAGGTCTTTTGTCCCTCATGACAAGTGGTTTTGTTAGAGTCCTCGAAGACACAACCTGGACAGGAGAAAAAAAATACGTCAGCACATATTTAGTACACAGTAAATACTAAGCAGAACAATAGTATTGTTTATTGTCGGTGCATTGTCAGAAAGGAAAAAAATTGTAAACCTGTCCTAATGTGCACTCCAGTTGCCCCAAGAAGTCAGCATCTTGCAGACTGCAGTTGACATTGTCGTCAATGTCGAACACCTCAAACTTCAACTTCTGCACCGTCTCAAAGTGGTAGTCAATAACAAATGTCTTGGAAAATTTTGGATTGAGGCAGTTCATGATTCTCTCTGTGCGACCAATCTAAAAAAACAACAACATATCTGTGTGTAGTTTTAGATGTAACATATTTGTTATCAAAAAGGAAGCCAACAAGACCAGAGATGCTTAATTTATTACACTGACCTCCACCCAGTTGGTCCCAGATGAGTTCATGTAGAACACACACTGTGGGTCAGACTTTGAGAGGATATCCATGTCTATCAGATTCTCACAAGAGATGTTCAGAGCCACCCTGGTTACACAATCAGGGACTCCAGGGCGGGGGGGTCCGACTCCTGCCATCGTATGGATTCACATGCACAACACCTGAGAGATACAAACGGATGAGAACACAATAAAATTAGTTGAAGACAGCAAAGTGCAAATTGGTGTTGCATGGATAGGTGCGGTTATCAGTTTATCTGGCTTGTTAATTTTGGTCATTTTAAATGCCTTGGTGTATTGTACGCTATTCATGCAATGGTTGGAGTAAATTTATTTTTCATTTCATGACACAACTTGGAGTAAATTCATTTTTTATGTCATGCCAGTATGATTCGCCTGCAGCGGATAACACGCTTAACCGCATTCCAGTCAAGTCATATAAAGGCAACGGGCATGAAAATACTCAATACCGTTATTGGGATCGATATTACTTGAATTCGGATATCATGTGACACTTTAAACGAGTGATTAAATCGTTGAAGTTCGGTAGGAAAAAAAAAATCTGAGTGCTGCAGCCTACTTTAAACTTATAAAATGAACACTGGTCGATGTTCAAAACACGGGCTGAGGGTCAAAAGTCCAACTCTGTGACTTAAGAAGCAATATTCACCGAAGTTCCAGTTTTAGTCGGGAAAAAAAACAATTTATGTGAGCAAAATAACTCGCTAATTTGAATGAACCCTTTCTCGACAGCCGCGATTACGCTTTATAAGTAACATGCTACACGGAAACAACTTTAATAGCAATATGGTGCGGTAAAATACGGACTGTTATTCTTGCGGCGGAAAAAAACACACTTTATTGAGCATTGATGTTGATTTAGCCTGTAACTCACGTCGCAGTGCAGCAGCGAAGGGAAGGTTCATATGTCATGGGCGGTGCCCTGGGACGCTCGTTTTCCTTTAGAGGGTCGCCCGTTCTACAACACTAAAGTAAAACCCACGAGGAAAAAAAGGCGAATCTTTACTTCGGTTGTGCAAGTCGTGAAACAAGTCATTCAGTTACAACATATTGTAACGCCCAAATATGTTGACAGACTCTGAGGCTCGCTGTTTTGTCACCAGGGCGCATACTCATTCAAGAATTTCTTAATCGTTTAAAAAAAAAACAAATCGTAATAGTTTTTATACATGGGAAAATTCGTGATTGCCAGTTATTGTTTGAGTTATAATTTGTATTTTTATAATTTGATATTTCAGATATAAGAAAAAAATCATCATCTAGGGAAAAAATAACTGCATCAATTCTTATACTCATTAAAGCTCAACTTTCCTTAGTTGACAGATCGTCAAATCACAAACACTGAATCAACAGCTTCTCTAGTGGTGATAGTTTACAAATGTCACAGAACCTTACACGTGAAAAATGTGCAGAATGAAGGAACCTAGAATAACGGAAGTGTTTTTTTTTTTTCCAAACTTGAATTCAAACAAAAACACATCCGGTAAAAAAAAAAAAAAAAAACACCATCAACTACAAACCAACAAATACAAAATAAAACGTGTCGGCTGGGATAGCACCAACGCTGTCTGTCACTCACTCGTAAATCTTCACGAACGACCAATCAGCAGCGAGCGTTAGATGAAGGCGGGACTTTACGAGTCAGTGACGTAATTTTCCGTTCACGAGCGAGTCAGTGACGCAATTTCCCGTTTCCGACCGAGTGAGTGAGTGGACAACAGGTTATTGAGACCGTTAATTTGAGAAAAATAATTAATTTGTGCTAAAATTATTGCTACTTTGTATTTCAACAGGTTGTCACATCAGATGGAAGTCCTCAGTTTAGTTACACGCCATTTGAAAAGATTTCTTGACTATAACAGATCTTCAATGTTTACAAATTAGTGATTCTGCTACAGATTTAAACAATCTTGAGCTATTTCTCAATGGCGGCTTTGAAGATGCTGGCTCTGTAGTACTGCAGCTCTATTATGCTCTCCCTGATGTCTTCCAAGGCTCTGAAAGAGAAAAAACAATGTTTCTGATTATTGAATGATCCTTACAAGTCATGTGCCGAAAGTCTTCATTTGTCCTTTCCTTTATTTAATAACGTTGTACCATTTTTTTTTACCCTGTCACAGTTGTCTCTCCAAACACGTCTTTATTCCAAAACTACCAAGAATGACATTACAAACAAACATATCACCCCTAAATGTTTACCTGTGGGTTACTTTCTTAGGTGGCGCCATCTGATATTCCACTGGAAACCACCTCCTAAATTATAAGAAAAAATTAAAATGCATATTTATTCAATAACAATTCTGGGCATTCTAACAGTGCATACTTATTATTAACAGGAACATCTGACCTGCAAAGCTCCTTAATGGTGCTGACGTCAATTATTCTGTAGTGGAGGTGATTCATGAACTGAGGCATATATTTTTCTAGGAACCTTTTGTCTGCATGCACAGAATTTCCTACATAAAAAAGAATAATGAAGCATTTTTACAAGAGGATAGTTTATAATAAAACTCTGTAGCAACTTACCAGCAAGGGGACATTGTCCAGCTGGCACGTGTTGTCTAACAAATGACAGAAATTCATCCTCTGCTTGTCCCAGGGTGGTTTGACTGCGTCGTACTGCCTCTGTCAGTCCAGACTGGAAAAGTATCAATTTGTCTGTCACTCCATCACTCTCTCACTCACTCTTTTTGGGTCATAAAATCAACTTTTAGCAGTTTGAACATTAATTATATTATCTTTGTATTTTTGGCCTGAGTAGCGACTGCACACATTAATTAGCCCTGGTAAAAAAATATATATTTTAAGTTGTCATCAACAACGAAAACAAATTGGCTTTGCCGTGCCACCTAAAGTGGAATATATATATATATATGCATCACAGTACCAAATCATACCTTGCCATGATGCTCCTTGCACCACTCCGACATGGAATCCAGTTGTTCATTGGACTGGTTTATTATCAAATTAGGTCCCTGACAAGACATCAGTTAAGATTGGAAGACAATTATACCAATCAAAATAATAATACAATAATAAGAAAAAAAATGGATTACTTCAGCCAAAATGTTCAAATTGGAGTCTGTAATTATGCAAGCCATTTCCAAAATCGTGTCTTTTTCTATGTCCAAGCCTGTCATCTGTAAAATAAAAATAAAAGCACGTGTGTATTAACAGAGGTAAGCCCTTTACCAACTTTAACCGGTCCATTCTCCATCGTTTGTACATGGCCTGGGCACTTCTTCCTCATTTGTCAAAAGACCAAGATTGACATTCATTTATTTTTATTTGTTACCTTAAAACATCAAAACATTTTGAATTTAAAATGCCTTATTTTATCCAGAATGTTATTCTCGATTGTAGCCACAGGTAGAATCAAATCCAAGTCCGTTATTGTCCGCATCACCCTGCAGTAGAGTACTCAAGTATTATATTATAGTACTTTAGTAACGAATACTTTTGACACCTCTGCCTGTGGTTTCAATGGACACACAATGACCAACAAAAATGACAAAACACATTTTGACTTGCCTCAAGATCCACCCACACTATCTTTTGAGACAAAGGGGCGTTCATGTTCTTTCTTCAACAGCCAACGAAGTGGAAATCCGAGATGAACACGTGGTAATTTTAAGTGATCAAGCAGGAGAAGTGTAACATTCTACACTTTAACGAATACGCAGAAAATCTATTGGGGGAAAAATGTCAAGTCGGTGAGCACCGTAAAATGACGTTGGTAAAGCTTATGTGATTTTTTTAGTTATAGGGCTCTTTCCGCCTGTCGCCTAGAATTGACGTTGCTCAGAATGACGTCACAGTTTCTGCGACGGATTGCTAAAAGTTGTTCTAGTCGTGTTGCCGTAGATTTCCAGGATCTTACCTTCAAGTTTGTTCAAGTCCAGTTGCCGTAAATTTGTCTCAAAGATACTCGAGCCTAAAACAGGACCATCCCCACTTTTCTAGACAAAAGCGTCATGTTAAATATTCGTGTCCGAGTAGTCATTTTGCTGTATTTTGGAGCTTCTTGACGTAGCTTAGCTAAATGTAGCCTAGCTTATCTTGTTAGCTAGTAATAGAATAACCCGGTTTTGATCAACACGTCGATCAGCAAAGATCAGCGTCAGCATAATGTTTTTGAGTGTGAAGATATGATCAAAAAGACACCCAAGTACGAGGAGGAACTTTGTGCAGTAAAACAGGACAACGAGCGACAACGTCAACTACTGGACTCCATTAGCACAATGCAGCCAAGACGTGTTTTTCACAAATCAGGTTTGATCACTTCTTACTTTCACTCTAAGTACTTTCTAATTTAAACAGTACTGTGTATATATATATTTCGACTGTCTCTTACCTTTAGTGTATATACACACGAACAAAATTGTTGGTACTACTCTGGACTTGTCTTGCAGAGCCAGAGCGCCTCCACATTAAAGAGGAAGAGGTGGACAAAGAGGTGCTCTACTTCAATGAACAAAAGGAGCAGAAGTATCATTACAGCATAAAAGTGAAGGAGGAGCCGGATAATCCTTGTATCAGAAAGGAGGAAGACGACCCCCATAACATCATAAAAGAGGAGCAGGAGGAGAAGGATATCTCCAAGTTCCCTTTGAAGAGTATAGATGATGGTCCAAGTGAGTCAAATAAAGTTTTTCGGTGCAAAATCTTTCTGCAAAAAAACAGATATCCTCTTAAAAATGGCCATCAGTTAGTGAATTTGCTAATGTCAAACAGTAAAGTAGGAAAGTTAACTCATTTGGTACTCCAAATATCTAAACATAAATCTTAATGTTGTGCGTGTTTGTATGTTGTGTCTTACAGACATCAGTGGAGCTATTCATCCTGAGCAGCAGGAGCCAAAGCAGCGTCACATTAAAGAAGAAGAGGTGGACAAAGAGGTCCACCAGTTGAATGAGCAAAAGCAGCAGAAGTTTGCTTTCATCAAAAAAGAGGAGGAGGAAATCCACACGTTGCCATTAACTGCTTTCTTTTTCAAGCATAAAGATGGAGGGTCAAGTGAGGCGAGCAAAGTCGCGGAGCCTTCAAGCAGCAACTCATGTCATATCAGAACAGAAGGCGGTGAAAGCCACTGTGAAGGATCACAAGCAGTCTTGGCTTCATCAGATAGTGACGACACGTCGTCTCATGGAAATGATGATGATCAGTCTGGCGGTGATATTACATGTCACTCTGAAAACAAACACTGGAAATGTTCTCATTGTTGGAAAATGCTTGCTTGTCAGAGTAGTTTAAAACGACACATGAGAATACACACAGGAGAGAAAACATTTTCCTGCTCAGTTTGTGGCCAAAGATTCTTCGAGAAGGGAAACTTAAAAACACACACAATAACCCACACTGGTGAGAAACCTTTTATCTGTTCAATTTGTGGCCAAAGATTCTCTCGGTTGGGAGGCTTAAAGACGCACACAAGAACCCACACTGGTGTGAAACCTTTTGCCTGTTCAGTTTGTGGACAAAGATTCTTCGAGAAGAGAACCTTAAAATCACACGCAAGAACCCACACTGGTGAGCAACCTTTTTCCTGCTCAGTTTGTGGCCAAAGATTCTCAGAGAAAAGAAACTTAAAAAGACACACAAGAATCCACACTGGTGAGAAACCTTTTTCCTGCTCACTTTGTAGCCAAAGATTCACTCAGAAGGGAAGCTTAAAAACACACACAAGAATACACACTGGGGAGAAACCTTTTTCCTGTTCAGTTTGTGGCCAAACATTCTCACAGAAGGCAGGATTAAACAAACACACAAGAACGCACACTGGTGAGAAATATGTTCGTGGCCAAAGATTCTCAAAGAAGGGAAACTTAAAAAGACAACCAAGATCCCGTAGATAGAGATAACAAAGTAACTAGAAAAACAGAGGATGCCGGGTTAAAAAAACCTAGCGATTAAAGTGCATTTGCATAAAATTATAACCACACATAAAATCAATAAAAGTATTTTACTCACAATCATATTTACATATTTCTTGACAGGTGGTCAACTAAGAGGTGATAAGAAATGTTTTTACAATAATTTTATGAACTGAAAAGAGGTGATAAGAAATGTTTTCACAATAATTTTATAAACTGATATGAAGTTAGAAGAAATATTTATACAATAATTTTATGATCCAAAATGAAGCGATAAGAAATGTTTTTATAAATGTATGAAGCCTCCAATTGGTAGAATATCTTAATTTCATTGTACATTAGTTGTACCATGACAAAGTCATTCATGTTTTATAAATTCACAAATGTTTTATAGTAATTTAATAATCGAAAAAGTCTTGTGTCCTTTGAATCATCAAATGTTTATTGGTTTTATGAACTGAAATGTATTTTGTACACTTTGAATCAACAAATGTTTCTTGGTATATTGTTTGAGTAACTGTTGAGTATTTTGCCTGAAAGTTAAGGTCAGTCTCAAATCATTCGAGAATGTCCTGTACAAAAGGGAATGTTGTTTCAAATGTTCCTAAAGTCTGGACGGAGGGAAGCATGATTGAATAAAAAGATGAGAATGAATAAGGAGATTTTCTTTTACTTCTGTTCTTGCTAAACTATCTAGCACGACACAATAATGTTGAGTAAATATGGGCTAACACAATGGTCCAATAATACATTTATAATAAATATATAAATACGATGAAATAAAATGATACGATTGGCATAAAAACAAGTATAAACGACATAAAAATAAAACTCACCATGAGCACTGAGCTTGCTTCTCAGAAACGATTCCATAATCGGAGACAATGACACCCAAAGTGGTTAAGGTTTGTCTTTTAATGCAGGATGCTTGGTCTCCATGTGCCGAAGTAGTTTTGAAGACTCGTTAGCCTCGTTAGCTAGCCTGTCGCCACATATTATGCAAAGTCGGCTTGGTTGGCTCGTCAGAGTCACCTGTGGCGATAAGTAGGACTCCAGAAATGTTCTTTTAAATGCAGCTTTTCTTAGAAGTCGTAGCCTCTTCTTCCGTCTCCTCGTTGGGCTTTTTTCCCTTTCCGAAGAAGTTTCCCAAACTTTTCTGTTCCTCTGTCTGGCCCGACTTAGGTGACATGTCACGTGACCGAAACGTCTTGACCTAAACCGGATGTAATTGAGAGAGAATCGTCTTTTTTTTTTTTTACATTTTCAAAATAAATTCTTACTCATTTTTGCTAGCTTTGCGGGTTCGACTGGGGAAACTTGTCACGTGACCGGGACGAGCGTCTTGACCTGAATTAATTGATCGTCAATTTTTTTTTTCCTGTGCGGCTTGATGGCCCGGTGCCAAGTGACCCACGGACCGGTACTGGTCCGCGGACCGGTGGTTGGGGACTCCTGGTCCAGGTGATATTAAAGGAAACTCCACTGAATCCACTTTTTGAACAAAAAGAGCTTTATTGTCTAAAAATCAATACACTACTAACAAACTAACAAATAGTAAGTATATTCAAAGACCACAGATAAAAACTAATGACAATGAATAATCCAAAACTATTGGACTGTATATACCATATTTTCAAATTATAATTAAATTATGACATTTTTACTGAGATAAAGAAAAAGATAAGTTTAGCATCCCAATAAGAAGGTACTTGAATATAATTATCCTTGATGCATAAACTGATAGTCCGCTCAGACGAGAGGCGACAACTTCACGGATCACCGCTCATGTCCCCAACACACTTGTGATTCTTAATCTGATACTGCCATGTGAATCTTTGGTCACAAACTGAGCAGAACAAAGATTTCTCACCAGTGTGGGTTCTCATATGAATTCTTAAGTGGCAATTCTGATTGAATTTTTTACAACAAACTGAGCATGAAAATAGTTTCTCACCAGTGTGCTTTGTTGAGTGTATTCTTAAATGTGCTTTCTGAGAGAATCTTTGGCCACAAACTGAGCAGGCAAAGGGTTTTTCACCCGTGTGGGTTCTTATGTGTGATTTTAAGGTTCCCTTTTCTGAGAATCTTTGGCCACAATCGGAGCAGGCAAAAGGTTTCTCACCAGTGTGGGTTCTTGTGTGTAATTTCAGGTGACTCTTCTGAGAAAATCTTTGGCCACAATCTGAACAGGCAAAAGGTTTTTCACCAGTGTGGGTTCTCATGTGACATATTAAGTGGCCCTTCTGAGAAAATTTTTGACAACAAACTGAGCATGAAAAAGGTTTCTCACCAGAGTGTGTTCTTTGGTGATTATATAAGCCTGCCTTCTGTGAGAATATTTGGCCACAAACCGAGCAGGAAAACGGTTTCTCACCTGTGTGTGTTCTTGCATGTGCTTTTAAGTGTCCCTTCTGAGAGAATCTTTGGCCACAAACGGAGCAGGAAAACGGTTTCTCACCGGTGTGGGTTTTTGTATGTTCTTTTAAGCTACCCTTCTCTGAGAACCTTTGCCTAGAAACTGAGCTGGAAAGGGGCTTCTCACCAGTGTGGACTCTTGCGTGTTTTTGTAAGCTTTCCTTCCGTGTGAATATTTGGCCACAATCTGAGCAGGAAAGAGGTTTCTCACCAGTGTGGGTTCTTGTGTGTATATTTAGATTTCTCTTTTGAGAGAATCTTTGGCCACAAACTGAGCAGGATAAAGGTTTCTCACCAGTGTGAGTTCTCATGTGACTTCTTAAGTGACCCTTCTGGGAGAATTTTTGAGCACAAACTGAGCAGGAAAAAGATGTCTCACCGGAGTGAATTCTCATGTGAAGTTTCAAACCACTATTAGAGGCATCGAGTTTACCACACCAGTTCCAATGTTTGTTGTCAGTGTTGAAGTTCACTTCATCTTTAATGAGCCCGCATTCTGGCTTCTGCTGCTCAGGACAAATACCTTCACTGATGTCTGCAAGACATAGGACAAAACACACACAGTAAGATGATTTACCGTATTTTCCGGACTATAAGACCCTCAGGAGTATCAGTCGCACCAGCCATAAAATGTATAATATATATATGTCACAACGGAGTATACTGAAGTGACCCAAACTCTGGCATTGGTGACCAAAACCGCCCTTATCAATGGGTTCGGCACCCCGTAGTCCCGAAGCACCCCCCACAGTACTCCCCGAGGGACACGTTCAAACACCTTCTTCAGGTCCACATAACACACGTGGACTGGTTGAGCGAACTCCCATGCACCCTCAAGAATCCTGCCGCGGGTATAGCGCTGGTCCACTGTTCCACCACCAGGACGAAAACCACAATGCTCCTCTTCAATCTGAGATTCGACCTCCCGACGGACCCTCCTTTCCAGTACCCCTGAATAGACCTTATCGGGGAGGCTGAGCAGTGCGATTCCTCTGTAGTTGGAACTCACCCTCCTGTCCACCGTCTTAAAAATAGGGACCACCACCCCAGTCTCCCAATCTAGAGTCTTGTTGAAGTATCCAACCCCTACACAAGTTCGACTTTGTCACTGATTCTTGAACATTATTCGCAAATATCTGCTAGGGTTGTCACGATATCATCATTTCAGTAGTCGGTACCAATACCAATGATTTTCCACGGTTCTCAAACAAATTCGGTACCATGGTAAAAAAACAACATAATTCACTTACTTTTGAAATCACTGATTTATTTTAAACTGCTTAAACCATATAATAAATTAAAAAAGAGCAGCAGTGGCATGCAGCCTTCAAGTCACATCTATAAAAACAAGCAAGACTGATAATAAATAACATATACTTGTTGGAATCTATAATTGCTCCGGTTGCATCTGCCTCAAAAGCTAAATATTTCTAAATAAGAGCAACTTGGCTTCACAACAAGCTGGCGTGTTGGACTTCCACTTGTTGAAGCCATCGAGCACCCCCCTGGACTTTTTACAATATCCAGCTTGCTCAATGGCCGTAGTGTGACATGACCGATATTGAACAGACAGATCTGTTATACAGGTTTGTAAAAGTTCGTAAGTGCAGCTACAACTGTAATAACAATTCAGTATGGTCAAAAGAAAGACAACTTAAGCATCCTTTTAAGAGGGTACATAAAACAAAATTTTCCTTGGAGTATTACATCATGACATCTGCTTAAATGAACTAATTTTATTAACAGCTGCTCATCTCGCTAACACACTTATGATTCTTAATTTGAGACTTCCAAGAAAACTTTTGACCACAATCGGAGCAGGAATAAGGTTTCTCCCCAGTGTGGGTTCTTATGTGAATTTGTAAGTTTTGCTTCTGTGTGAAGATTTGGCCACAATCTGAACAGGCAAAGGGTTTCTCACCAACATGGGTCCGCATGTGATTTCTTAAGTTACCCTTCAGAGAAAATCTTTGACCACAATCTGAGCATGAAAAAGGTTTTTCACCAGTGTGGGTTGTTGTGTGTTTTTTTAAGCTGTCCTTTCGTGAGAATCTTTGGTCACAAACTGAGCAGGAAAAGGGTTTCTCACCAGTGTGGGTTCTTGTGTGTATGTTCAAGTGAGTTTTCTGAGAGTATCTTCGACCACAAACTGAGCAGCAAAATAGTTTCTCACCAGTGTGGGTTCTTAGGTGCATTTTTAACCTTTCATTTCGTGAGAATATTTGACCACAAATTGAGCAGGAAAAGGGTTTAACACCAGTGTGGGTTCGAGTGTGTATTTTTAAGCGTTCCTTCCGTGAGAATATTTTGCCACAAACTGAGCAGGAAAAAACTTCACCAGTGTGACTTCTTGTGTGTATTGTTAAGTTTCCCTTCTGAGAGAATCTTTGGCCACAAACTGAGCAGGAAAAAGGTTTCTCACCAGTGTGGGTTCTTGTGTGTACTTTCAGGTGACTCTTCTGAGAGTATCTTTGACCACAAACTGAGCAGGAATAAGGTTTCTCACCAGTGTGGGTTCTTGCGTGCCTTTTTAAGCTTCCCTTCTCCGAGAACCTTTGTCTACAAACTGAGCAGGAAAAGGGCTTCTCACCAGTGTGTACTCTTATGTGCGTTTGTAAGCTTTCGTTCCGTGTGAATATTTGACCACAAAGTGAGCAGGAAAAAGGTTTCTCACCAGTGTGGGTTCTTGTGTGTATTTTTAAGGTTCCTTTCTGCGAGAATCTTTGGCCACACACGGAGCAGGAAAAAGGTTTCTCACCAGTGTGGGTTCTTTGGTGTAATTTTAAACTACTCTTGCGAGTAAACATTTTCCAACACTGAGAACATTTCCAGGGTTTGTTTTCAGAGTGACCTGTGAGATCACCGCCTGACTCTTCATCATGATTACCGTAAGATGACGTGCCATCAATATCTGATGATGGAGCCAAGAGGCTGACTGCTTGTGATCCTTCACAGTGGCTTTCATCATAATCCGTTATCATGCGAGGACATGTCCTCCTGCTTGAAGGCTCCGCACTTTTGCTCGCCTCACTTCGACTTCCATCTTTATGCTCCAAAAGGAACGCAGTCGATGGCAGCTTGTAGATATCCTCCTCTTTTTTGATGAAAGGAGACTTCTGCTGCTTTCGCTCTCCATCTTCCTCTTCCTCATTTATGTGATTCCGCTTCGGCTCCTGCTGCTCAGAACAAATACCTTCACTTGTGTCTGCAAGACACAAGACAAACACATTGTATTATGAATTACATTTTGAATATAAGTTATGAGGAACGTTTTATGGCGGTACAGGAAAAGAGTTTAGCATCCTAATAAAAAGGTACAGAGAATATAATTATCCTTGATGCATAAACTCATGAACTGAACAGGCAAAAGGTTTGCTTGCCGCACTTGGACCTTCATGCATACTCTTCAAAAGGACAACAGTTGATGGGAACTGACCGACATCCTCGTCATGCTCCTGTTTGAAGTCGTGGGGGACTTCTTCCTCGTCTTTGACACAAGGATGCTCTGGCTTCTCCTCTACTTTTATGATGTAACGATACTTCTGCTCCTTTAGTTCATTGAAGTGGGGCATTTCTTTGTCCACCGCTTCCTCTTTAATGTAGAGGCACTCTGGCAGCTGATGAACAGGATAAACAGCTTGACTGATGTCTGCAACACACAAGACAAGCCAACAGTATTAGGATTTATATTATTAGGTGTGTCAAATGAGGTAAGGCCATAATGGTTGCGCCATAATGCACCAAAAAAATACATTTTAAAAATTGCATTAATTGCAGACATATATGACGCTTTACCTACATTGTATGTTCCTCAAAATACAAGATATTCTTTTATTTGAAAACCTATTTTTGGGGTCGGGGGTTGTTCCAAATGGCTTACCTTGTAGAGAATCTCATAATGCATTGTAGTCAATGGCAGAATCTCAGTCACTTATTGCAGTGGTGCAAAATAGTGACAGAGTCCTCATGGCAAACGCTGGATGGGTTGGCTTGCATGCTTTTTCTTAAATGCATTGAATTCGATTTTGACGCGGGATGGTTTTTCACAAACATCAGACGTGGCTATGATGTAAACTACATGTTCATTTGCATGGCTTCTGTAAACCTTTATAGAATCAAGCTATTTGATGCAATGGTTGACTACAACTTGCTGGCCGAGAGCGAATGGCGACCGTAGTGGACAAATAACCAGTTACTTCCTCGTCAAGTCCTGTTAATTTTTTTTGTCAAAAGCAAATACAGTAATCTTTCGTTTATCACGGATAATTGGTTCCAAGATCACCCGCGAGAGGTCAAAATCCGGGTGATGTCACCCTCTCATTTTTAACATACATTTTTTGTGCATCAAAAAAAATTTCTCAACGGATTTACACGAATCACAAAAATACTCTAATTAAAAAAACACGGAAATCCGCCGATCCGCGGAAAATCCTCATCCCGGAGAAAATGATTTTTAAAGCAAAAAAATAAAGCTCAGTGCCATATGGCCACCATTACAGTACAGTCAATAAAGATTGCATTGAAATAAAAACACAATTTTTGTTTATGTGAAGCCCTTTGAGACTGTTTGTGATTTAGGGCTATACAAATAAACTTGACATTCCTATTCCTAACAATTGAAAGTCGTTCCTTACAAAGTGAAAGTAAGAGGGTACCAACCTGCTCTGTGTGACTCAACACGGGCCTGCTTGCAAACTTCGCCCAGTAGTTGCTCATTCTCTTCTTTTATTCCACAAGGTTCCTTCTTGTACTTTAGTGTTATCCTTGCACACATGGTGAGGCGTCGATCGCGACAAATTCGCACTTGATTTCTTATTGACGATGTGCCGTGTGCTTCTTTTTGTTAGCGACTAGCGAGCTAAGGTAAAATAAGCTAACAAGGCCGAGAACCATTAATGGCCACCGAAACGAGTTTACCCGGACAGAATAACTTAGTTGGAGTGACGGACGTCCTATGAGAGGGCTGCGGTCCATTCAACACTCAATCCAAATAAATTCTTTTGCGGCGGGCATTAGTTGTGTAAATTAGTTGTGTAAAATCACACAACCGTGGAGTAGTTTGGTTTGAGAACGTCGAACTGCAGCTAACAAGTTAGGGCATCTTCTTCTTTCCTTTTTTTTTTTGGGCAGTTTACCACCTGATCTATAGCATTATCGCCCTCTACTGGGTCGAAGGTCATGACGAGAGAAAACAACCTTTTATTCAAACACATTGGTATAATAACACCATCCACTACAAACTGACAAAAACAAAATAAGACATCTCCAATACAAAAAAAAAAAACACAAAACAAACAAACTAAAGCACACACAAAAAAAAACTAAAATGAAAAAGTAAAAAATAAAATAAACACATTTCAGGGCGACTCCATCTTCCATCTTCTATACAAAGAATATACAGCCAATTTGGAGCTGATCCTTAAGAAATATATCATATCATATAATGAAGCCCTTTTTTAAATGGAAGATTTGTTTATTTAAAAAATGACCACCAACACCTCAAGAAGCTGACAGTATTGTAATTGTTATTAAAAAGAATTGCGGCTATATTGGTCACAGATTTTTTTTTATGTTCATTCGTAAATTTTGAGTTGTTTATTATTCTCCAACACATGAAAATAAACAAATGAGATGGGGCAATTTTGATTTTTACTTTAGTTGCATAATCATTCTGCACACTAAGTTGCCTAATAATTGTGCGCACACAGACATTTCCCCAAGAAAGCCAGAATCTCACTTTTACTCTCTTAAATATTTAAGTTTAAGGTTTATTAACATTTTGGTTGACCAAGAGAACTGTAGTTGTTCCAAAACAAAATTAATCTTCAAAATGCAATTGTACACACAGTGTATTTGTGTTCTCATACTTCAAATAAACACTAAATCATGATCTGCACAGTTATAATTTTTATTTCTGATCAAACACAATATAAATGCAATCCAAATATCGATATCAGAGGTAATTGGCAAACTATTTTTATAGATACAATAATAGCTTCTTTATTCAAAACACACACACATGCACACACACACACACACACACTTTAAGATGTAATTTGTTGCACTAACAGCGTTCAATCCATGCATTGTTTTTGGCCATGGTTGAACAGCATCAGTCTAAAATGGTGTACAGGGAGTTATAAAAAGAATTTCAAGGTTATATTTACCCCATACAAAATTAACTCTAATCACTCTTATTTACCTATCTTACACGATTGTTAATAAAAAAAAAAAGATGAGTTGTTCAACTCTGATGTCAGATTTTTCCTGCAAAACTGGAACATTTACAGTACACTGTAAGTCAATCTGTTAAAATTAAGATAAAAGTATTGAAAAGAGGAACAATTTCATTTGCTTAAAGAAAGTACAGTGTGTCTACTCTTGAAGATTTCAGATGGAGCCGTTGACTGAGGGATGGATTAACTCTTCGATTATTATAGCGAGGGTGTGACACAGCTCTTTGGCCTACAAGACACAGTCAAGATGATGAAGAAAAAATTAGCCCAGCTTTAACATGTACTGTACACAATGCATGTCAAGTAAAATTTATTGAAAGTAAAATGAAATCAAATATATATATTTTTTAATTTTTAAAAATTAAATTATGAATTAAATTTAAATTTATTTATTTTTTATATCAACTTCCTTTCATACCACAATTTATAAGTAGTAAAATATTTTACTCATCACCTGTTTGAGATGAATAGTTATTTTTTGACTCGGTCTGCCATATGTGATTTCTATCGATGGTAGTTTTCCTGCAGATTTGGGTCGTATGGTGCGCATGGACTGAACATCTGTGAGAGGAATTAGAAACACTTTTTCCTGCAAAGGCAAGAAAGAGATAAGAATTTTAACCTTTGACGTAACTGCAACAACACTTGAATCTTTAAGAGGCAAACTCTTGAACCTTAGGCCCTAACAAAATAATGCAGTTAAAAATGCAAAATACATTATTCATATTTTGTACCTGTTTTTTGGGATGAAGAAATAGCACTCCATCATGGTTAACACTGATCATGCAAGGGGAAGGGCATATACGCTGGCTGACTTTTTGTGCCAAGTAATTGTTGGAGCCAAACAGATGTTGGCCAGTCAGAAACACTGCCAAAGCAGACCAACAATTTAATTTCCAACAATTAATAGATATGTGGAGAGGATCAGCACTTTCTACTAACCAATAAATTGTATTTTGGCCTTGAGTGGGCTGAGATCGTTCATGGCTTCCATTTTGGTTAAACAAAAAGAGTGGATCTCATCCATACTTGTGTTCTGCCCCTCTTGAGCAGGTGAGTATTTCTGTATATCCGACCTAACAGAGGAATAAATAAACAAAAATATTAATCAGGTGATTTGGTATGTCAAATACTGTCAATAAACACTCACAGTGAAAGCTGTGTTTTTAATCCCTGGGAAAGGTGCTGCAGGACTGAGAGCTCTGCAATCTGCTGGATTGATGATGACCCATCAAGAGTGAGCTGGAGAAGTCCATTCAAGTAGTCACCCTTTAGCTACAGAGTGAAAGACAGAGAGAGAGGGACAGAAGATTCACGGAACTGTTTCCTGCCAGGTTCTGAGGATTCTATGAGAATGGAATGAATCAGCAGAGGCGATAACTTACCTGTTGATAGTGAAAGTCCACATATATATCATTGTTGAAGCACAGAGGCATTCGCCACATAATCCTCCTCAACGTCAAGAGGATGCCGCTATCATCGAATAAAAAGTCCATCACGTACTCACTGGGATGAAGAGGGCGCACCATTCCATCTTTTCAAAAACAGTGACATCTTCATCAGTTTCATAACAGGTCAAAAAGGGGGAAATGCCTTTACACCATTTTTACCAACTGAATAACCATGACGTAAAAAAAACTCCCTAGGGTGATTCAAGAATTTTCATCCAGGCTAACTAAATTACAAGTCTGTAAAGGTTGTCCAAATTGTCCATAATTCAGTGTCTAACCATTACTGAAAGACTTTCACGCTGTGAGGCAGCAGGTGTTAGTTATGCCTGAGCCGCACGTTTTATCAACGGTGTTAGGGCTAACCCATTACAAAAGATATTTTCGGACTATAAGCTGCACCAGCTAAAACTCGTGATTCAGGGTTCAAAATTTGCGAAAAAAGTCGCGGCTTATAGTCCGAAATTTACGGTAATATGTTACATTTAGGCAGCAACAAAAAATGCAGTAATATATTTGGGCAGTAACAATTTAATCTAACAAGTTACCCAACATTTTTCCTATAATATCATTTCAGTAACTGAGTCCTGTAATGCGTTTTCTGAATTCCAATAAAGATCTGCTCACAAATTTGAATTGAACAAAATATTATGTAGGTCTGACCTTGCTGGCGGTTGGCGGAAATGCAGAATTCTTTCATTTCTGTGAGATTAGAGATACTCATTTCTTGGCAGAATTCGTTTACCACATCTGCTGCCATCTTGAGGACAAAAACAACAAACAAATGAGAATTTCAGTCATGGAAGAATTACAGAATATCTCATCAAACGTACGCTAGTTTAGGAAATGGCAATCTAACTCTAACAATCATGCTAGCAGTCCATATCGACATTTTAAGATAATAAAAAATAAAACTTTTACTACAATATCATCCTCCGATGATACCTACACTGAAGTTATGTATCTTGATCGGGAATTCCACCTGTCCCGGCAGGTGAACAGAAATGAGCTGTGAGGATTTGCCAGCCTGAAAGAAAAAAAAAGAAGCAAAAAGTTGATAGCTATTTTGTAGCATTTTTACAATACAATAAAAAAAAAAATCAATAGCTCTACTTGCCAGGTTGGCCTCCACCTCAATTTGTGAAGGGATGTTACGGCGACCACCAAATTTAAGAGATCGCTGAAGGTTATCCTTACACACAGATGCCAGGTCTGAGGGTAAAAAAAAAAATTGCAGGAACAAAGACATTAATTATTTTGATAATTTAATATACTGTACACATACTGTCATCAGGACAATTTGATTGGGAAAAAAAATCTATATAATTTTATTTGCAAAAGTCAACAAGCCTTCAGTAATTCTGGTGTACCTCGGTAATGGTGATCATGATCCATAATGATGTCATCCAGATGGCGTGTAACATAGGGTTTTAGATTACCAGAACAAGGGAAGAACCCAGCAATCAGGTTGAGTAGACGCCAGCCAAGAGTGCAGCTGGATCTGTGTACATACCACGAATTATTATTTTTTTTATCCATTTAATTTCATAAAAATTGTGTGAAATTTGTTGAATTGAAAGTTACACTTACTCTTTCTGGTTGTTGGAGGTTTGCTTGATAACCTGACAGTAGATTTCATCTCTCAGCAGTTCTCTTTCCTTCCCTAGCTAAAAAGAAAATGGAAACAAGATTGATCATTATTTTTCCAAGTCTAAATTATGTGCGATACTCTGTGAGCACTAACCAGCAAGATGTGACTTAGACAGTCTGTTTGGGTGGTATTCTTTTTCTTGGCTGTATCACCCATGAGCTGCATCACATCTTTGAGGAATACATGATCGTTAGAAAATAAACTTCATGTTTCATTTGGAGTAACACTGATCATACTTACTACTAAAGCACTGGACTGATAAGTCATTGCTCTCGATGTCATTGTAGAGAATTAGAGACTCTTGAATGGGCACCTGCAAATTAATCAGATTTGGAAAATGCTACATAATTTACAAAGTTGATTTACCTTTGTGAATTGAACTGCCTTGGAAGCCTCTGAAGTTCTGTCCCTTGATTCCAAGCCTTCGTTTTCCGTTCTTTGATAAACAGGCAAAGGTAAAGATTTAGTTTTCATAACTCCATGAAAAATTCATTGTTCATACAGTGGACTCCCACAGACACTCTGGAAGCCCACGGATTCACCTATTTCCAGATTTTTGAGTGAGTGCTAATACGTATCTCATAGAGTACCTAAAGAACTTCATGGCAAACTCGGCCATGGCTGACATCTGGATCCTTCTGTCTTGAGGTAATTCCTGGATGGGGTTCTCTAGTGACCTCTGAGATAAGTCATCTCTCTGCCACTCAAGATCAAGCCTTTGCAACTCTTGAGATTCCCCCTGGATGAATGTTCGTGTTGTTCTTTGGGACGAGACATCTTCAGTAGTCCACTCGGAATGAGTGTCAATTTGATTGTCAATTGCAACCAGAGTTTCTTTCTGTTGACTGGAAGCTTTTGGCCCTCTCATGCTTTTCCTCCGATCATCTCTTTGATCCAATGGGATGGAATGGTAGTCCAATGCAGCAGATGGCTGGGTTAGATCATCTGGGAAAAGACCAGAGCGTCCTCTCATTGTGCCAAAACGCCAACCTGAAGAAAGTAATTTGAGAAGAAAAAAATTCAACCAAAAACTCACCATTCATTTCCAGTGGCACATTAAACAGTTCACGTTGTTGTCACGGGACAGACGGGACAACCAAATGCATCACAATACCGTATTTTCCGGACTATAAAGCGCACCTAAAAACCTCAAATTTTCTCAAAAGCCGACAGTGTGCCTTATAGTCCGGTGCGCCTTATATATGGACCAAATTCCTCAATTTAACCTGGCCCGAAGCATTGTGTCATGAAATCAATCATAAGTGGCCCGCTGAAGACTATGAATCATGAATCCAAAAGACTATGGATCATTATTTTGTGATTATAAAGTAATTTGTTGCGTCTGATGTTGAAATAAAAAAGATAAAATGGAGAATGATTTGATTTGGATTAAAAATCTGACATGCGCCTTATAGTCCGGTGCGCCTTATAGTCCGGAAAATACAGTACTCTCACTTTTTGTATTGGAGAGAAAAGATGATAATCAGAATTTGTACTTTGATAAAACTATTCTACACGACATTACGTTCCTTTAAATCTCAATATATTTTTTGTTTTAGGTCAGAGCTTTTTAGACACTTGACTTCGATGGTGGTAACCAAACAAGGACCAACCCCTAGTAGGATTCAACAATGCTTACCTGGTTGGAGTCCCTCCATTGGTAGTAATTTGATAACATCACCTTTGCTGAAGCTAAGCAAGCTCTTGTCATCTGTTACAAAGCTCTTCAGGGCAACCACATGGCCAGAATTCTGGAAAATCAACGCACATCATTCAATAACTGCCTCTGGGGCTACGAATATGGGGAAGAGCACTTTGTACCTTCACAATCTCTTTGAGAAAGAATTGAACCATGTCAATTATTTGAGGAGCTCTGGAAGAGTGCAGTTGTATGTTTTCATTTGTCAGCTCCAGTTGCACTTGGTTTGTGCCACAGAGTTCAACCGACAGCAACTCTGCAAAGCTTTTCAAATGCAGGATCAAGTTAAATAGAAGCAATGACTAGTTCTGTATCTTTTAGAAATTCTAGTTAACTTATTTGGATCTAAATTGCAACTTTGAAAAGTGTCTGGATAACCCTGAAGCTAACCCTAACATTTATATATAGTATATCACTATATACTAGAATATCGTGATTTTCCATATTATATCCCGATTTGCCTATTTACCTGAACATCCAAATTTAATGTGGAGATCCATATTAACCTCCATTGATCCAACATAATTTGTGCCATTAAGCTTTTTCTGTGAGTTGAATACCTGTAGTTTCGAAGTAGGCAGAGATGCTTTGGATTGATTCCTGATGCTGCAACCATCTTCAGGAGACGAATTCCACGATGACATACACCCAAAATGTGAGCGTCACTATTATCCGTCTGTAATAGTAGATAAAAACAAATAAAGTGGGTAAGGATAGATGCGTATGATAGAAATTATGTTTTCCAGCAGCATTCACACTCTGATGACATGAGCGCAAATCTATGTCAAGGTATGTAGATTTTAAATTTACCGTTTTAATGAAATGTTGCTTATTTAATTTATATCGTCATTGTGGTATAAAAAAAGGCAATGTTAGGGTATAACAAATTATATTGTCATATTGCACAGCTCTACTTCTAATGATATAAATGAAAAATAAATTCTTACCTTAACAGGGAATAGGCGTGAAAAGTAGTTTTCCCAATTGTCTCGAGCAGCAATGACAATCTTTTTCTTCATGGTGTCATCCAGAATGTTGCTCATCGTACCCACGTTAAGATTAGCTATTAAGGACAAATGGCAAAAGTCAAATGTATATAACGGTATTTAACAATAACATTCCACATTTGCAGTTTTAAAATGTGCTCTGGGTGGCAAGTTCAACACAAATAACAAATATTTTAATATTTTTCTCTGTAATTCGATATTTCACATCACAATGCTCACCGAGCAGATCTTTCATCTTCCTTCTTTCTTCTCTGTTTATTCTCACGCAATTATCAGAGTAGGTGTCCATCATGATCTATGATAAGAAACACACTAAATTAGGAACATTAAGATGTCTGCTGTCTCACAAAACGGCCATAAATCATTCCTACAGGCTAGACTAAATACCGTATTGGCCGGAATATAAGACGAGGTTTTTTTTCATTGAAATAAAACTTACATTCGTCTTACATTCGGGGTCTCGACAAAGTCTTTTTTTCAAACTCGAGTCTTGAAAAAGAGGGGGTTGTCTTATAATCGGGGTCATCTTATATTCGGGCCAATACGGTATTCATAACCATATAATTTGTACTAACCTGCTCATATAAAAGATTGAGGATGAAGGGTTGGTTGAACGTGTCTTGAGGGTAAAACACCTGAACACAAAAACATTTGAACCGTGGGAAAAAAAGTTTTGCTTTGTGTTTGAACTGATTCATCTACAATGAATATAATTCAAGATTATAATAAATAATAATAATATAATGAAGCTCCTCTATGAGTGTTAATGCCACTGTGTATATTTTACCTCTTTGCGCAGGAAGAGTTTTCCAGGGATTCTGTTGTAAGATAAGTAAACATCAGGGAAATGATGACAAAGTTGAGAGTGACAGTTCTCCTCATCTGGCATCGTACCTATGAATGGAAAAATGGAATGAAGGTAAGCAACTTTATTTATATAGCAAGACAAATTAATTATGCTGGTAAAAATCTGACTTCATGTTTCTGGGAGAGAAGGTTTACTTTACGACAAAGAGTTACAATATTTTGGTAGACTCACTCAGAGATGGGGCATGCATGGTTGGTGGGTCAGGGATGTCAAGTTCAGAAGGTAAAGGTGAAGGTGAAGGGGAAGGTGAAGGGGATTCAGGTGTAGGCGGTCTAATTTTCTCATAGCGCGGTGAGCGAAACAAATCTTCCAGGGAGCGCTGCTTCTCCCTCATGCTATTGGAGATGACACGGGTTGTCGTGGTAGATGGATTTGGGGATGGAGTGTGTGGGGGAGATTGCTTTGCCATGGGTGGAGAAGTGACCCACTGTTTCTGCAATGAGTGAAAAGTGAATATTTATACTTATTATTGACATCACAATTTATCTTTTCTTACCTTTGGTTGAGGGACTGGTGCTTTTTTTCTGAGTTTGGCAAGAGCCTCCTCTTTGGGATCTACCTTCTTCACAAATTGCCTTGCGGGTGCTCTGTAAAGGGATTAATAAGGGACCAATCAATGGGCTTGGCTTACATCGCCGACCATGAGAGGAAAGATTTGGAGATGTTAATTTTGACCCTGAACAGGATGAGCGGTGTAGAAGTAGAGGATGAGCACAATGAATGAAATTCATTTCTGCAGGTATTAATTCTAGAGTTCAGAAATTCAATTTATAAATAGCATCATTTGGGGAGTTTTCCATACCTAACAGGTTCAAAGTTTTGGGGTTCTATTGGAGGTCGACTATTGAATTTTTTGATGATTTCCCGAATGTTGGAGGTTGGTTCAGCGATGGGAGCTGTGGTTGGACTTTCTGTTTCGCTCTTAGGAGAAGGGATCTCCTTTACTATAACACCTAAAAGACAACAATAAAGAAAACAAAATTAAAACAAGGTTAAGTTTTCTAAATAATGCATACATATAGTGTTTCTACTGTGTTTCGTTTTTTGCGGGTGGTTCTGAAACGCATTATCCGCGATAAACGAGGGATTACTGTATATCGATTTGAAGTTTCATTTTTAAAATGGATAATAATTATACAGTGGGAGCAGAAATGTTATTATGTGTCGCTTCTGAATTTTTTTTCAGCTACCTGAAGCCCCTTTTCTTTCCTTCTGTTTTTATCATTTCAAATAAGTTTTTTGTTTTTGTTGTTGTTTTGTTTTTCCTACAGGTTGATATTCCAAAATAATGAAATGTTTTAATAATATTATTCTAAAAGGGCATGGATCCGTATATTCCATTTGTGTTCTTACCCTTTGGTTTAGGTGCTACCGGAGGAGGGGATGGACGTACTGATGGCCCAGGGTGCTGCTGTTTGTATGGGGCTACCAGAGGAGGGGATGGACGTACTGATGGCCCAGCGTGCTGCTGTTTGTATGGAGTAGAAGGAGAAGGAGATGGATGTACTGATGACGGCCCAGGGTGCTGCTGTTTGTATGGAGTAGAAGGAGAAGTCTGGAGATTGGACTGACCTTGAGGTTGAGAGTGATATATCAGGGAACCAAGGTTACATTTCTAACTTGGCTTTGACCCCCTCTTATTATAAGCACATATGAAAAAAAAATCCTGCAAGTCTATTTATTCATCAGTGTACTCACCAAGATTGTGGAAGTACTCTCTTTTATCTTTAAAAGACTGCAGGTTATCTCGATTATGTGAATCCACTTCCTGTGGCTGTTCCAAACATCAGTATACATGATTGTCAATACATTCAAGTAATTTATTTTTAATTGTATATAAATTCTTCTAAAAGCACAGTGCACCTCTATTGTTGCAGTACCACATGTACCGTATTTTCCGCACTATAAGGCGCACCTAAAAACCTCCAATTTTCTCAAAAGCCGACAGTGCGCCTTATAATCAGGTGCGCCTTATATAAGGACCAATATTGAGCCACTACAGCAGGTGTGTCCAAAGTCCAGCCCACGTGCCAAATATATTTACCTTCGGAAGTGGATTAGTTTGGCCCACAGGTTGAGATTGCTGGGTGGAAGGTGTGACTGCATGTCTCTGCTGATTTTCCTGCTTCCTCTCCTGCTTCCTCTCCTGCTCCCTCAACCTTTGCTGCTCTTGTGTCTGCTGCTGGGACAGAGTCATTGCCTGCATAGTCATCTGCTGGGCCTAAAGACAAGAACCAGGGGACAGGTGGGAAATAGAAATAATGGGGAAAAAATGAAAGACTATTTATTCACACCATAACCAGAGCCTGTTGGTTGATGAGGGCTTGCTGTGTGGCTGCCAACTGCATGGGGTCAGGGACTGAGGGAACAGGAGGCCCGGGCATCATCATGGCTGTGTGGAGATTATGGTAGGTAGAGGGAGTTTAACAATCAAACAATGAAGTCCATAATGGTACGCAAAGTTAATTAAAAAATCAATTGACGAATCCAGAATTGAAATACTGAGACAGTACCTGGCATATTGTGCATGGGTGTCATATTTGGGATCATGGGCATTGTACCGTAGTTTGGCAATGAAGGGCTGACTGGCATTCCTAGACAAAAAACCACACCGAACAAAGAACTACCTTATATGGCTTTCATGTCTGATCCGATTTCATTTCATATTAGTCGTCACTCTATGATTTGATTTTACTATCTGTTGGCTATACTACCTCACGTGACTTAAGTATAGGTAGGTCGGTCGGGTTTGCTTTAAGGGTTTCAGTCACTTACCCATTGGATAACCTGACATTAAAGTTGGCATACCTAGAAAACAGAATGATGATCTAATTACATTGAATCATTGAATTTACAACAGAACAGTAAAAGTGATGACATTTTATAAATAAAAAAAAAAAACAAGGTACATGTAGACATGCTTAGATGGGAATTGGCAATTAATTTGCTTTTTTACCTTAAAGATACTCAAAGTACTTCCACTTCAAATGATTTTGCACCCAGACTAGAACATGATTACCGTATTTTCCACACTATAAGGCGCACCGGATTATAAGGTGCACCTTCAATGAATGGCCCATTTTAAAATTTTGTCCATATATAAGGTGCACCAGATTATAAGGCACACCTTCAATGAATGGCCCAAACTTTGTCCATATATAAGATATATACATTTGGCCCGCGGGCCGGACTTTGGCACGCCTGCTGTAGTGGCTCAATATTGGTCCATATATAAGGCGCACCTGATTATAAGGCACACTGTCGGCTTTTGAGAAAATTGGAGGTTTTTAGGTGCGCCTTATAGTGCTGAAAATACGGTAATTGTAAAAATTAAACAAGATCAAAATTGAGACATTGAAACTCACATTACTATTAAATATCAATTAGTTTTCTCCTCACTGGAGTATTTCATGCAATAACCTGTGGTCTGCAGATTAGTCTTGTAAAGATTCTACGTACCAGAGCTGTATAAACCAGGCTGCATGGGTCCAATGCCTCCTCCACCTCTCATTCTGCGGTTGAGCACAGCTACTCTTTCCTCATCCTACACAAACAAATTTGTTAGTCATATTTATGCATATTTATTTTGAGTCCTTTGTGAGTAAACATTACATTAATATTTGTCTCAAGTGCAAATCCATTCAATTTTATTGATTGAGTACTATGAAAAAATCACAGCTGCAAAAAATTGACAGTGAAGTCTGTGCTAATTTAAATGGCTTAACAGAAACAGGAAAATCATTTCTTTTCATTCTGATAAGACTAACCGATTGTCCTTGGTCCAGGTCATACAAGTCATCAACATATTGATCCATATGTTGACGCTGGCCTACAGATAAGAAAAAAAAGGATGCTATGCTGAAATTATTTCTTGAATGGGTTCCCAGGGTGAAAAACCTCAGTGTCCACTGCATATATGCATATTGATATTTTTACTGTACAAGATGGAATACCTTCCCGAGGATAGAGATGAGAAATTCCTGGAGCTTCAACGATAGGTGCTGGCGGAATAAAGTCATCAAGATCTGTAATTGGGGTCCTTTGAAAATGACAAAGAAATGAGAAGGGAAGCAATAGATTTGTTACACATTATAAATAAAATTCTAAAGCCCATATCCCACTAAGTGCCGAAGGTTTGTTCCGTAAATCTCGGACTATAAGCCGCGAATCACAAGTTTTAGCTGGTGCGGCTTATAGTCAGAAAATTACGGTAAGTGTTTGCAAAGGTAACGAATGTTGATTTTTAATTGTTTTATTTTTTGTCAGGGTTTCTTTGAGGTTGCAATATTTTGGCCAGATGTTTGCCAACTGTTTTAATGGCCACGAACAGTTTTTCTTGTCAACACAAAATGTTGAAAATCATTTTACCAATGTCTGGAAAAGGTCTTTGCAACCGTTTGTGACCTTGAATTAACCGTGACAAATTAAATAAAAACATTCCCAAACCTTCACCGCTCAGTCGAATACAAGCATTAACGAGCACCATTAACAAAGTATATCTTATACCGGACATCCTGGCCACCGAAGAGGTAAAGAGAATTGGTCGATGACCCTGGTTGCAGTACTTCTGCCTCAGCGCCAGCCAGCAGATCCATGACAAAGTCTGATCCAGCCAAATCAGACCACACATCGTCAGCCAGAAGAGACACAGACCATCCCTCTGTTGCCTCTGTCACACCTCTATGAAACATTAGTAAATAATTGACTGAATACATGTACAATACCATATTCCTGGACATTGTATGTACCATATATGCCGCACTATAAGGCGCACTGGATTATAAGGCGCACCTTCAATGAATGGCCCATTTTAAAACTTTGTCCATATATAAGATATATGCATTTGGCCCGCAGGCCGGACTTTGGACACGCCTGCTGTAGTGGCTCAATATTGGTCCATATATAAGGCGCACCTGATTATAAGGCGCACTGTCGGCTTTGGAGGAAATTGGAGGTTTTTAGGTGCGCCATATAGTGCAGAAAATACGGTACATGAAGAAACCATTGGCTGTATATCGATATAAAGCACCTGGCATGCAGAAGCCATGAGGCCAACTTTTCTCCCGTGGTCCAGGACTCCACTTCAATTGTGAGCTTTTCTTCTAGAAATGAGGATGTTAAGCATGAGGAGATGCCAAAAACATCTGGCTAGCATGTGAAATATTGATAAACAGGCCCTCATTTTATGGCTATGATTAATTGCCATATTATTGGTCACTTTGTGAATTGCCTTTCTGGCAATATTTGAGTTAACACACAATATATGACTTCACTCAAAACTGCAGTAAAAGGAAATGATTAGCTTTTTGCCAACGCTAAGCATAGCATCAAGTTTTTCGGGTCATTTCCAGGATTAGTTTTAAAAAGGGTGGAGGTAAGTGCCATTCATCACTGCTTGCAATTTGATACTTTGAGGAAGAGACTAATTATGGAACTTGTCTTACCGTTGAATGCATACACATCTACAAGCATTGCGCCTTTTCTTTTGTTGGTGATCCATTCCAGCTGAGTTGGAGGATAAATACGAGATGTGGGACCTGGAAGTTGCGTAGATATCAGCAGCTTTTGTTGGCACAGTGAACGGTACTCCATGGGTGCGTGGTCAGAGACATATCTGAATTGGAAGTATGGAAAAAACGTTCAGATTTTGTCTTCAGATCACCCAAGCATCCACAAACATGTTCTTCCCATCGTCTCCTCAATGTTGAGTATACAGTGAAGACCTGCAAGAGATCTTTGGAACCCCAATAAAGGATAACACAAATGTGCCACCTACTTTAGCAGGGGTTTTTCCAATTCTGGTGATGGAGAAAAGGCACAGAGGCAGCTGGTGAGCAGGAGCCAGCTTGGCAGGTTATGCTGTTCTTCACTCAGGCCCCATGTGTGGTAAACCAACTGGACCAAGATCTCATCCCTCAAGGCAGGTCGGTTCTGTCCTTTCTCAATGATGTAGTTTCCCAACAACTGCTCCTGTGATTCACTGAGTTCTGACTCACCTGTGAATCGCATAATCTAAAGAAAAAACATTTTAAATGACAAGAGCGACAAATTAATATTGTTGTGATCATTCCTACTATACCAGTTTATAGATTTCCACCGCAGTGAGGGCATCTTCTGGTTCAAGGGGTGTCAAGGCTCTTTGGAGGGGAGTTCCCTGAGGTTGGCACCATGTAGCCTGTGGAGGATTTTGTTGAATTAGTAGAATTAAACAACCCTTTTACTCTTTGCAAGGATAAAAATAAAAATCTCAATCCTTTTGTAATTTAACATTTATTTTGGAATATCTCAACTTCACTTCGATCACTTCCTACGTGTAAATTTACGATGTAGTGTCACCCTCTCATTTTTAACATACATTTTTGTGTATCAATAAATGTATATTTAAACCATATAAGTGCATATGGTATCATTAGAAGATTAAATAATAGTTTCAAACATGTAAATACTATATTAATAGTATAAATGACATCCAGAAAATAATGTATAAATAGTATAAATATAAATATGATACGTGTGTGTGTGTGCATGTGCATAGGTCTATGTAATGTGTGTTTCCATGTTGCTGACCTTTAGTTTGGACTTGGCGTAGTGAGAGAATGGGTGTCTGTCAACATCCTGAGGCAAAGTGAGGTTGTGTGTTGCTTTAACTTGAGGCGATGCAACTTCCGTCACTCTTTCCAGGTGTTGATACCCTGTTTGAAAAGTGTAAACAAAAATTAAAACCTGTGGACCTCTTTCCGTGTATTTTTTTTCCTGAAGATCACCTGTTGCCCTGCGAAACCTCGCCGACAACTCGGCAGGGATGTCCAACATCCCCAAATCCTATGAGGAAATAAGTATGGTTAGGCATCGGGGGAAATCGACAAATTATAGTTCAGATTTGAGAATTGAAAGTCCGTCTTTTGTCTTACCATTGTTGATTGAAGCCTTTTTTCGCCGTCTTTGTTTTCTGTCTGTCTGGAATTTACTTAAATTAAATACAGACAAGCATAGAATCAGTAAAAAGTTCGTCTATTCAAATGCCTCTAATAAAAGTAAATTTACCAAATAATTTGTCGTTGTTATGACTTCAAAGGTAAATATTTTGCTATTGAAGTCATGACAGACCCACACACATGCCTAGCCTTTGTACAATAAGTTATGAGAGTCCAAAGGTCCCCTAATAAAGATCCGCGCTTCACGTGGCCGCCCTGCCTTGATCGTGACGTCATGTAAATGGACAGATTTTTTTTTTTTGTGTTGACAAAATTACACAAATTAATTTCAACACAAAAGCTACCCCTCAAAGTTTCCACTGATGGGTACCGTATTTTCCGGAGTATAAGTTGATCCGGAGTATAAGTCGCACCAGCCATAAAATGCATAATAAAGAAGAAAAAGACATATACAAAATAATATTATTCGAAAACGAAACAAAAATGAAATGAAACAAAACAAACATATGTACTTCATGTACAAACATGACAGGATGATTAACATATAATTGAATTTGCTTCATCACTTGTTTGAGGACAAATGTGATCAATTTCCAATCCTTGCCTTTTATTACTTTTCCAATAGAAATTTTGTTGAGTAAATGTTCCATAACGAAACCAAGTCAATGAAGCCGTAACAAATAGTCATTTTAAATTTTAATTTACAGTGTCTGATTTGTGGTTTAGGTTTGTTCTAAAATGCTAAACTCTTTTTTTGTGACCAAGCCTATCAGTTCCATGTATAATTATATAAAACAAAATAGGCTGACAGTAAGAATTTTCTCTAGTATTTGTAACAATTTTCTGCCAATTCATTTTGAATTTTGGAAAAACAAACGAATCAATAGACAAAGATATGTACAAACCTGTTTGAGCTGTGGCGCGAGAAGTCTATTATGGGAAGGCTCACTATTACATGCAATTTCAAAGTAAGAAAGGTTAAAGTCCAAAAGTGTAATTTGGCTAAGGTTGAAGCAGGGTGTAACTTGTGTATACTTAAGTGACGCAACAAGATAACTAAGCTCATTAAAACATAGCTATAGTTTACATGTTTATAACAGGCAGTCAATTATGTAATTTGTGACGGCTACATATGTCAAATAGACAGTAGTCATAAAAGTTAGGTTAGTTGTTTTCAAGGGAAGTCAACATTATTCTTTTGGATAATGAACCATGCTGATTCTGGGGTGATTCATGTGGTTAATTATTTTCAAGGTATTTTCATTGTGTTTAATGATTATAGTTTAAATATGATGGGTGGAAAAACTATTCATCCATCCGTTTTCAACACCACTTGTCCTGTTCAGGGTCGCTGCCTAACCCAGCTGACATCAAGTAAAAGGCAGACTAAACTGAACTCGTCACCAGCCACATACAAAGATGACTAACCAACCAGCTACAAATGAGCACCTCATATTATATACAGTAAAGGCTACAAAACAAATAACTTGTTTTCAAATCAGACGAGTAAAAACTGGTCAAATATTTAGAAAAAAAGATATTAAAAGTGAAGACAATTTGCAATTCTTGTAATGACACATTTGATGCATTTGTTTTCGCGGGCCGCATTAAATTATGTGACGGGCCGTATCTGACCCCCGGGCCTTGAGTTTGACAACTGTGTTCTACACTATCAGAGAAACGTTTTTCGCAACAACAAAAAATCATTCACATTAGTAGGGCTGAAACAATAAAAGTTTTTCATTCATCTATTTTATCAAGAACAATACCACGAGACTGTTTTGCAGTATATCACTGTGTATTTGATTTATTGAACATAAAAACAGATTACACAAAATGTTTGGAGGAAAGAAAAAGAAAATGATCAGATATCATAGATCAAACTGCTTTTATAATCAAAGGGAGGAGGAAGAAGTACAAAAATATAATTAGTTCCATCCCTTGTTTTCTATCATATTTCACATACATAAAAAAAAAACATTGGCAGGTTATTTATACACAAAATGAATCCCAAAGCAAAAGCAGACAGAACAAAAATAATTAAAATTTTCTTCTGTATCTCATGACAACTGGGGCTTCTTCTAATTCATCTTCACTTGTGTCCATGCACCAAACAGCAGGTCAGAGTACCCACCCTTTTTGGAGTCCTTGGAAGAAGTGCTGGAGAGCGCTCCTTCTGGGGACTCCATCGTTCTGCTGGGTGACTTCAATGCTCACGTGGGCAATGACAGTGAGACCTGGAAGGGCGTGATTGGGGGAACGGCCCCCCCAATCAGAACCCGAGCGGTGTTCTATTACTGGACTTCTGTGCTCGACATGGATTGTCCAAAGTGAACACCATGTTCAAGCATAAGAGTTTTTCCCACGTCCTGAAGGGGGCGGGGGACATTGAGTCTGAGTGGACCATGGACCTCCATTGTTGAGGCAGCCGACCGGAGCTGTGGCCGTAAGGTGGTCGGTGCCTGTTGTAGCGGCAACCTGCTGGTGGACACCTGCGTTGAGGGATGCCATCAAGCTGAAGAAGAAGTCCTATCAGGCCGTTTTGACAGGTACCGGATGGCCAAGCGGAAGGCGGCCTCTGCAGTTTGGCAAGGCCATGGAGAATGACTTCCGGACGGCCTTCTGATCCACCATCAACACTGTTTACAGTGGAGACGGCATGCTGCTGACCTCGTAATTCGTAATTTTTTGGAAAAACTGTACCTCTTTTTCTGCCTGACTTTTCAAAGTGTCCAACTTGTGCTTGCGAAATTCAGTCCCTTTTTGCTCATGCTTGGAATTGAACTGCTTCTCACAATTGGTTGATTACGGTTTTGGTTATTTAAAGTAAAGTGTTGATAACTCGTTTCTCAGGATTGCCTGAGCCCACATATGCAAATCGGCAAAGTAAATACAAAACTCTCTCCTCAATAACCTTTGGTCGGTCGCCATGGTCTGTCACCACCATTAAATAAACAAGTAAAACAAACAGATAACTTGTGAGGTGGGGCATAGTCCACCCAAAGACATCATTGCCTTCTTTTGATAAACATATAACAATAAAATACTAGATAGATAGATAGATAGATAGATAGATAGATAGATAGATAGATAGATAGATAGATAGATAGATAGATAGATAGATAGATAGATAGATAGATAGATAGATAGATAGATAGATAGATAGATAGATAGATATTGGTGATTTTGTAGTTGCCAAAATAAAGAAATCAAATACAACAAGAAAAATAACCTGTGCTCGATGACGCAGATACAACATGTCAAAAAGTCGATGACGTAATACGCACGATCCAAATTTCGCAGTTTTCAGACTCTTGTACCGTATGCGCTGGATCGCCATGCACTTCTCCTAGGTTGGCACTTCACTAAGGGACGCCGGGTGTAATGCAAAGTGTGAGCATTTGGATAGGGCCTTGTATTAATCGGTCTCGTTTTCCACATCCAATATGGCGGCGATGTCGACGTATAAGTCAGCTTTCAATTGGAATCAAATGTGCCATTCGACATGAGTGTACGGAGTACGAGAGGGATCTGAGAGAATAAGTTTGCTTTAATTCATGAAATATTTTACAAGAATCAAGCAATAGGCATATATGGGACTACTTGGGGGGAACAGGGTCAGAGGAGAGGTTTTACGTTTTTAGGTTTTTTTTATCTGCCACGCGAACGATCCACACTCCAGTCCGTTAGGTGGCGGCAATGTACCCTGACGTTAGATGCCAACAGCCAATCAAAATCACAAGAAAAAAATCAGACACATTCCAGACTTTGACAGAAGACGTGGATTTTGTTGCTCTCCGTTACACCGCTAAATATGCCGTTTGTCGAATTGCAGAGCAATTTACCAGCAAGCTCATTCCCGGCGGAGTTTCTGAAAAAGCTATGTACATTCGCTGCGGATGTTTTGGGAAAGCCACTTAACGTGAGTAATGCTACAATTTAGCACTGCAGGAAAAAAGTCGTAATAACATTCTAACATATCATCCTTGTAAAAGTTAGTCGTTTCAACACCCCCACTGTCATCAATCAAATTTTCCCAGTTTTAAAAAAAAGATTAATACAATATTTGGCCCAATGTATGTGTTAATAACACTAAATTTAACAGTGAAACTATTCAACAAGAAATGGAATCCTTCTCTTTCCACTGAACTAAGCGGGCGCATGTCTTTACACATAACACAATCTTTTTTTTTTTTTTTCGACCCACCGTGAGTTTGATGGAAATTCGGCCAGGTTTTAATCAATTTTAAATCAATGATATGAATGATTTATCTTTAATCAATGATATAAATTATTTGTCTGCCAAATTCTTTCTTACAGAGAATGCACTTGATTGTGAAGCCGGGGTTACCAATGATGATGGCAGGAACTTGCACTCCCTGTGTGGTGTTGTCGATATCTGCAATCGGGGTAACCGACACTGCTGACAAGAATAAGGAGCACAGTGCCAAGCTCTTTGAGTTTCTAACCAGAGAGCTTGCTCTGACTGAAGACAGGTGTGTACCAGAGTTTATCGTATTTCCTGCAACATAAGGCGCACTTAAAAGCCTTTCGTTTTCTCAACAAACGAAGGTGTGCCTTTTATAAGGTGCGCCTTTTGTGTGGACCGAATTCCAAAATCTGTAAAGTTGTTTTGCAATCACTGTTTATAGATTTGGTTAATGCTTGACTCCTTTTTATTCTTATTCACAGGATTACCCTTCAGTTCCACAGTTTGCAGCCTCACCAGGTTGGAAAGGCTGGAACAGTTATGAGCTTTCTATAAAGCACAGTCTGTAAATGTGAGACAAAAAAAAAAGTTTTAAGCAGTTGATATAAGTTTGATTCAAAATGTTGTGTGAACAAAGAATATTAAAAAGTGTTCAACACCTAAAAACTCAACACCTGTGTTTGTGCGTGTGTGCGCATGATATGACTGAAAGACTCCTTTATATATTTATATATTTAAAAGCAGAGACACACTCAAATAAATAAATATAAAAATATAAAATACTTCAATCACTAAAGGCATAGGAAAAAGCATTGTTTATAATCTGAACTTAAAAGTATTCACGCATGATTATACCTCTATTATTCGACTCGTAAATCAGGACTTTCAATTAACTTCAAATGCATCAGCTCTGATTTGGGCACGCATCACGTTTACTAATCTGACCTACTGCAGTTGCCGTAGTTAGATTTCAAAGATGGCCGACGTCAGCGCCCGCCCCTCTACAGACAGAATCGTTGACAATACACAACCATCATTCCAACTAACCTCTTCACGTGTCTGTGTTCTCTCTTTGTGCTTTGAAATTCTCAGCCAAGTTAACTCAAATTAGCCCGCAAGCGAAACGTGGTTGGACAGAGGTGGGGAAGTGTTGGGATAGTAGAGTGAAAATGCGTGCCAGGACCACAGCAAAGTACGCGGAGGAATTTTGTGCAACAAAAGAGGAAAAGGACCGTCATCATCTACGACCTGAAACTCTTTGGCAGCAGCCTCGTGTTGTGTTAATCAGAGCAGGTTTGTACACGTCTTTCTCTCACTTGCTTAAGAAATCTGGTTTTTATTTTTAGGAGAATCCTACTGCATATTATAGACAGAATAACGAGAATAAGACTAAAGAAGGAATGCAATACGATATTGATTTATGTAAAGAAGGAATGCAATACGATATTGATTTATGTAACGCTTTCATAACGACTTTGCCGTGACGTATCGCTTTACAAAAACAAAGTAACCACGCTGTTAAAGAATATTGTTTTTATAAACGAGGCATACACTCTGGTCTTGATTCACGTTTTATTCACGTTGCCGTGGTACACTTAATGCTGTCATGCTCACCTGAACTGTAACCGGAAGTGTCCGATCTGAAAATGTTCCCCGTTCCATCAACAGTTCCCAGTTGCCCAACTATAAACCCTTTGGTTTGTCCTGGCTCAACAGATGTGATGTAATATATTTTAAAAAAAGGTTATAGAAAACAGAGAAATCTGAACGAAGTAAAAAAAAATAGCCCCTCAAAACGATCATAACAGTATCTCTGCAGCACCTGGAGGGATATATATTAAACTTTTCTACACTCCTGGAGACTCCAAATACACAAGAAAATTATTTTAAAAGCCAAAAAAAGTCGATTTTCGAAGATGTGTTCAAGCAGTAACGTGGTAATTATTAATCATTTGGCTCTCCCAATAACGTTTGTTGTAAATGTAAATCACATTACATGCATGTTTGTGTTTGCAGATATCAGTGAAGATTTTGGTCCTGAGCAGCAGAAGCCAGAGCGCCTTCACATTAAAGAGGAAGAGGAGGACAAAGAGATTGCCCACGTTATTCAGCAAAAAGACAAAGTGCATCCTGTCATTAAAACAGATGACGTGGAGTCCGAGCAATTTTACATAAAAGAGGAGGAAGAAGACCTCTACGACATTAAAAAGGAGAAGGAAGAAGAGGATATCTACAGCGTGCTCTCTTTGAAGAGTATAGATGAGGACAAAGTACATCCTGTCATTAAAACAGATGACGTGGAATCAGAGCAATTTCACATAAAAGAGGAGAAAAATGACCTCTACGACATTAAAAAGGAGAAGGAAGAAGAGGATATCTACAGCGTGCTCTCTTTGAAGAGTATAGATGAGGGTCGTCGTGAGATGGACAAAGGGGCGGAGCCTCCAAGAAGCAGCTTAAGTCAACAAATGACAACAGAAAATAAAGGAGACCACTGTGGAGGATTGCAAGCAGGCCTCTTATCTCCAGCATCAGATTGTGATGACATGTCACATGCTCCTAGCGCTGAAGGTGACTGTGATATTGTATACCAGTCCGAAAGCAAACAATGGAAATGTTCTCGGTGTTGGAAAATGTTCGCTCATAAAACGAGTTTCAAACGACACATACTAATACACACAGGCGAGAAACCATTTTGCTGCTCAGTTTGTGGCCAAACATTTTTTCAGAAAGGAAACTTAAACCAGCACACAAGAATCCACACTGGTGAGAAACCATTTTCCTGCTCGGTTTGTGGCCAAAGATTCTCTCATAAGGGACACTTAAAAGCACATGCAAGAACACACACTGGTGAGAAACCTTTTTCTTGCTCAGTTTGCGGCCAAACTTTCTCACAGAAGGTAGGCTTAAAAAAACACACAAGAACACACACTGGTGAGAAACCATTTGCCTGCCCATTTTGTGGCCAAAGATTCTCGGATAAGGCAAACCTAGAAAAACACAGAAGAACCCACACTGGTGAGAAACCTTTTTCTTGCTCTGTTTGTGGCCAAAGATTCTCTCACAGGGGAAACTTAAAAATACACACAAGAAGCCATACTGGTGAGAAACCCTTTTCCTGCTCAGTTTGTGGCCAAAGATTCTCTCAGAAGGGAAGCTTAAAAGTACACACAAGAACCCACACCGGTGAGAAACCTTTTACCTGCTCAGTTTGTGGCCACAGATTCTCTCAGAAGGGAGGCTTAAAAATACACACAAGAACCCACACTGGCCAAAAACCTATTTCCTGCTAACTTTGTGAACAAAGATTCCCTCATAAGGGTCACTTAGACACAACAATCCACACTGGTGAGTAATTTTTTGCCTGCCAAATTTGTGGCCAAAGATTCCCGCATTCGCCTCTTAAGGATCAAGGATAATTATATTCTGTTTCTTTTTATTCATCACAGCGAAACGTTCAAGTTTTAGTTAATGAATTTAAAAATATACGAAACTGTCATCGGGGTGGGAATAGTTTTGGATTCTTAATTATAGTTTGTTTTGGTTTTAGTTGTACGTTTAGTTATTGGTTTATAGAGGTTCGTGTTTTTTTGTTTTGTTTTACAAAAATGATTTGGTCAAGGTTGAAGATGTGCGCGCATCAAACCAAATCAAATAGTTGCACTTCAAATTTCAACTGTCATACAGTGTCCTTTGTTAAATTGATTTATTAAAATTAGCTTTTGAGGTAACCAAAATGGACATTTTGTGACAAAGTTTATCACGTGAAAGTATTTCTATGAGCTTTTATTTTGCTTCGTCTTCATCTGCTGTCTGCCACCAGATTGACTTTGCGAATGAAAATATGTACATAACGGCCTAATCTGGATGAATGAATGAAAATAATTTGGGACTCTCACTTGCTACGGTTGTGTATCGCCTGCTGGCCAATAAAGTGTTCTTTGTTCGCTTGTCAGCAGTCTTATTGCCTGTCGCAGTTGGAAGTCAGACGTAAGTGTTTGGGGGCTTTGTGTTCTGATGGGGTAGTTCTCACATACCGTGTGGGCAAAAGAGACTGAAGTTTGTGATGCGAGGTAGCACCATCCATATTTGGTAAATAATGAATTTGGTAAATGAAAACAAAACTGACCTGTCATCAACGTGTGAGTCCGCCAAAATCACGAGATCACTCCGCCAGCCCCTTTAAAACAAAATTTACACAAATAATTCACAATGATCACTTTTAATGTGATAGAAGTGATTTTTTTATTCCTGGATTTTATAAAATGAACAAAATACATTTTTAAGACCTAACTTACCCCACACAGTAGGTGTCGGTAATGCACATTGAAGCTGGTGCCACCTCGCCGTAAAACAAAACGAAGAAGAAAAAATGACGTATCTTCTCGTTCACGAACGAGTCCATGTGATTTCCTCATTAAGTGCACCTGCGTGAAAAGTTTTAGCTCCCGAGAACGTGAAAATGAGCTAAATGTTTTCACGCAGGTGTGTTTAACGAGGGTAACTTGGAAAACATATTGGAACACGGCCCCGAGGACTAGAGCTTGACACGTGACGTTTGACCATGATATTTCCCTAATAAAGTGGCCTGTTATTAGGTACACTTGAAAATGGTGGTGTACCTAATGGAGTGTCCGTGTGATTAAGTGCACCTGCGTGAAAAGTTTTAGCTACCGAGAACGTGAAAATGAGCTAAATCTTTTCACGCAGGTGCACTTAACGAGGGAATCTAAAAACAAGGAATAAAACACCATACAAGTTTTAGCATAAATGTTTATTAAAATAATAATAAAAGTAAATTTCAAACCCGCAATCTAATGTGAAATTGCAGTAGATATATTGGATAACAATATTTAGGCGTGTATACACGTTATTTAAAAACTACTATAAGTGTTATAAAATCAAGATTACCCAAAGAGAAGCATAATTTCCCCACTGTTGCATAACGGCGCATCCTTTCATGCAATAAAGTTAGTCGTTAGCTTGGAGAAAACGAGCACAAAAGAAGTGGCGTTTCAGTGAGTGGTTCACCTTAGGAAGTGATTCATTCACTCTCGTTCACTGAAAAAAGTTTGAACGAATCGTTCACTTAGGAGCCAACACTAGCGGAGAATATCACCGCCAAGGCTAATGTGCGCTCTGCTCAACGTGAACGATGACTAATGTGTCTACTGTGCTGTGCAGTGAATGGGTGAGGGCGCCCTCTGTTGGTTGCTCATTGGATGAACATGGCGCCTAGAAGCGGGTGGATACGGACGCCCCTTTACTGGTGATGGACATAGAATTCCCGATGCCGTCAAATCCGTTATCAAAGCCGAATCCGAAAGCTGGATAAAGTGGCTGCGTGAAGGTGGCGTGGTAGGTGTGGAGGAGTCTCCTACCCCCTGAAGTCAATTCGAAGAAGGACAGCACGCCGCGGGGATGGTCCACGAACACGCCCACCCTTCCGGACGCCGGTGCGGGAGAAGCTGCGAGGCTCAGTGTCTTGTCCAGGTGACGCACAGAGTAGCTGCCGTCGTCTTCGCACGTCAGCGCCCAGGAAGCTTCCGTGGCGCCCAGACACACATCGTCACCCTCCCCGACTCGCCGGATCCCGTCGTAGGTCACAGCCACGTAGACCTTCCCCTCCACGTCCACCTCCCAGTAGCAGCGTCCACTCAGTCCGCTCGTGCAAAGAACCTGACGCCAATGAGTGAACCTCTGTGGGTTTTGGGGGTACAGCTGCTCCACCGGAACCACCGTCACCTTCTTGCCATGCTCTGAAATTTGGAGGCAGTTTTGAGCCGTGTCGGAGTCCAACGTGGGTCCGCACCAATCTGACAACGAGACGACAAGGCTAAAAGGTTACATCTTGAAAGTGGTCAACCATCGGAAGCGGACTCACATTTCTCGACACCGGGAATCAATCGTTCTTTGCCGCTGTAGTCCAGGCTGAAAAAAGACGCACAAGTGTCGTCAATCGATTCAGATGAGCGAGCTCCTTGGAAGATGTTTGGATCTTACCAGACGGTCTGCAGACTGCAGCGAGGATCCATTTGGACCGCCTCCAAGGCCTGCTTTCCTTCCTCTCCAGGGTGATTGTAGCTCAGATCCAGCACTTGGAGGTGGGAGGGGTTGGACCGGAGAGCTTTGGCCAGTGAAACGCATCCTCGCGTGGTGATCATGCAGCCCGAGAGCCTGCCGGAAAGGGGCAGAAAAGCGGGCGGGCCAAGCCTAAGGTTCTTTCTGGCACTCCACGGAGGTGGAGGAGAGCCCTACCCGAGAACTTGCAAGGTGCACTGCGGCTTTGCCAGTTCGGCGGCAAGCGTCTCCAGCCCGTCGTCGTACAAGTTGTTGTCGCTGAGATCCAGATCCCTCAGGTTGCAGGGCGAGCTTAGCACGGAGGCCACCATATTGCAGCTTCTCTTGTTCAGGTTGCAGTCGTTGAGCCTGAGAAGACAAGAGAGCGACTGACACGGGCACGGGTGGTTCTACGTGCTGGCTCGAGGGTACCTACAATGATTTTTGAGAAGCCTTGACCACCGGCAGCAGCATCCGGAGCCCCATCTCAGACGCAGAATAGAGCTTAAGGTCAAAGCAGCTCATGGCTTCGTCAGAAGACCGTAAGAAGAAGACCAGGGCCGACCACATGGCCATAGGTAGGTAATCCGAGGACAACCGCCCCGAGCTTAGGTATTGTTGGATCTGCTCCAGCAGGGACTCGTCCTTCAGTTCGTTCAGGCAGTAGAACAAGTTGATGTTCTTCTCGGGAGCGTTCTTCTCTATCCGTTGTTTGATCAAGCTGACCGTTTCTTCTTTGCTGTGTCTGCAGTTCTTGGGAGCCTTCAGCAGCTTACCCAGGAGGTCCTGGTTGCACTGCAAGGACAGGCCCAGCAGAAAGCGGAGGAATAAGTCCAAGTTTCCGTCACTCTTTGAGGCTTTGTGGATGGCCGCCTCGTGGACCTGAACGAGCGGCTTCTGCTTGCAAGGCGTCAACGACAACTCGGAAACACCCAGCACGTTCTTGTTGTCCTGGAACAGGCTCATCATCACGTACAGAGCAGAGAGATATTCCTGGATGGTCAGGTGGATGAACTGAAACATCATATAGCCTTGGTTTTTCTTGAGCGGGTGTACCTCCTTGAAGACCCTGGTGAAGACTCCCGAGTGTTTTGCAGCCTGCAGGTAATTCAAGCCGCTTTCCCTCAAGTCGCTCTCGTAGAAGATCTGCTGCTTTTTCATCAGTTGCTGAAAAGCCAGCTTGGCCAGCGCTTTGACGTACTTGATGCTCTCCTGTTTCTCTCGCTCCTTTGACTTTCCCAGGTGATAGAGGAGGAACTTTGTGTACAACTCGGTCAGGGTTTTGGGCAGCTCCACCTCCTTTTCGGTGTCCAGATAATCTTGGAGAACAGTGGCGGTGAGCCAGCAGAAGATGGGCATGTGGCACATGATGAAAATGGTGCGGGACTTCTGGATGTGTTTGATGATGTCCTCCTCATCCGGGAATCTCTTCCTGAAGTAGTCCAGCTTCTGGGAGTCGCTGAAGCCTTTCACCTCGGTTCTGCCATCCACGAGGTGTGGTGGGATATCGTGGGCCGCCTGGGGCCGCGTGGTGATCCAAACCCGGGCGCATGGAAGCAGATTCCCCTTGATGAGATGTGCCAGGAGAACCTCCATGCGGTAGGCTTGGGTCACATCCAGGTCCACCTTGCTCTTGTCGCTAAGGTCCAGTTTGAGGCGGCACTCGTCCAGGCCGTCCAGCACAAACAAAATCTTGATGCTGCTGCTTTGGAAGTCGAGCTTGCCCGAGGCTTGCAGCCCGACCAAGATAACGTTCAGCATCTCGACGCTCATGGCCTTGCTCTCCAAGACGAAGTGGCGGATGAGCTCTGCCAGCGAAAAGCTTTTCTTCTTCTCCAAGTTCAACTCGCGGAAGGTGAAAGGAAAGATGAAGTCAACGTCTCTGTTGGATTTCCCGCTGGCCCAGTCCAGCACAAACTTGCGCACCAGGAAGGTTTTCCCGATGCCCGCGAAGCCCACGGTGAGCAGCCTGCGGACGGGCTTCCCGCTTTCGAAGATGTCGCACGGCTCGATGGACTTCTCCTTGGCCACGCTGCACATCTCCATCAGAAGGACCTCGTGCTGGTTGTCGGGGAGAGCGGCGCCACCGCGGGTAATGTAGAGCTCGGTGTAGACGTCCTCCAGACGCAACTGCTGGCTGGGCTCCGTATCGCCCTCGGGAGCGTTGACATAAGTCACCTGCAGGTTGTCTTGCAGCTCCCGCTTGAATTTGCTGATCTGGTCGTCATCCACTGAGAAGACGGTACCTGAGGGCACATGGGGGACACGTGAGGGAGTAGAAGGTGATCCTGTGTCGCAAACATGTCTTTAGGCCTGGCCGCAAGCGTGCTGCACCAATGCCGCCGCTTCCACTCAAACATATAAACACGGGAGCCTGAAGGAGGCCACTGAAGGAGGCAGGTGAAGGAGGCAACTGGGCTCATCTTAGCGGTTGGACAGCTCAACTTACTTGTTTTATGCAAGCCACGGGCCTTGTCCCTCCTGGCCATCACCATGTTTCTCCTTCCACGCTCGCGGGCATCTGCAAACACGTTGAAGATTCAGGTGAAGGGCTTGCTTGCAGATTGGGACGGGCTCCTCGGGGTATTCCAGAAAGGAGGTTCTTCATCACACAGAAGCTAAGCCAGAGCTGTTGAGCAACTCTGAGTTTGTTTCAGCAGTCGTGTGCATCATTTGAGAGTTTTCAGGTAAGATACTTTCTGGAAGACCTCCACCAGAAGCCACGTTGGCGTGCGACAACCTCACCTTACCTTTGATTTGCGCCGCGCCGCTGCGCAGCTTCTCGGCAAGGTTGTGGTTGTCCATCTTCTCCAGAATCTTTATGGCCTCCTTCACAGCATTCTTGCCATGCTTCTTTGCCAGCTGTTCGGCGATGTCCACCTTGTCTGCGTTTGGGCCAATGCTCCCGGGCAGGTGCATATGGAACTTGAAGACCTTGAAGTCATCCGGTACCAGATCATCGAGCGTAGCGCACAGCAGCTCCTTGCTCTCGTTATCGAGAGCCATCTTTCCCGCATGGAGGAGCGGCAGATCTGTTTTACGACTTCTTTTATGGCCGTACTGGAAATCGGGTTCGTAAAGTTATTTGGCTGGCATTGATCAGATTTGCGTCACCGCGTGGACGGGCTCCGTGTTCTCACCTCCTCGATGGGGTGTTTGAATTAACTTTTGATCAAGAGGAAACCTGAAATGAGTGTGAGGCAAAGGGATAAGCGACAACCACAATAGCATCCCGCATCTAAAGGTCGCCCGCCCGATTTCCCTACAAGATGCCAGTGGAGGCCAAAGTCTGCTCTTTTTACGACATTCCACATGCACAGCGGCTCCTTCCTGGTCCTCAAGGCTGTTTGACAATGACTTTGCTGCTGGGTTCTCTTCCTTATTGTTACATTACCTAAAGAAGTACCATATTGACCCGAATATAAGATGTGTTTTTTGCATTGAAATAAGACTGAAAAAGTGGAGGTTGTCTTACATTTGGGTTCTGGACATTATACCCATTAAGAACGCTGGATGGTGCCAAATATCTTTAAAGCAAATTGTGAACTTAACTCATCAGGTCAAAGCGAACCCCTGTCACGAACAATAAAAATAGAAATAGCGGTAGCACGACGAAGAAAAATAAAAAATAGCAGTAAGATCGAAAAGAGAAGAAAATAAGAGAAGAGATAACAAAAAATGGAAAAACCAGAAGACATTCATTTACAAATGTGATTGCACTTTAGTTTACATATTTAAATGTTCAGCTATTAAGACAGTTTTTGCATGATTTGAATGAGGCAAAATAACATGCTTTTTCTCTTGAACATATTGTTATCATCATTTCTTTCTGTAATTGTTTGTATAAAAATTTAATTTGGTGTTCTCAAGTTGTTTTTTCAAACGAGTCTTGAAAAAGAAGCGTCGTCTTATATTCGGTCCAATACGGTAACTGACCGTCCTCAAATTTTAATCAAACTAAATAACTGACAACTTATCGAGAAACTGACCTACTAACCGACCGAGCGAGCGACTGAAAGCTGAAAAACCGACATGCGGACCGAGTGAAATGTCTGACCAATTGCCAAACAAGCTAACAAATCGTCTTTAGACTAACCGAGCGACTCGCTCGCTAACTAACTCACTGAATAACGTGACTAGTCCTTTTCAACAGCAATTCTATGCGTCAAACAAAAGAAAGAAAACTCACATCCACTTCACGTTCTCCTTCGTGTCGTCTCGTCTCAACGTGTGAGCGAGCACCTTGCGAGGCGAAGTCCTCGTCGCTGTGGTAACCAAAGGTCAAACCACCTGTCCCGCCCAATTCATTTGTAGCTATTGCAGCATTGGGAGCGGCCTCTAGGCGGCGCCAAAGCACCGCTGAGCGCCCATTACCTGAGGTGCGGGCTGACTGAATCTGCTGGAGGCGGGGCATCAACCAGTTGGAACGGGGGGGGGGGGTGATCTAACAAGACCACGCCCCCCACCCCTCCTCCCGTGTGAGTAGAGCCGCAGCGCAGATGGTTTCGGATTGACTACCCGCCCTCCGAAGATCGCGTGGACGTCGACAAACTGAGAGCACGCAGGTAACTGAAGATACGACATGACGTCACCGCGCTCTTTCAATGACCTTTTGGACCCTGGGTGGAAAACTTAATATTGCTTTTATTATGCGTTTTATCAATTAGAAAGAGTCTTTGCGGTGCAATCATCAATTCTTGCCCCCTATCTTTATTGAGTGTTTGTAGTTAAAAAAAAAGTGTCTTGTGGAGAGAAAGTTTGGGGATCATTCTTCTTTGAGATGACCAACTAACGTGATGGTTATTGTATTTTTTTTGCTGCATAGTCATGTCGGACCGCCAGCTCTTCCTCGTCTTCATGCTTGTCCCCGCCGCTATGACGCTGGACTTTCGTTACCACAGCAACCGCGAGATAGAGCATTACCTTCTTCAAGTCAACGCTTCCAATCCAGACATTGCGCACCTGTACAGCATCGGACGCTCGGTCGCAGGTACCCACTCAGTTTCCGTCACCGTGGCGATCGTGACACGGACTGGTTTGTGCGATCACTTAACCTGATTGTAAACTCGACTTCATCTAATCCACCGTGTTTTGATCTGGCCAATCACACACACGCACACACTGTGTCTTGGATTAACTCAGATTAGCGTGTATGGGTGCCTCAGCCATCGAGCAAGTTTCACATGAGCACCCAAAGTGTTCCAAAAGCGCATGACGAATGACAATCCCGTGGTGTCTATGCGGCAGGTCAACAGCTGTGGGTGTTGGCTTTGGGTCTGAGCCCCCACCGTCACACAATTGGGATCCCCGAGTTCAAGTATGTGGCCAACATGCATGGAAATGAGGTGAGCCAACACACACACACATTTAGAGGGTCCCTCCCTGCAGACAGGAAGTGAGTCGAAAGGAGATCCACAAAAGCCTGTCACAAGCCAACACATTCTGTTTTGTCTATTTCCACAAAGTAAATAAATGGCGTCAGTGGAGTGTGTCGGCTCAGAGAAAAAGACCTTTGACCTGACAGCACCGGCATGTAGACATTCACAGCAGGAATGCGGCCAACTTGTGGAAAAGTTCAGCCCGATCAAGTGAGCGGCCAACCGTAGCAGGGCCGCTAAGCATTAAGTGAGCGGTTGCCTTGGTAGCTCAGGGCCAAGTGACGACAAAACCGTTTCAAGCGAGATGGCGGCTGTGGTTGTGTAACGGAGAGCGTGAGATGCGCTGGGCGTGTTTGTTTGTTCTGTTTTGTTTGCCGTCGTTAAACAGTGCAGTTTTTGGTTTTTGGGGCCTCCAATGTTTTGACTTGATGGCTGCCAGTAAGCTGAGCCGTTGATTGGGGGCCGGTTTCCTGTTTTGTCGAGGTTTATTTTCTCAGCATCCTCTTGAGCTGCATGACAAACATTCCAACGTCCTGTTTTGCTCATCATGGACCAGCACACGATCATTCCTGCTGGATTTTCGTTTTGTTTTTTTTGTCTCTGAGGTGAGGGGCTTGGTCTTGTTTCAATCTGCGTGCCCTGCTACTTTGGTCCTATGTTGATTCGCTGAGAGACAGAAGGGGCGGGGCCATCTGACAGCTCAGGGAAGATGGAACATGCAACCTGTGACGGTGTCGTGCGTGCGCGTTAGCCCATCACCCTGGCAACCGGCCGGATGGCCGCAGGGCACTCGGTCCAGCCCCGACACGTTTGCACCTTTCCCACCCTTCTCGCCTTCCACGTCCATTCATCCGCTCTCGTCCGGGCTGGCTGACGACTTTTCCGCACCCTCCTCCCGGCGTCTTTGTCTCAGAGACGAATTTTTCGCATTCCCACGCTATTGCCACTCCATAGCAGAAGGCGGCGCTGTGACCTGTTTGATCAGTGACAAGCTGAATTTCCACGTGTGAAGGTTCTGGGCCGCGAGCTGCTTCTGCAGCTAGTGGCCGACCTGGTGCGTGGTTACCGTGGCAACGAGAGCTGGGCCATGCAGATTCTGAACAGCACGCGTGTCCACTTCCTGCCCACGATGAACCCGGACGGCTTCGACCGGGCTGACAGCGACTGCTACCTCAGCCAAGGAAGGTAGATGCGCCCACACCCCGTGCAACGTATGCGCACCGCTCACGGCAGACACAAACGCGTCCCCTTGCTGCTTTTGCTGCTGCCCTCTACCTGTCACCATCAATACTGCAGTGTAATGAGAACATCAAAAAAGCACAACACATTGGTTCCACTCGTGACTGTGTGTGCATTCGTGCGTCAGGTTCAACCATAATGGCGTGGACCTGAATAGAAACTTCCCTGATGCCTTCGCTGATCCACCAGGGCAGCATGACACGGACGACGATAGCGGCAGAGAGGCCGAGGTCAGCCGGCCTGTTACTCTGCGAGTGGGCGTGCTCGGCCGCACCTGCGCCATTGTGCCTCTGATTTTGCGTTTGTGGCAGCAGGTGCGGGCCGTGATAGGCTGGTTGAAGACGGAGACGTTTGTCCTCTCGGCCAACCTCCACGGCGGCGCCCTGGTGGCCAGCTACGCTTACGACAACAGCGGTAAGCGCGCTCAAGTCACGCCTTCACACGCATGCGACAAACGTGTTTGAGGCGTGTTTAGGTAGCGAGCTGGCGGGTCAGGCCAGCTTGACGCCCGATGACGACGTCTTTGTCCACCTGGCCAAGGTGTACTCGGCCAACCATGCCAGCATGCACCAGGGGGGGCGCTGTGTGGACCAGGGACCCTTTAAGGATGGTATCACTAACGGCTACCAGTGGTACCCGGTCTCGGGTCAGTGCCCGCTCGAGTAGCTGCGATCGGAACCTGGCGGTCCTCAGAATGAGCGGCTTGGCGTGCGTATGTGTGGGCAGGCGGTATGCAGGACTACAACTATGTGTGGGCTCAGTGCCTGGAGGTGACGCTGGAGTTGTCATGCTGCAAGTTCCCTCCGGCCGAGGAGCTGGTTGCCTTGTGGGCTGACAACAGGAGGAGTCTGCTGGCCTTCATCCGCCAAGTCCACTTGGGTAAGGGAGGTCCTCGACCCACGCCGGGCGCTCCTACTCATTGACTCTGTGTGTTCAGGGGTCAAAGGACGTGTGCTAGATGGGTCGGGGGTGGCCGTGCGCAACGCCGTGGTGGAGGTGACCGGTCGCCGCAACATGCAGCCCTTCACGACCAACAAACACGCGGAATACTACAGACTGCTGCTGCCGGGCAACTACACGTTCACTGTTAAGCGCGCGCACGCACACACTTGGGTGCACACACTTCCTGTATCTCAATGTTTGTGTGCATCCTCCCCCCACCTCCAGGTGAGCTATCCCGGCCACGAGGTACTGACGGAGACTTTTTTCATCCCTTTCGGCCCAGAGCGAAACTCGGCCCTGAGGCACGACTTTGTGTTGCGTCGCTTCGCCACGGCAACGGATGACCCCATGGTCTCAACCACCGGGCCTTCGTCGTCGTCGGCGCCATGGACGATGGCGCCGCTCGGGACGGCCCTTGTGTTGCAGCGCTTGATCAGCTGATGGTCTTTGCGATGGGGAGGGGGGGATGATTGGAAGCCGAGGAGGACAGCGAGAGAGAGAAGTCATCGACGACGACGTCTTCCCGCTCGCTCGACGGCCTGGAGAGGGCGTGGCTGAGGGGGTAACGGGACTGGTTGTTCTAGCTGTCGGGGAGCGGCTCCACGGTGAAGAAGTCCTCCCATTTCGATGGCTCGCCGCAAGAACTTCCCGTTTGACCGAGCCATTTAGTCTGGTCTTCGTTGCTTTGCTGGTCCTCCTCGCTGTCGTCATCGTCGAGGGACTCTATGAAGTTATTGCTGCGCTGCTCGTTGCTGGGGTCGTGTGCGACGAGCCACAGTGAGTCCTCCTCGGCGGTGGCGTGGGGCGCTCTGTGCACACACAAGCTAACAGGAGGCTCAATGTGGACGCACAAGCATGCAAAAATTTGAGAATTTTGACAGTGCATGTTACGTAATCGACTTTCCTCGTGTTGGATCTGCAACATCAAATTTCTCTCGTTTGGCAATTTTGCTACTTAAAAATAATTTTAAAAGTTTAGCAAAGTTGTAGTTGTGTTGTTGTGCCAATACCAACGCAATGGGCTTTGCTTTTCATGATGTAAAGTATTTTATTTTCTGAAAATGTTTCAAAATCAGGCTCCACTAACCTGCCAAAACAAAGTTCATTTAATAATCATCACACTGTAGAGTAAAAAAAAAAAAAAAAAAAACGGGTGGGGGCATGATCACAGACAAAATAAAAAGAACACCGGGGCCAATAAACAAAACAATTCAAAATGGCCTCTCATCCAAAGTGTGTTGATTTTTTTTTTTTTTAAATGTTTTTTTTTTTTTTGCTGGACTATTTACATGCTGCCACTCGGCACCCGGCGCAAAGGAGTGCTATTAGAAAATAAGTTCTTTCAGTAATAAATACAAAAATCAAAGCAAAAAATCTTTGCAACAAATCATCTTCTGCTCTTTGTACACATTTACACGCAGAGGACCAGCCTCTTGGTCGCCTGCCTGCCCGCCAATCAAACCTCAGTTCATCCACTTGCGGCAGTTGAAGGCGCCACAGTGACAGGGAATCTTGTGCTGGTCGTCCTCCAGGTCAAACTTGTAGTCGTAGGACAGCTGACGTACACACGTGCGCGGAAGGACAGACGGCGTTGAGTAAGAGCGTGCGGCAGCGCAAAGGATGGCGGCGAAGGTGCGGCCCCACCTACCTCCTCTCCCCTCTGGATGCGTCGGCAGGAGCTGATGATGATCTTGTTCTCTTTCTCCACACTCACCACCTCCGTCACACAGTTGGGCGCACACGAATGGTTGATGTACCTGTCAATGGCAAGCACGGGCGGGATCAGTGGTGGTGGCAAGCGGCGGCTGCTACCACAGAGCGGCACCCTCGCACCTGGCGGGTCCTCCAGTGATGGTAGCGTCGATCACGTAGTCGTTGTCGATTCGGAACATGTACACGCCTCGGTTCTGCGCACGTGAGACAAGAGTGAGGACGTGCACGTGCTCAGACACCTTCTGTGGCAGTTGGCTGATTTCATGCTCAACATTTCTCCCATGGTTAAAATAAGGAAGGGGCTGTACCTGACTCTCGTAGAGTCTCTCCTTGCGGTCAGCCACTTCGCTCCTGATGATGGCGCCAATGTACTCGATGACCATGGTGCATTTCTCGATGTCCCGGGCGGCGTACAGCCCCAGGCCCTGCACGCAAACAAGCAGTGACTCGGTGCCCTGCCTCGGGCAGTTGACATCGGTGGCGGTGGGACTTACCTGGATGCGTGAGCGCGCCAGGTAGACATTAGTCTTCCAATCGGCCTTCATGCGGCGGTACTGCGCCAGCTTGGAGTGGCGCCCCTGGTGTGTGCCCGCCACGGTCTCGCCTGGCGACAGCGAGATCACGCCCGGGACCGCGCCCACGATGGAGCCCACAGAGCCCTGGCACCGAGGAGCCATGCTGGTCAACAGGTACGGCCTAACGGGAAAAGCACACGCGTCATTGTCAAGCGGAGGGAAGTGCGTGGGGGGGCGGATGCGCGGCGTGCTACCTCTTGGCCTGGCTGGCTTTGGGCTCTGAGCGCGCCGAGCCGGACGGGTTGAAGGCCAGCGGCCACTCCATCAGCGGGTTGCGGCCGTAACGAAAGGTGTAGCGTTCGCATGCCTCCACGCCTGGCAACTACGGACACACGCGCGCACACACACACTCAGTCACCATCGCGCCTCAGTCGTGTTGGCAGCTCACAAGCGTGCGACAGAACAAGCGGGTGCTGTTCCGAATATTTTACTTCCTAAGCTGGGCTCGCATGATGTCATTTGGAGCACAACGCTAGCACGCGCTAAAAGGCACCACGTACCGACTCGATGATCCTGCAGACGGCCGAAGCGCTGAGTCCAAAGAGGTCTTCTCCTTTCAAGAAGTCCGGGAAGAGTTTGAGCATTCCGCTGGAGCTTCTGAGCCGAGCCACCGGTTCCAGAATCTGGTCCCACACGCCTGCGGGGAGGGTGGGACGCATGTCAGCGTGAACAGCGCAGGACGGGCGGATCGACGTTACCTTTGGGCGTGGGCGCCGTTAGGACGAGGTCGTTGTAGCCGTTCTCCACCACTTTGACTTTGAAGAGCGGCCGCGCCTCCTGCTCCTCGATGAAGCACATGTACTTGCAGCGCCTAGAGGTCACATGTTTGTTTTCTTTGTTTGTTTGAAGCAAACGGAATTTTTACAAGCACCGTGCGCGCGTTACCTGTTGCTGTGTCGCATGCTCCAGTAGATGCGGTTGGCGTGGTAGCCAACGGGGAAGATGGCGGCACGGTCGTGGAAGGCGCTCATCTGGCGCGGCAGGAGCCTGCCCACGGCGCAGAAGAGAAGGCTTCCCACGCGGAAGCTGTGCCGCTGCTCGCCGCGCTGCACCATGGCCGCCACCTGCCGCGCCTCATCCCGCTGCACGTACACGCGGCGGAACACGGCGAAGCAGCGCAGCTCCGAGTCGTAGGGGTGGCGCGGCCATGCGCAGGGCTCGGGGGGCGGGCCTGACAACGTGGGCCGGTGTAGCTGGCACAGCATGGTCTTGTCCTGTACACACACAAGTGCGCGCCACAACACACATTTACCTGCATCGTCTCTTCTTCAGTTCTTTCTGAATGTTTTTTTTTGTTCCATGCGTGATGGGGAGAGACGTTCCTGCTTCAATGTTTTCCCTCCAAGCTTCTACTCTCTTTCTTACCTTGAAGAAGGTGCAGTGTGCCCTGATGGCGCAGGTGAAGTGGTAGGTGTTGGTGCAGCGCAGCCGGTTGCAGCCGCTGGTGGCGCCCGTCTGCTGGCAATGGGCGCATCGCAGCGTCAGACCCCGGCGCAGCGCCAACTCCACATTGATCAGAGCGCCCGCCTGAGTCTCGTACACCTCGCTGGACCACAAAGCGCAGTTCAGGTGCACCTGGGGGGGGGCAAAGTGCAACCGTGTCATCACGGCGCTGGCGCGTGACGAGCGTGATGGTACCGCACGGGGCACACTTACCCACAAATCCAAGTCCAGGTTGAGCAATCTGGCGGCTCCGTCGGTTTCTCCGTCGCCCTGCTGGTGACAAAAGCAACACCTGCGCTGGTCCGCGGGAAAGGGGTCGGGCCGAAGACACGCCCCCAGCTTCTTCAACAATACATCCGCTTCCTCCTCGGTCGGCACGGCGACAGCCTTGTCAGAAACGGGGCCCCTGCTGCGGAGGAGACGGCTTGAGGCCCGGTGCATCAAATGTCGCGTGCCATGATTCGAAAAGGTGCACGATGGGGTCGGACGGTTTTACTGTTACGCGGCATCTCGTCGTGTCTAAACCAGCATCGGACTTAGAGTGGGCATACCCCGGTGTCAAAATATGAACACGCACACCTTTCACGTAGGATTGTGAGGGGTGACGCGACGGCGCCGCTCACCTGGTCAGAGCCACGTTGACATTCCAGCGGCGCCAGCGCAAACTCTTCGTTCGCTTAGCGCGCTGACAGTCAGCCTCGGAGAAGGCGTGGGGGTGGGGCTTTAGTTTCACTTTCACCTGTCAAACGCGGACAGCAAAATGATATTGGAGGCAACGAAACAGCAGCGTTCATATTGTTTAAGAACATTAAGCAATTACCCAACGCACCATAGACATGGGGTTAGGTTTCAGGGTTAGCGTGGCCTGGTGAGCCGGCAGAGTGCCGTGCCAAAAACGTTTCCCACCTTGAGGCCGTCCAGGCGGGGTTTGGTCTCCATGGTGATGGCAGAAGCGGAAGGAAAGCGAGGGGGCGGGGAGGCGGCGGCAGTCCGGGAGGGGGTCAGTGGTGTGGCGGGGAGCGAGTGGACGGCGAAGGACGACATGTTGTTGGCGTAGCGGTGTTGAGGAAGGAGCGAGGCAGCGCACTGGGGGCACAACAATGTAGACATGATGTCATGGCTCGTCAGCCCATCGCAGCTCGCATTAGGGCGCCACACCCCGCCTCACCTCGGCGGCCTTTGGGCCGGACGAGTAGAGTGCCGAGCAGGTGGGGCTGCAGAACAGCAGACTGGATCCACCCTCCTGCAACAAACAACACGTGTGGCCAGTCATCCTTCGGTGGCCGCTGAGTTGCATTCAAGCACGTCGAGCTCGGACTTCATCAGAGGCAAACATTTGCTACTGTCTTGGCATCTCGCATCAAAACTGCTGTTTGGACAGCATCTTACCTGTTTGGCCTCTTGGATTTTGCGGACTCCGTTGCCCAGCAACACTTTGCAGAAGCCACACGACGGCGGGATGGAGACAGCGGGAGCGCCGCCCACGTTGTGTTGGATCGAGTCCAACCTGGCACCTGGACCAAAGGCTACTTGAGAGGTCATGTGATAACACACGCACGCATACAAAAGGAAGCATACAGACCAGTTGGTGGTGCTGTCCTCTGCTGCATGCTGCTTGCTGAGGCCTACAGAGGCAAACGTGCATGACTGAGTAAAAGCAGACGAGTGCATTTATGCGCTGGGAGCTGAACGGCACCTGAGGCAGCGGCACCGAGACTCCGGCCACCAGGGCGGGCGGGACGAGGGAAGCGCGACTCAGCTGGTAGTTGATGGGGGCGGGCAACCGCAGCAGCTTTGCCACCGCTGCCATAACTCTGAGAACATTCTGGAAAGACAGCCGCATGGTCAGAGGAAAGCAGCGAGCGTCAAAGGACGACTCAGGAAAGGGGCACACCTGCGAGGCGGTCGAGTTCAAGGTGATGGCGATGGGAACCAGATCTGCGTTGGAGCAGGAGGGAGGAGCCTGCTGACCGGCCTCCGTCTTGACTTCCCGCTTCAGCGCAGAGCCTGAAAAGAGCCAGTGGCACACATGAGTCCAAAGGAAACGGCTCGCGGGACGGGAAACCGTCGGTGACGCTCCGCAGGACCGACCTTTGCCCCAGGAGCAGGGCACGATGGGAATCGGTGGCGACGGGCAGGGGGACAGGGCCTCCGTCTTGACGAACGACAGGTCGGGATACCTACTGACCTCGCCGTCAACAGTGCTCTCTGGGGACGAGGACGGAACAAAGCCGTCCGGGCTGCCGCACGGAGACGAGTCATGGATGCTGATTGGACAAAAGAGGCAGAGTGAGTGAGGTGTCCGCGAGCGGGCCAGGCCGGCGGCGGCTGGTGTCACCGTAGCTCTTCTTGGTTGTTGTGGGGCGGCGTGGGCAGGGAAGCGGGCACATCAACGTCGGCAGTCCGGGCGGCCCGCCGGAGCGCTTCGCCCTTGGATTTGACTGGCGCAGAGGACGGGGCGAGGTCAGGCCCCACGGCACCACCGCCGCATTTTGGACCGTCGCAAGACGCGGTGCGCTCGCTGTCCTGTCTGCTCACTTCCTCCGCTGTGGCGAAGCCGTTGAGCAGCTTCTGCGGAGGGGGGGTGGGCGGCAGTGAGGCCGGAGGGGTGGGGGGGTTTCCCAGGATGTTCTGCAAATGTTACATATGGAAGAAGTGCATTTGGCTTTTCGCCCCAAATCACTTGTACAGAACAGAGGTAATGATTGCTATTTCTACTGACACAAAACAATCTTACACTATCATTAACTTGCAGCGTCAACTTCCACAGAAAACAACTTTGGGCTTTTTTTCTGCCTTTCCAGGAAACGTGAAAACAAGCACTCGGTCGAGGACTCTCGGCAAAAGGCCTCCTCAAGAAGAGGCGCGAGCTCTCTCGCTTACCCTCCTTTTCTCATGCGAGATTGTGCAAGCGAGTGAAGGTGACCTCAGAAGAAGGTTTGCAGGTACGGGCCAAGTTTCCCCTTTGTAGAAACAACTTGCTCAAACTGTCTGGACGATGGAAGTTGCAAAGCAAATTTGCGCAACAAATAAATCGTGTGACTTGCGTTATCATCTATTTTCTGTTCCAAACCGAGTCCAGGAAGTTGTTGGATTGCCGCCATTAGCCATTAGCACGAGAACTCGGGATCAATAGATAACGCTCTGTTTTTGCAAAACTGTGGAGTTTGGACAGCCAGCCCTCGAATCAAAAATTGGAGCCCCCCAGAATTTCCTCCTACCTTGCACGCCAGTTGCGCGTAGTAGTCGGCCACTCCGTCCAGGCAGGCATTGCCGAAGGAGCCGCTCAACCTGGAGACTCGGCCCAAAGAGGAGCTGCCGTACGGGGGGAAAGGGCTCAGGTCCAGAACCAGGACGGGTTCCATCAGGGGCAGCGCCGAGAGCTGAGGGCACCAAAAAGTAACATTTAAATCCGGCCACGCTTCTTCCAATTCCAAACAAGCGGCTGCAGAGCATCCCATGGTTCTGAATCCTCATCTTTGCCCGCATTGGCAATTGGACTTGAGTCATGCAAATGACAAATGAAGGTAGCCTGCTGCCAGCTGACCTGCGTGAGGTGCGTCACCGTCCGCTCCGAGGGAGAAGACGAGCAGTCGAGAGCGTCCTCGTCCTCTCGTCGCCTCCGTTTGCACTTGCTCAGATTTTTATCTTTGTCGGGCCGCGCAGCCGCTCGCTTGCAGAGCTTCTTGCTGGTCGACGAGTCCAGGACGTCTGAGATTAGAGCGTACGTCGACACGTTGTCGTGGAATGCGCCGCCGTCCTCATCCTCGGAGCGCAGGTTTTCGCCAGAGATGGTGAGTGGGCCGTGGGTGCCGGGCGATGGCGTCTGATGGGGCGAGGCTTTTTCTCTCAGCAGGTGGCGGAGGAGCTCCTTCCCGGGGTCGTGAAGAGGGGAGGCGCACTGCGACTGGACCGGATCACCCCGCTCCTCGCGCTCCTCCTGCGGGGAAACACAGGAAAGATAAAGGTGGCCATCCAGTCTGAACTGGCTGAGTTGTTCTAAAAGACACGGCTGGGGGACACGTAAGATTGAGTCAGGTGACATGACGCACCTTGACCTCCACGCGGCTCCCGCGCAGGAGGCCTTTCGGACGGTCTGCGCCCGTGAGAGCGCCTCTCTCCCGGGCCGTCGAGCACACAGACAGCTGCCTCTCCAGCTCCAAGGACGGCGCCAAAGCCGACGGGGGAAAGTTGGAGTCGGTTGGCTCGGCGCCGCCCCGTGTGGGGGTGGAACAGGACGTGTCGGCCGAGTCTGCGATGTTGTCAGAGTGAGTGTACAGCGGCGTCCCGGCACCACTGTCCCGGTTGACGCTGCTCCTCTTTTTCCTTTTGGGGCCGTCATCGGGCAGTATGTCAGCGTAGAGCTGAGAGAGGGAGGACGAGGAGAAGGGGGCGCAGAGGGCTGTTGATGGCGAGGAGAAGGCCGAGTCGGGGCTGAACGGATGATGGCCTTGAGCGGCTTGACTGGGCGGCGTCGGAGGGGTGCCCAACGGGCGGACCTGAGCTGGACTTCCGGCGGGCCTTGCTTTAGTCTGCGCCACCTCCAAGGGCAAGACCCTCGCGACTCGCTCCGGGGAGATGCCGGCCCCATGCGGGTGCAGTCCTCCGGTAAAGCCCTGCTGGGGCGCAGGGAACGGTACTGCCGCCTGGGCCCCCGGCGCAGGTGGTCGGGCGCCAGGGGGAGACTGGAGGAAGTCCTGGGGCAGCTCCGAACTGAAGAAGGCTATCTGGGAGAGAGCGTCTTCGGCGGGGGCTGGGCCAAGGGACCCGGTGGCGACTGCCGGCCCTGCGGGACACAGCCGTGCTCCGCCTTGCTGGTCCCCATCCAGCCTGTGCTGCTGCAACAGCCGATGGCGCTCCACCTGAGACAGAAGGTTCCATGAAGGACCAAACAAACGCGGCACAGTCTTACTCCTGACAGCTTACTGCGTGTGATAAAATGATGCCGAGGCATACAAGTAGAAGGAACTTTGGGCTGGATGCAGGTGGCAAAGTTCAATTGGTCTTTTCATTTCGTGAATACCGGGGGGACTCAAACAGGCTAGGGCTGTGTGTGGTTTTTTTTTTTTTTTACCTAAGTCAAAATTTTTTTTTGTTGCATCCAGAAAAGAACTTTTATGTTTGCTGTAGCTGTTCACCATTTTAGAGGTGCAAGAGTTTTGCTTTGTTTTGTCACTTTTCAGGAGAGCCCCAAAAGGTTCAACCAACAAAATTGCATAAACGAAGAGAGCAAGCCATTCCCCAACAGTTTTGCGTGTGCGTGTGCGTGCGTCTCACCCCTTGCATGAGTTGCACTCTGTGTCGCTCTTGCTGCTCTCTCAGTCTTTCCCTCCTTTCCCTTTCCTGGAAACCCTCACTGAAGGGGTTGTTGTCATCAAATTTGACCTACAGGAGCAGAAGGAACAGGAAATCTGACTGAATGTCTGCAACCTGCTCACGTTTCGTGCCCTCCCCTACTTGTCACGTCACACAACAAGCACCGATCTCTTCCGGAATCCATGCCGTGCAATTGAGTAGCCAAAACAAGCAAGTCAAGTCCAGGAAGCCACAGAGCAGAGAAACAGATCGCGTGTCTATGAAGATTGCTGTTTGGATGTGTTGCTGGTTGGTGAAAAACTGGGGGTGGACTGTCATTTGATTGCCAGTCTGTTTACCTGAGGCGTCGGGACCGATAAGTCACCGGAGGCAAAACCGGACGCCGGAACCGGGAGCCCAGGAACCGTGGCCGGAGCTTGAGGGACCGTCGGGAGGGCGGGCGGCATCAGGGGCGCCGACCAAGTGGGGGGGACCTTCTGAACGCCGCTCGGTAAAGGTGCCGCATTTTGGGGCAGCACGGCAGGGGGTGACGTTGGGGGCGCCCTCTGCTGCCGCTGGCTGGTCCTGTAGTCCTCAATGAGCACCGTGTGATCTTTCTGCTGCTTCCGGATCTGAAGCGCAACAGACACCATTTGAGAAGGTCGCCGACCAGTGATTAGGGTTACGGTTGAAAAAGAGCGCTGACCTCTTCCAGCTGCTTCTGGACGGCGGCCTGCTGCTCGACAACGTAGCGTAGCTGGGCGGCGTCGTCCTCGGTCGGCTCGCGACCCGCTTTCTTGGCCGTCCTTTGTTTGGCCGACAGCGCCTTCTTGGTCTTGCGGTGGGCGGCGAGCTGCTCCTCCAGGAGGCGCTGTTGCATCTGCAGGAGCCGCTGCGTCTCCCCCAACCACTCTTCATACCGACGCCTCTGAGAGTCATCTGTGGGGCGCGTGGCGTCACGAACCAGCAAAGCGGCATCGCAACAATTTGACACGGGGAGGAACTCACTGACGAAGCCGGGTCCAAAGCTGGGTGGGTTGGGCCGCGCCAGCTGAGCGTTCAAGTTGGCGCCCTGACGGGAGACAAGACACTTCCGGGTTCAGGATTTGGCAAACTTTGGAGATTTTGGTGTGTCTACTGGTGGCAAATGCGCACATCCCACCCGACATTATTTTATGTGGCCCGCTAAAGCTAATCATGTGTGTCTCATCCGTTTCTTGCTAAAATCCCCATGTGTGTTTGTGTGTGTGTGTGTGTGGGGGGGGGGGGGGTCACCTGGGCCACTGGAGCAGGGGGCTGACTTGTGGCCTCAGGAGTGGCGGCAGCTGGAGCCTGATGAAACCTAGAAGGCGACAGTAGCAGCAAACAGTCATGTGAGAGAGTCATCGGTGAGCCGTCAGGGTCAAAGGTCCCCGTTGACAGAGTCGCGTGACAGACTCCTCATACCTGTTGATGACCATGTTGTTGAGGCCCAGGCTGCCTTGGCTCATGACCTTGTTGATGCCTTTCAGAGCCACCATCTTGGCCTTCATGATGGGGTCCGTAACGGAGTCAAAGTCCGCTGCACACACAGATGTTCATGGCAACACGACAGCAAACACGTGCATAGGCCACGGGTCGGTCGTCGGCTCACCCAGATCCGGGATTACGGGCTCCGGGGTAGACTTGTGCCTGATTAGGGCCTGCATTTGTTTCTGCTGCTGCTGCTCCTGGCGCTCCTGGTCCAGGAGGTCCTGCAGTAGGAGAGGCTGCTCCTCCAGGAGGAGAGGCTTGCCATTGCTCTGACTCAGGTCCTGGCCCAGAGGAGACACTTCCTCTCTGGAGCACGGTGGCTGAAGGGGCTGAGCTTGAGGGCTGATGAGCGGGCAAGGCTGGGAGAGTTGGAGGGACAGCGAGTGAGGCCCGGAGCCAAGAGGCAGCCCCAGAGGAGCTTGAGGAGCGCTAGTTTGCCGAGAGGGCGGCGGGTGAGGAGCCAGGTAAGCCGATGAAGGTCCCGCCACGCTCTGCCGGAAGCCGGACTGCGGACCTGGAGAAGCACAAAGATGGGGATCACAGCTGTGTTCCGCTCCCAAGCTGAGACAAGTCACATCCTGATTCGGGATTCACCTGGAGCCAGCGGCGGGGTCAGGGCACAAGGTGGAGCCTTTACATTGGCCTGCAAAAGCCCAGAACCACAAACGGACTGCCCCAACTTGCCCTGAGGGGAAATAATGACACTTTTTTATACATCACACCCACAACATGGCAATGTCTAGTGCCGTCTTAATAGTGCCAAGGAAATATGTTTGTGTGCATTCAAGGGATTCATGAACTGTTATTGCCTACCTCAGCCCCAGAAGCCGCCGCAGCTAGTCCAAAGGCTCCATCCGGTCCAGGAATCTTTTGAGGATGCGGAGGCGGAGGAAGAGGAGCAGACCGGTTTGGAGGATCTGCCTGGACACCCTCTTCATTTTCTTCTTTGACCGGAACCGCAGAGTCGACAAGGCTGTCCTTTTGGGGTGCCACCTTCTTCAGCTCGCCTACAGAGTCCCCCAGGTCGAGCTCTTCATTGAACATGTCTTTCTTGTCCTCCAGGTTGAGCTCGGGGTCAGCGTAAGCGATCAGGTCAAACTTCCCCGACAGCAGGAAGTCATCGAGGTGGAGGTCGTTCGGACCCAGGTCCAAGTCTTCTTTGCCTGAAGTGGACAAGCGCTCGACTTCAGTTGAGGCCCAATAAGGCAAATCTTGGACGTTTAGTCTACATCGGCGTTCTCAAACAAATCCTCACAAAAATAAATTCAGCAACAATAACTGGCTTGAGACAGCGATTCTTACCATCTTCGGGATCCAGGTTGAGACTCAGGTCAACTAGGTCTTTCACTTCCACGTCTTCCAGATCTTTGACAGCCGACTCCACGCCTTCCAAGTGCTCCTCGATGCCCTCGGCCCCCTGGAGTGCCACGTCATGGCCCTGAGCCAGGGCTGGCGCTGCCGAGTGGACCAGGTTCCGCTGATCCTGCTGGTTCAGTTGCACCATCAGGAGCACAGGCTGGCCGGCCGCAGTCTCCCCCAGGCGTGTGCCGGGCGGGGCCTCCTCGGCCGCGGGGGAGAAGGGCATTCTCAGCCGGTTCTCTGGAGCGCGATGGCGAAGCTCGATGTAGGGCTGCCCCAAGAAGCTGTGCTGCTGCACGGGGAGAGCGCAGGGGACGGGAAAGGCCTGGGGGGCGGCTGCTCTTGCACAAAACACTTCCATTAGCGGCGCACGCACCATGAGCCAAAAGCGTCAAGCACTCGTCTCACCTGACAAGGCGTGAGGGTGCGGGCCAGCGGCGGTCAGCGGACGGATGACAATCAGCTCACTGGGAAGCGGCTTCCTCAATTGGGCGGGGGCGACGGCAGGAGCTCCTCCTCCGGCGTCGCTACGCGGGAAAGAGTCTTGCGGGAAAAACCTGAAGAAGGCAAACGCGCTCATCATGCTGACACGCACGCATTTGACAAAGAGCCCCCCCCCCCCCCCGCTCCTCTCACCTCAAGGGCATTCCTCTCTGCAGGGGAAACGGAGCCATGTTGGCGGAGATCAGACCTCGCAGCTGTTCTCCCGGTAAATGCGGCGTGCCGGGGTAAGGCGGCGGAGGCCGTCCCAAGGCGTCTCTCGGTGGGGCGTCGGCAATGGGCCAGCGTTGGGGTGTCGGCACACCGGAAGCAGGTATGGCTGGTGAGGGTCCGGCCTCCCGTAGACCTTTCTCCTGCCGCAGGGCGCTCTTCTGTTGCTGCTGCCTCAGGATGAGCTGACGCAGCCTCTGACGCTGCACGAGCGCAGATGTTTCGGCATCCTGATCAGACATCTCGCTGAAGTAGTCGCCACGTATTTGCACGCACACACTTTGTCCTCACCGATAGGGTGACTACGCTCGTTCTACTTAAGCACGAGAATGACATTATTGTGCCGTGAGAACACAAGTAGTAGGGATGTATGCTGACTAGGAAGGAGAAGTGGTTACTGAAGCTCCATATCAAGGAGTTGCTCAAATGGTAGCAATCCACTCCCATCCATGTGCTAGAACACGCTTTGTTCTGGTACTAGTAGGTCAACCGGTTCACAACCGCATGCTACGAGTACCACTGGAAAAATTCAATATTCAGCACTTGAGTGACGGCCAGCACATTTTTGCCTCACTAGCAACATGCAAATGTCCTACCAGGGAAAGGTCATGCAAGCAGTGCAAGCCAATGGTTGAAAAGGCATTATTGACAAGGCTAGTGCACGCAGGCCAAGGATGACATGCGGAAAGGAGAGCAGTCGCACCTGTCTCAGCTTCTCCTCTGAGTCGCCGAGCTGCGGGAGCAAGGCCATTGGTCCTCCCAACGAAGTCTCGTCGCCGGTTGTCGTCTCGTCGGTCGGCGAGGCTCCGGAGCGCACGTGAGCTGCCGCCGTCCTGTGCTCGGACGTCTCGGGGCACTCCAGGGCCAGGCTCCTCCCGGACGTCCCAACAAAGGAGTCCCGCTGCTGCGACTGACAACGACAACCACCACTTTCTCATTTCAACGTCGTGTCACGTCACCCATCCAAACTACGGCCGTAGAGGCCCAGGCTAAAATTGGCGTGTTTTATGAAAAAATTCCCCCTAGGTCAGGCCAATTTGTCAACCAACGCGTCATGCAAAAAGTTGTGGTTGACAGGTGGCACGCAGGAGCGAGCGACACACAACTCAACACGACCCGCCGCAGGGGCCGTTACCTGCTTGCGGGTCGCCGTCTCCCCACCGAGCGGAGATCTCATGAGTTGAGGAGCCGAGGTCTCCGCTAGGGTCTGCCCGAGGGCTTCTAGGGGCTTCTGAAGGTCGGGGGAGGAGGGTCGCTGGGCATAATGGTCCGGCGAGGGGCGCGGCGTCCCAGGAGCTTTGGCGTAGGGGTCGGAGGACACGGTGCCACCCGGCGATCGAGTGAAGTGCACGGGAAGGGGGGGATGGGGTTCCGACACGTGGTGGGAAGGTGAGGCGCTCGCCATCTTCAAGTGGTCGGGGCGTAGCGCAGGCGGCGTGTTTGTGAGATATGAGCTCGACGGGTTGGTGTAGGCCTCAGGCAAAGACGACTGCTGGACCAAGGACTGGGCCATTGGGAGGTTGCAGTCCAACCTGGGGGTGCCTGGCGCTGGGGCGTATGGGCCGCGCCGAGGGGAGCCCATCCCCGAATGAAAGGCGGGGTCCTGAGACTGCGGGAGGCCGAGGTCTGCCGGTCTAGATGGTTCCCTCCTGGCTCCCGGCGCCGTGACACAAAAAGAGTCCTGCTGCAGCTGGTTTTGGGGGGCCATGGGGGCTTTAAAGGTGCCCCCTTGGACCAGAGACCTGTGGTACACCTGCGAGGCCGAGGGGGGGCTCTTCATAGCTGCTTTGCTGTGCTGCGGACCTGAATAGGAAAATGAGAAAAAGGAAAAACGAGGAGAGTTTCAGAGGTAGAAGATGATGGGGGGCACTACTGCCAGGCGTGGGGGGGCGGGGGCTTACCAGACTGGAGTGCAAGTGCACGGGAAGCATCGGAGGCTTTGAAATCGGGTGATGGCGCTGGAGACCCTGAGGTGTCGCGAGCAGGGGAAATGCTGAGGGGGGGGCAGTGCTGAACGGAGGTGGGCCGAGGGGTCCCCACCGGCTTGCTGTAAGGGTCCCAGGGAGAGGCCGGACGGGACGATGGAGGGGAGAACATCTGAGGGGAGTTGGGAAGCTGCTGGAGGGGGGAGGAGGAGGAGTGAGGGGAGCGGGGGGAGTGCGGAAGTGACGAGCATCCGGAAGGCGGTGGCGCTTGCGGTCTGAGAAAGACGTCATCAGCCAGCGACGAGCCTTGGAGGAGGTGGTGACGTGGACGTGCGTCCGGCGAGGTGTCCGGCCGCTGATTGGCCAAGAGCTGGCGCTGCTGTTGCAGCAGCTGCTGCTGCTCGCTCTTTACCTGCTCCAGCTTTTGACTGGCTTCTATCTTGGCCATTTGTTTGCTCTTCTGCCGCATTTGCTGAGGACAAGACAGAGTGGCATTGCGCACGTCAGGCCAGAGACACCCCTGTTTCCGTTCTCGCGCTCAAGACCCCAAGCTACTTGAGTGTGCGCACGCATGCAAGAACACGACATCACTCAGGCAGGACGTGGAGCCCCAGACAATCCCGGCAGGTGGTCCTGCTCTCCGGTGGAGAAGCCCTCCCATCCCCACGACCCAAAATTTGACAGGAGCCGCGTGGCGGACACGGAGGGCTCACAGCTTCACCTCAATGCGTCTGGGCGGGATTGCGAGAACTGAAGACGCTCTCAGCGAGAAACACGCCTGCAGCCATGAGACTGAAATCCTCAGGCGGCGGCTCGGGAAGTCAACCCCGTGATTACCGCAGAGCCGCCGTGGCGGTCAGTCATGCGGATGATGACGAGGGGGACGCTTGGCCACCAGAGCGGGCGAGCCAAGCGGCTCCGCGGTCATTGACGACGCCGGAAGAGGATTTCAGGGGGTCACGGATGCAGGACGGCAGGAAGGGTTCACCTGGAGAGCTTACCAGAGCCTCTTTGCCACCTCCTGCTACAGATGCCTGGAAGGGACAATCTTTATCTGTATTTTCCTGCCTCTTCTTACCGGCTCTCCATCTGTCTTTTACCTCTCCCTTTTCAATGACACATCAGAGACATTAGTAGAGGAGGCGGGAGCGACGCTCGGCACCGTTCACACAAGCGTCAGCAGCAGTAACATCATCATCATCATTATCGTCGTCGTCGTCACCGCGGTTACCATGACAACAACTGCACCCCCACCCCCCATGCTGACGAGCATGCGGCCCCCACTCACCTGTCTCAACCTCCACTCTTGCTCCTGCTCTGACTCTCTGGGCCTGAACGGATCCCTGAGAGCTGAGTCGGCGGCGTCCGGGCAGCCGGTGTCATAGGGCCCCTGGGGCGGCGGTGGACATGGATGCGCACGCTTCGGAGGCTCGCCGCACATGTGGACCTTGTGGATGCGTTGAGCCGCCCGGTTGTCCCGCGCCCGTTGCTTTGAGAAACCGCACGACATCGTCAAGACTAAGCGCCGGCGCGGCGACCTGGACGACGAGGCACTCACCACATACGGCGCTCTGTCCTGCGAGCTAGCCTTCCTCCACAGCTTGGCGATCTGCTTGACTCTCGTTGACCACTCTGACAGAGACGTGCAAAGAAGAGTGCTAAGCCCGACGCCAGCTCTTAGCGCGAGTATCCTACATAAGTGTGCGTCAATTGCAATCACAGCAATTCACTCAATTTCAACCACAATCCTTTGAATTTCATTTGATCACCGCAACTTCGCCAAGCATGCGTGAGCGTGCTTACCAGGGTAGTGCTCCCTCAGCTGGGGGAAGTTGGTGTTGCAATAGAGCACGGGCGCGACAGTGGCCTGCTCCCCGAGAGCCTCCTCCTTCTCCCACTTCATCATACTCCTCTGAGCCGTCGACATGGCGTCGTGCTCGCCCTCTGCCGCCGCCTGATTAGTCTGCGGCGGGCAAGGGGTGCCGCCGCAGACCGGACCCCCCGGCACGGTGTCCGACTTGTCCGGGTTGGCAGCGTGGCCCGCCAGGCCGTTCGGCAGAGCCAGACGAGGAAATGCGCCGGAGCCTGCTGAGGGTCGCGCCGCAGTCAACCGTGCGCCTTTCACCTGGGTGTGTGTGTGTGTGTGTGTGTGTGAGCGCACATACCCGTGTGCGTCTTGCTGCCTGCACCAGGGTGTGTGTATTGGTTGTGTTGCTGGCTGCTGTCTGGGCTGAGCACGGCGATGAAAAGGTCTTCCACGTCTTTCCCTTCCAGCTCTGCGCACACGTCATAAACATAAGAACAGGGGCATGAACACGTGCTGCAAGTCAGAGTTGAGGGCACCTACCTGGAATCTTGTGCAGTTTGCTGAGGAGGGCACCTGGAACAAAAAAAAAAACAAAACATATCAGTGGCTACGAACGATGCGGGCGAGCAGCAGCTGAGTGTTCCACTCCAGGCACGACTGATCGATATACACTCGATGGATGACACTATCGTCAAAAGGCTGCTCAATGAACCTTGAGAGAATCATTCAAATGTCGGGGTCAAACTCAAACATGGAAAACGTCTACTGTAGCTTACCTTCACAAGTGCTTTTTGCAGTTTGAGGTCCGACAAGTTTTCTTCATCACTAAATAATTGCTTGTATAATGTTTAATGGTATAATAGTGATTTGTTCAAGTATTTTCTTTCTTTATTTTACATGAATGTAGATTTATCCCAAAATTATTATGAGGTTTTTTTGTTAAGGCACCGGACTGATAGTAAGTACTATATCTTATCAATACCGACGTGTGAGCAACTCGAACTCACCGTCCGTCACCATCTTGTCCAGCTCGGGGTTTAGGATGGCGTCCAGAGGTTCTTCGTGCAATGCTTTCTGACCTCGCCCGCCGCTTCCTGTCGGCTCAGAGGTCAGCAAGGGGTCGTGGATCACGGAGCCGATGTCTGGGCCTGCTGATAGACATGACACCAGCAGTTGCTTGGTTAGGGTAGGGGGAAGGGGAGGAGGACATGGCTCTCCCGTGATGGCCTCGTTACACCTTCCTAACAGTCAGCCTCTCAACAATAAATCTTAGCTGATTTTTGTTATCCTCCATAAAAATGTGTGTGTGTCTCTGCACGTGTGTGTGTGTGTGTGTCAGGGGGTGACTCACAGAGTCTTTCCTGCTTTGCCTTGATCAGCTTTCCAGTGTCAACCGCTCCTGACTGACTGATCCTCGCCGCCTCCGAGAGCATCCTCTGGTCCACTTGACGGATACGATACAGAAGATCCCGACCGAAGAAGGCTTCCTTGAAGGGAGAGGCGGGATGACCAATCACAACGCTGCGACTGCGCACGGGCTAGGGCGGGCGTTACCTGTAGATAAGACGGGAAGGCCTCCTCCAGCTTGGTCTTCTTCTTTCTATATCTCTTCTTCGCCTTGTCTGCGGTGCGCTCGGCTCCATCTGCGAGCAAGAGAACGGCGACGAGGATGACGACGCGGGCCAGAAGCGTGCGGTCTCTATCGAACGTCGCGTTACCTTCGTCTGCCTGCGGCGTCTGGGCGGAAAGTTGCTCGCCGCCGCCTCTAACAGCAGCGCCTCCCGCCTTCCCGCCGCGCTGCCGCACCATGAAGCCGCCGATGCCTGTGAGATGAAGCGTTCCGTGAGATCATACATGGGACTCTTCATCGCGTAGGCCGCCGCGGATCTCTCAGACGGAGTGAACGTCATCCGGTCACGAGGCAAACGGAGCACAAAGCTAATGCTTCTTACTTCTTCTACGTTCACTTTGGAATGCACAAGTCCAACTGTTCATTGAGTGCTTTGTGTAGAGCTTGAGCTTCTTGCGACTCCTCACCTGGCCTGTATGGCTTCCTCTTCCTCTTGGTCACGTCTTTGCTGACATCATCATCGAGGGCGTGCTCTCCTCTCTCAGGGCTGGAGTCCGACTTGAGGTCACACTCCAGGTGACCTGCGCGAGCACACCTTCATAGGGACACATTCAAACGAGGGTATGCGCGTGCGTGAGCGTCACCTGCGTCTGGGTGGGGTGGGGTCTGCAGGACGGACACGCTGTTCTGGTTAATGATCCTCAGCTTCAGTTTGGGTTTGTACCTGATGGTGGACAGACACAATGATGATCAGCACCTCCTCTGCATCTCGGAATATATCTGACTGTAAGTCGTGAAGGTGTTCCCGTGTAAAAATATATTTTTCTTTTCTTTCCTTCCGACTTAAGATATTTCAAGTCAACCGTTTTGGGCCTGTACTCTTTGCTCACCTGCGGTACCTGCGAGCTGAGGTCAAAGGTTCCACCAGCGACTGCAGCTGCGAGAGGCCCAACTCGGTCAGACATACGCCATCCTGACTGTACGTCTTGGTGTCTGCGCACACAAAGCCATTTGGCCTCATACCGATCAATTGATTTTCAGGAGATGTCGGCCATTTTTGTGCGGGGTTGAGGAAAAAGAAGAGGTCGGCGGCCAAGACGATGAGTCCGACCGTCATGGAACACACCTGCTTCGCGGCTCCTGGAGAGGATCTGAGCCATGTCCAAATTATCGGGCCTCCCTGGAACATTCACGGCAGTTGGCCAGCACAACGTCACCGATCGGCTCATGTGCACAAGCGTATGTGTATGTGTGTGGGCGTTACCCAATGGGACGCGACTGTGCGTTCGACACAGCGAACAGTCGAAACCTTCGTCGGCTGCGGCCTCCGCCTCGTCTTCGGTGGCCAGACCTTCGCAAACCGCATGTACCCACCTACACGCAGGAATCGTGTTTTGTTATCTTAAAGGTTGGCAAAAAATTGGCAACAAAACTGAACAGAAACAAAAAGGTGTTCGCCGAGTGGCTGTCCGCACCGGTCACACTGCTGACACTGCAGAATGAGGTCGTCGTGAGCGTAGGCTCTCTGGCAGAGGGGGCAGCAGGTGAGACTGGCGCACGGGCCGCAGTGGCTGTAATTGCTCTGCCAATCGCAGTGCGGCCCGGGTGAGGCCGAACCACACTGGACACACCAAACACACCTGGCACAAAACCAAGTATTTTACCAGGCTGCGGCGGCGGCGAGTATTTTGGGCGGAAGTGCGCACACTCACCATTTACATTTCCAGGCCCCCTTGGGCACGGTGTGTAGGGGCGGGTCCAGGCAGTACGTGTGGTAGCTGATGTCGCAGTCGTCGCACAGCAAGAGCCGGCCGGGGTCGGTGGCCTCGCCGCAGGCTTCGCACACCGTGCACTCCAGACAGCGCCAGCCCTTGGTCAGGATGACCCGAGTGACCTGCGAAAAGCAGATGGCGGCGTGAGCAGAGCGCCAGAGAGGGGCCGGGGACGGCCGGCTAGCTACCTTGACATTGACGCAGTACGGGTGGTAGCACTGGCCGCACTGGGAACACGCCAGCAGGCGACCTTCCGCGCCGCGCCCGAAGCTGCCGCACACCACGCACATGTCCTACGCCGGCGAGTGAGCGCAAAAATAGCAAGGTTACTTTGCAGTTGACCCGAAAACAAACCTTCGCCACCAACCTGTTGGAGCGTGAAGACGTCCGAGGTAGAGAACATGACCACCGTGTTGTGCATGGAGTTCTCCTCCTCCTCTTCCTTGGGCGGGACCGACTCCACAAAGCCATACTGCAATGACAGCGTGCGGTTGGAGCGCTCGTTAGGCCAGGCCTGTTTTATATGCTACTGGGTTAGCAGTCCAACGGGACAGGTCGAAAAATATCAATAAAATAAAAAGGAAAAGAATAACGCCTGTGATTGAGCGCTGGAGAAATGAGTGGAAAAATGCGTGTGCGCTCTTACCGCAGGCGACACAGACACAAAGTCCTGCGTCTTGAGCCGAGCTCTTCCTCTTCCCCCTCGTCCTCCTCCCGCACCTCCTCCTCCTCTCGACCTCCTCCTTCCAGGAAAGCCTGAGCCACGACCCTAACAAAGGAATAACACGGAAAGACGATGAGAACGTTTGCTGGTTAATCAGCAGATAGACTCGTCGGGAGTTAGGGGGTGGGGGTCAAGGGGACTCATTTAGCACTTCTTTACCACTCTCATGCTCCAGAGCGGCGAGTCCGCTTGACGGGACTTGGGGCTGTCCTGGCCTCCCTCGCCCACAGAGTCCTGGGAGGATGAGTGGGGGCTCACCGGCCTCGTGTTACTCCACCACGAACCCTGAGGGAGGGAGGAGGACGAGGGGGTGGAGGAGGGATGGCGAAGCAAAGCGGAGCGAGGAAGACAGTGGGAAGGAGGGAACAAAACGCAAGAACGTGAACGCCGCGGTGGTCCACAAACCACACCTGCGACAACAGCATGCATGCGCATTTCAGCGCAGGGATGCTCACGTACCTGCCGCACGCGGGACCTGCCAGGGGAGAACTTCCTCTTGGAAATGGCGGGCTTGCCCATGCTGATCTTACGGGTGAGCGGGATGACCGCGGACGCCGACGGTGAGGTCTGCCGGCCGGGCCCAGCGGTCAAACAAGGACGACAAGACGCCACGGCGTTACTTACAAATTCACACAGACGCCATGCATGAAACATACGACACAAATGAACTCTTAGGCTTCAACTCGCTTTTTCTATTAGAATAATTTTGAGCGACCATGGATTTTTTTTTTTTTACCAGGTCGATCAATATCTTAGCACTATCTTTCTATTCTCATCTATGATCATGCAGTGAGACTGGCTCATTCGTCATTTCAGGTGTTTTTCAAACGGCTTGGGTTTAGCTATACCTTGCAGAGGGGCGGCAACTCCCTGGACGGTGGACTGAAGCTGGGTGAAGGAGGGGAGAGGGGCGGCGGGGTGAGCGGGACCCTGACAGGCGAGGTCTCGGGCGAGGCCTCCGTGGAGAACGGAGACTGCCTGAGTCGGATGGACAGTTCGTCCGTTGGAGGCAGCGAGCGAGGAGGAGGCCTGAGACTCCGCGTGTGGAGGGGGCGAGGGCTGAGGGAGGCGCTCGGAGACAACGAGCTTATCAGCGTCATCACCTCCGAGTCGAAAGAAGGCTCTGGCCCGCCCGCTGCCTCCCCGCCGCTGTCGCTCTCTCGCGCCTCCTCCCGTCTTGGCCTCATTGCGACCGCGTCGTCCCTCTCTGATGAGCCGGCCCGGGATGGGGCAGCATCGTTGGTGGCTTCGAGCATCTCCCGGAAGTCTTCTCGTGGCCATTCCGAGGAACAGTCGGGCTCCACGCTGAGGGGAGGGGACGCCGCTGAGGAGACGTCGGGCCACGGCGGAGAGGAAGCGCTAGGTGAGGGCGACGACGGCGAGGGAGGAGCGGAGAACAAGGGGGAGGCTGCAGCGGGCTCACCGCTTGATGGATGGACTTCTAGGGAGACATGGAAAACATTGCTATCGTCATCTTCCTTCTGGAGGTTATTTGAACTAACTGCCTGCTCCGTACCTGACGGGAGGCATCTTAAAGTCCTGAGCTGCTCCTGGTTCTGCAATAAATTTTCCTCCTGCTGCTGCTCCCTCTTCTCCTCCTGCATCTGCTCCACATTTTCCTCCTCTGGCATATTTTCCGCCTGGTCTGGTACTCCTTCTGACTTGTCAGGAAGGTACTGGTGCAAGTGAAGAGGAGTTTCCTGGTCCGTGGTGACTGGCTTACTGGAGGTGGACTCCGCCTCAGACGAGACGGCAGAAGTGGAACCGGCATCACTTGGGCCAGTTTCTGACTGAAGGCGAGTATGAACAGCTGAACCTGTACCAGTCTCTGGCTGCTCAGGACTTTCTGTGCTCTGTGCATGCCGAAAAAGCTGACTCCAGTCCTCTCTCGCTTGCGTTTCACGAGCGCATCCAGTTTCGGGCATATCGCCGTGTGCCTGAGTGGAACTGCTGGCTGCTCTGTCGTTCGAGGGGCCTAATGGTACTGGAGACTGTCTCGGGAAAGTCGGACTCTCCTTGCTCGCGGCAGGTCCACCGGGTTGGTAACTTGGAGATTTGGTCTTTCGTGCAGGTTCCAAAGTCACGCTTGGACCGGAATCAAGCTGAAGTGGATTCTCCTCTGGGGAAGTAGCCTGCGTGTCCACTTGGGGGCTGGAATTTGTGCTCCCTGTGGGGCTCCTGGGACACCTTTCGGCAGCCTCCGGTGGAGTCGAGCTACTGCTAGAATGTGAACTTTGGTTGCTGGAGAAGACGCTGGACTCCATGACAATTGTGATCAGACCTTGAGTATCAGAGCTGGCATCAACAGGTCTGCAGTACGTAGGACTAGCTCCGGTGGAATGGGAAGGCTTTGTCTCGAAGGCAGTGCTGCACAGGGGACTGGATCGGCCAGACAGTGGGAGCCGAGGGGGGTCTGAAGCGTCCAATGACAAGGCGCTGGCGGCTGGCTGGCAAGAGCTGCCTGTTGGCATTACAGGGCTACCCGGTTGATCCGAAGGACAGGTCCTGACTGGTGAATGTTCAACAGAGGCGGTGTCTGTCATCGATTCGCACGGCGCCTGAAATGAGCCGGCAGGACTAGCACCACTGGATCCAGTCCGATGTTGCGTCGGTTTCGAGCAATGCGACATGCAGTCGGGAGAATCGCTTTGGTCACCAGGAACATCCTCCACGGGACCAGTCTCAGAAAGGACAAGAGGGACGCTGTCAAGGTCCACTGAAACGGTTTGGTGAACAAGGCTTGCTGGCGACGGCAGATGTCCAAGGGGACTCGACGGCTCACTCTGCGGAGTGGAAAGTGTCGAGGGTGCGGGCACGTCAGTGGCAGTGTTACAGACAACAGATTCGAGACATGCAGGAGAAGTACTGTCCCGTTCCAGTTCAGGGGATTCTCTCGCAGGGTGGCCTGGCTTTGCTCCATCGGCATCTTCCAACCTGCACGGGGTTCGCTCGGACAGCACATTACACCACACCGGACTTTTTGCAAGCTTCTCCCTGGTCGAATCTATGGAAAGGCTGGATGGGGGACTAAGTTGAAGTGGCGTGGAGGTCAAACGTGTAGCGTCTCGCTCCACGTCCAAAGGAACCGAAGGCAACGGGGGAGGTGTGGAGCAAAGGTTAGCTATTGGAGAACTGCTATGTCTTTCTTTACGTTCCAAAGGAACGTGATTGACTTGTGGGTCTTCGACTTGAGCTGGACAAAGCTGGGGCGCAGTAGGACATTTGGGGAGGTCTGCGCTCTCAAAGGAAGACGGGTGGCTGCTCACAAGCTCTACTGGAGACGGCGGGGGAGGTTGCAGTACAGGTTCTTGGATATTTTGGGGTTCTTCGAATTTGTGGATTTGCTCGGCGGCTTTTGAGGGCAACAACACTGGATTATCATGGAGCTCTGATGAGGGAGATGGTAATGGACTTGGCTGGAGCTCTGTGGGGATTGCTGGAGAAGATACTGGACTTGGTCTTGTGATTGTGGCATTAGAAGGAGATGGGACTGGACTATGATGGAGCACTGTGGATTTTGATAAAGATGGGCACACTGTGACAGAAGGAGGTGGGACTGGACTTTGACAGAGCCGTGTGCCATGAGAAGGGGATGTTACTGAACTTTGATGAAGCTCAGTGACGTTAGATGTTGCTGGATTTTGATGGACCTCTGGGGTGTAAGGAGATGCTGTTGAATTTTGATGAAGCTCGGTGATGTTAGGAGATGTTGCTGGAGTTTGATGGAGCTCTGAGGCGTAAGGTGAGGTTGCTGAACTTTGATCAATCTCAGTGATGTTAGATGTTGCTGGATTTTGATGGAGCTCTGCGGCGTGAGGAGATGCTGTTGAACTTTGATGAAGCTCAGTGATGTTAGGACATGTTGCTGGATTTTGGTGGAGCTCCGGTGCATAAGGAGATGGTGTTAAACTTTGATGAAGCTCAGTGATGTTAGGAGATGCTGTTAAATTTTGATGAAGCTCAGTGATGTTAGGAGATGTTGCTGGATTTTGAAGGAGCTCGGGTGCGCAAGGAGATGCTGTTGTACTTTGATGAAGCTCAGTGATATTAGGAGATGTTGCTGGATTTTGATGGAGCTCTGATGCGCAAGGAGATGCTGTTGTACTTTGATGAAGCTCAGTGATGTTAGGAGATGTTGCTGGATTTTGATGGAGCTCTGGTGCGCAAGGAGATGCTGTACTTTGATGAAGCTCAGTGATGTTAGGAGATGTTGCTGGATTTTGATGGAGCTCTGGTGCGCAAGGAGATGCTGTAGTACTTTGATGAAGCTCAGTGATGTTAGGAGATGTTGCTGGATTTTGATGGAGCTCTGGTGTGCAAGGAGATGCTGTTGTACTTTGATGAAGTTCAGTGATGTTAGGAGATGTTGCTGGATTTTGATGGAGCTCTGGGGCGTGAGGAGAGGTTGGTGAACTTTGATGAAGCACAGTGATGTTAGGAGATGTTGCTGGATTTTGATGGAGCTCTGGGGCGTAAGGAGAGGTTGGTGAACTTTGATCAAGCGCAGTGATATTAGGGGATGTTGCTGGATTTTGATGGAGCTCTGGGGCGCAAGGAGATGATGCTGAACTTTGATGGAGCTCTGTGACATCAGAAGATATGTTGGGGACGTTGGAAGCAGCTGGTAATGGGTTCTGATGGCTCATGGTGACATTGGAAAGCGTTGGTTTTGGACTTTGTTGGAGGTTTTGGATGTTAGAAGGCGATGGCGGTGGGCTATTTGGGAGTTCTGTGATGTTGGAAAGACATGGTGTTGGATTTTGCTGGCCCTCTGTAATGTTTGAAGGAGGTGAGCCTGGCCTTTGGTGGGGCTGCAGGACATTGGTAGGAGAAGTGAGTGGATTTTGCTGGAACTCTGTGGGCTTCGATGAAGAGGGCACTGGACTTAGCCCAAGTTCACTTATTTTAGAAGGAGATGGTGTTGGACATTGCAGGATCTCCGCAATGTTAGTAGGAGATGAAACTTGACTACACGGGATGTCGTTGACGTTAGAAGGGGAAAGGACTGGACCTTGCTGGAGCTCTGTAGCATTCAAGGATGAGACTAGATTCGAATGAAGAGCTGTGTTAGAAGGAGATAGTGGTGAAGGTTCAGTGATTTTAAGAGGTGGTGATGTTGGACAGTGCTGGATCTCTGTGATGTTAGGAAACGGCACTGGACTTGGATGGAGAGCTGTGACATTGGAAGGATGTCGTTCTGGGCTTAGATGGAGGTCCTTTGTGTAAGGAGATGCTACTGGACTTTGCGGGACCTTGGTGGGCTTCAATGTAGATGAGACAGGGATTAGATGGAGCTCTGTGACACTCGAAGGAGATGGTGTTGCACTTTCTTGGAACTCTGTGATGTTTGGAGCTTGGAGTGCATTTTGCTGAAGCTCTGTGTCATCAGACAGAGGTTGGTCTGCACTTAATTGGAGAACCTTTTGGTCAGGAGATGGGACTGAGCTTTGCTGCATGTCCGTCAATGGAGATGGGACTGGTTTTAGATGGAGCTCTGTGAGATTAGAAGGGGATGGTGTTGGACTTTGGGGGAACTCTGTGACTTTAGGGGATGGGAGCAGTCTCTCCTGTAGCTCGGTGTTATTAGACAGAGATGGGACTGAACCTTGCTGGAACTCTGTGGGCTCAGATGAAGATGGGCCTGGACTTGAATGGAGCTCTGCGACCATAGATGGAGATGGTGTAGGACTTAGAAAGAGAGTTGTTGTGTTAGAAGGAGAAGGCATTGGACTTTGCTGGGGATCTGTGACATTTGAAGGAGATGGGACTCGACTTTTCGGGACCTCTGTCGTGTCGGAAAGGGAGAGAACAGGACTCAGCTGGAGCTCTGCTTGATGATAATTCAAAGTTTGGAGAGCCATGCCCTCAGATGGAGATTGTGGTGGACTATGTTGATTTGGGTTGAAGGGAGATGTTGCTAAAGTTGTCTGCGTCTCACTACTGAAAGAAGGACTCTGGTCAAGCTCTGCATGCGTCCAGGAGGATGGCGTTGGATACTGTGGCAACACTGAGAAGTTTGCAGGTGATGACGGTGGACTTCTCTGAACTGTAGCGTTCGAGGGAGACTGTTCTGGACTTGGGTGGAGATCTGTAGGGTTGGATGGAGATTGTGGTGGACTCAGTCTAAGCTCTTTGGGCTTAGAAGATGATGATGAGGAGGAGGATCCAGGACTTTGCTGAAACTCTGCAGGGTTAGAGGGAGACAATACTAGACGAAGTCTAAGTTCTGTGTGTTCTGGACTTTTTTGCTCTGGCTTTGTAGCATGAGAGGGAGATGACTGTGGACTTTCTTGTAACTCCGTGGGGCTAGACGGTGAAGACGTTGGACTTTGCTGGAGCTCCGATGGGTCGGAGGGAGACAGGACTAGACTAAGTCTCTGCTCGTTGGAGCTAGGAGATGACGTTGGACTTTGCTGGAGCTCTGCTGGGTCGGACGGAGACAAGACGAGACATAGCCTTTGCTCTGTGGGGCTCGAAGGAGATGAAGGCTCCGTGGCATCGGATGGAGAAGGTACTGGGTTTTCCTGCGACAGTCTTGCGATGTCAGTTGGAGTCTGAGCCTGTGTTGAGCTAGAGAACTGGACTGGGCTGTGAGCAGTAGTACTTGTAGGAATAGTGGGACTTTGAACATCTGTACTGGGTAAGATTATTGGGATTGCTGCTGGCTCCGCCCTCTGACACGCAGAGCAAACGTAACTGTCGCACTTTGTGGCGCTGACGCCCGTCTCGACGGAAACACACTGGGTGTGAACACACCTACAACACAAAGGAAAAACGAGCGCACAACACAAGTCGTTACATAGCACACACAATCAAGTAACGCAACATGTTGAAAGATCGGGACATGACCGTGGAGGAGCTTCACATATAGTAGAAGACTGGGTGGAACACACTATGGTGGCTTATGTCAGAGGTCAACTCTAAAGCATACTTCACTGGTGTGGACCGTGTACCTGTAGCAGTGAACGCATGTCACACAGTCTTGAAGTGAGGAAAAGTCAGGGGTGTGGCCACACACGCCACAAGGCAACGCTGGGTCACATGACACGCACAGGAAGGGATGATTGGCCCAGCGACCTGAAGACCTCACACCGCAACGGCGACACACTCGACAATTCTGGAAGAAGAGTCCCGCACAACAACATTAATTAATGTGAGTGGGTGAGAGAGTGCGAGTGTGTGTGTGGACTCACCTGACAGGTCCATTTGCTGTCAGGAGTGTGATCCAGTGGAGGAGTCAGACAATGTGGATGGTAAGCTTTATCGCAACGAGCACACACCAGCAGCACAGAAGTCTCGTCCCGTAACCTAAAGGAGATGCCGGCGCCTGCATGATATCATCGGAGCTGCGTGTGTGTGTGTGTGTGCGCAACTAGTCATCGATAGTCGTCGCAATTTGTCGACTCATGGCCTCATTTGTAAATCGGGCCGCTTTTCTACAACCAGGCCTTTAAGATATGTCCAAATAAATAATACGGATTTACTGGAGTAAAATTCCTTGGTTGGCATGCTCAAACTTGGCAAATAAAAGATTGATAAGATTGATTGATGACTCAATTGCTTGCCGTGACCAACTAATCTTGGCAAACCAAGTGTGTGTGCATTACCTGCATCGTTGACACACTCGACACGAAGCGCATTGCCATCCGGCCCGGATAAGGGAGGAGGCATTCAGGGGTGGGGCCAAGCATTTGGCGTGGTACTGGTTGCCGCAGCAACAGCACATCAAGAGAGCGCCGACATCACCGCCGCGTGAACACAACACGCACGACCGAGACTCTGAAAGCAAAGAGCCGCAACGTGGGTGCACGGGTCAAACTATTTGATGTGTGAGCATGCGTGTGTGTTGAGTGCGAACCTGCGTGTGTGTGTCTCGTGCACAGGGTGCGTCTCTGCTCCCAGTCCTGATGAGCTCCCGCGGCAGCAGCGCACGGGAAGTGGTAGCTCTGCCCACAGCCCGTCTCTCGGCAACGCAGCGATGCCCCGAGCCCGCCGCAGAACGCGCACACCTGGACAGGAGAGACGTTCGTCAAGAGGCCCAAGCAAAGTTGCCATTCACTTCTTTCTACTTTCTTCCGGAGACTCCGCAAAGGCACTACAGGATGCTTCCTTGTCAAGAAGTCCGATGAAAAGGCAACATGTGTTTTGCCAACTGACCTGCGCGCTTCCTGAGTCAATGGCTTTGTCCACGTAGAGCAGCGCCTGGCCCTCGCCGCGACACACACCCTCAGACCAGGCGGCGCACTGAAGGTGAGCGCAGCATTGACCTGCGCACAGCAACAGTAAGTGTGTGCGAGCTGAGGCGCGAGCGACAGCAAGCGCAGGCACCTGCGCCTGGGAAATGTACCTGTGGGGTCAAACAACGACTGGACGTCAATGTCGTGCGGAAGGCCCACGGCTCCGAGCTGCTCCAGCAACTGCATGGAAGACTCGTCGTCTGCAAAACAAGAAAAGGTCGATCGCTCTTCCGAGGCTGCGTCAGACAACGGCAACGTGGAAATGGAAAATGGCGTGGTCGTCTCCCAATTCAAATGCAGTCTATTTACTCACCACACTGTGCTGGACTGCTGCTGTTCCTACACACACACACACGGGCACACAGACACACACAGAAGGTCAGTTATTGGAATTCCCACCAACAATTTTTTTTGTAATTATGTGCATATGAATGCTGACAAAAAAAAGAGGGCAATTATTCAAAGTATTTTGGGGAAAAAAAAATATTAAAAACAGAAATGTGGCGCGACTCACGTGTGCACAGCCTGGCCGCATGGGTAGCAGTGGTCGTGACAATCGCCGTCGCGGTCCGAGGACGTTCGGCGGCTGAGGACGTGAAGTGGGATGTAGCCCGGCGTAGGACCGAACACCACCAGCGGGCCTTGGCCCAGAGGGGGGTGCTCGCCGCGGTAACAGAAGGCACACTGCTGCAGGCTGATGGGACCACACGAGAAGCGTGAGGACCGTTGTTGTGGAGACGCACACACACGTAAGGCGGCGACACTCACCGTTTTTCGGTGTGTCCGAGGCTGGGCGTGGGCGAGCCAGAATCTTCTGACACGGAACATCGTAAGAGCGGCGACAGAGCGTCGTCGTCCTCCAGGCGCAGGGGGGGTGACGGCGCGGGGCTGGAGGCCAGACTGGCTCGGCTCATCTCACCGCCTGGGCTGTCCGGAGGAAGGGGTGGGGCAATGGCGCCGTTTTGAGACGGCTCCTCTTCAGTAATCGACGTCAGGGGCGGGGTCAAAGGAACAGGGGGTTCGCATGGAGGAGCTTCTGGGACGGCCAGGGTGGGTTCAGTGTTGGATCTCCTCCTGGAGGCGGAGCCACGGCGTCCAGTTGTCACCTCTGTTGACAAACAAATCCAAAAGGAAACATCATCCTCCTGACCTTCTCGTCTGAGGTTTTCCTGCACATCCAATTTGAAGGGATTTGGGGCCCCATTTCAAGCATCTGAACGTCATGAACGGTTCTTGACTAGCGTTCACACGTCAGAAAAAACTCATCAGCCCATCCCAGAGCTGCAGCTCCATCTTTCACTCCACGTTCGTCCGCTCTGCTGTTGTAAGTGGGGCAAAATATATTTGTCGTTCGCAATGACGCGAACCCTCCCGCTCTTGACACAGCGCTTGCATGAGCAAAATGTATTAATTATTAAAAAAAACTATTAAAGAAAATCAAAGCGGAGTTTGAAAAGGTGGATTTTCAAACACTTGACAGGAAAAGTCTTTGAGCCACTGATTAAAAGGTTCCCAGTGTGAGATGAATTTGAGCCACATCCTCATCCTCACCTGCCATCTGCCTTTTCTCAGTCGTGTCCACGCCTTCTTCATCCTCCACTTGGGCTTGGCCTCGACTCCTCCCCCTGCATTGACAAACACACGCAAAAGTGTGTGAAGATTAAACTTTCCTTCAAGCATGCAACACAACTGTTTACCCCAAACTAAGAGAGTTGGGGTACACCCCGGATTGGTCGCAGGGCACAGAGCACTCACATTCACACCAAGGGCAATTTCACGCTTTGTGACAAGGCGGAGTCGCCAGGAACAAAGAAACTGGGAAGCGCTTATTAGCGGCGGATTGCAGCATCGTCAAAAATTTGGGGCGTTTATTTGCGGACTGCACGGTCGCGATCGCCCACAAACAGCGGTAGGCCTCAAAATACATGACAACAAAACGCCTTCACGGTCAAAACAACCATCAAGGGAAAAGCATAACGACCACGTGGCACACACACAAGTGACAATTCATCACACTTACTTCTTCCTGGATTTTGCAGGAGGAGGCGGGGCAGGTGGAGGTACAGCGCGGCCGCCTACACCATCTTTCCGAGGTCGCCCGCGAGGCCGCCTCGCCGACTCGGCAGCTTTGCGTCCAGCCCGAGTGACAGGAGGTGGCGCTCTTCTGTCCTCTGAGGGCATTCTGGGTCAAAACATGGACAAATACATCAAGGCACCACTTAAACAAAAGTACATTGATTGATTGATTGAACTTTATCCTACAATATATACACACACACACACTAAAATGTTAATGCTTTGGGGGCAATTGGGGGCACGCGAAAACACTCCAACAAAATAGTTTGTGTGCCATAGTCACGTCGAAGTGGCCATTCCAGCCACATTCTGCATTTTGAGGAAATCTTGTCGCATCTTGTTTAAGTAATTCGGGAAATGCTCCCAATGCAGACTCCCTAACAGGGAGTTTCCCACCCTTAAAGGGGATTCTTAATTGAGGTCCGAGGGACTACCTAGGCCTAAGACGGAGATGCCTATTCATTGATAATGAGCATTTAACGGATGGCAAATTGCAATCGGTCGTTCATTCCTGACTCCCAAATGACAACACAGGGATTTGGAAGGGACATTTTGGGAAGGATCGCGGCCCACAAGGTGAAGTCCAGTCAGACTCAGGGTTTGGGGCCACACCGTTATTTCGGGGGAATGTTTCCACTTGTATGCATATACTGTACAATACTGTTATGTGGATATTCACTGGTCGGGTGCCAGTCACTCAGATCCCGCTGTTGCTCACTTGAACGCTTTTCAAAAATGTTATTGAAATCCACCTGACTGCGTCCCATCGTTTGAACTTGATTTCACTCCGAATTCGTACCCGGTCTGAAGCGCCCAACTTATAAAATAAAAAGCCCATTAAAACTCGTGTTTCTTTCTATCACGTTTTGTCAGCAATCGACATTGACACTAATGTGAGACTTTTGCCAAACCTCCCGAGCACAGAAAAGAAGACCACGATTATGGTGATGACGACCTGGAGTAATGGGTAAATGTTAGCCAGCTAACATTCTTGAGTCTCCGCCGGCCAATAAAATATGCTGGAAAGGCGCCAAAGTTGAATTTGGACCGACGACAAAGTTCGAGGTTTGAGCTTTGCTTGGAAACTGGGAACATTTGCGACAGAAAGCCAGCAAAACGTGTAAACACTGGCGCTTAGCCTTAGCCTTTAGCTCGTCGCACCGCCCAGTTGACTGATCACTTGCGTTAGCAACAGCTAACGTTAGCATGGTTCGCCGTCACGCTCAAGACGCCGCTCGCGAACCGCAGTCGCGTCCAAAGAAAAGTAAAGTCCCGCGCAGGGGCACCCTGAGGTGTCAAAAGCGAGAAAAGCGAGTGAAGCTTCTTACGGATTGGATGCAAGTCTCCGGCTTCTTTTCCTCTCCAGCTTGCTGGCAAGCTCAAGCGATGTGTTGACACACAACTTGACCGAGCGCCAGTACACATTTATTTGGCGCGGTAGTCAAAGCAAATTGCGGCCGCATTGCCAATCGTCGCGTCCGCACTACTCGCGTTTGGCTTTCGGGGAACGCAGCGAGCCGTAGGAAAACGTTAAAGTTGCAGCCGAGGCTCCATCATGGAGGCCATGTTTGAGCAACCGAAGCACCGCCCTCCTGTCATCGGCACCGAGAAAAATAGGGCCGTCCTGGACATGTCCCGTGGAACACATCGAGCCCACCACCGTCTTGCGACATGCCTGCCTGCCTCACTCCCTCACCGGCTGACAAACTGTCCGTCTCGGTCTCAACTTGAGTCCGTAAATACACGAGAATAGTCTATGGGCACCCTTGTGTTTTTAACATACTTGTGTTTACTCAGATCGTGGTGTCAAAGTGCATCTGACCCCGCGCACGGATCCACTTGTGGTGATTCGGTGTGTGTCATCAGACCTCAAGCCCTGCACTGGATTTCAACTCAGCAGGATCCGGACGGAACACACACAAAGGCCGGACTGGATCTTTGAAAATCGGCACTGCAAGCCTGAGCATCCGTATAAGGCTCAACTGAATTCAAACCAAACAGAAACTTCCTAGAGAAAACGAGTGCAATCTCAATTTTTCTGGACTGTTCTATTTGTGCGCCTTGTATAAAACTTCGTTCTGACGCCCGTGCATTCCCCTCCCGTTAACTTCCAGCTGACATCGGGCGTAAGGCAGACTACGCTAAAACGAAAAAACAGCGCCACTGAGCGGGAAACGATCCCACGCTGCCTGCACACAACTCAGGCTTCCTTCCCCTCTTTTGAAGTCAAGCCATTGAGTAACATAAATCGCAATCCGCCAACTCTTTCTACACTGACAGGAGGCGTTTGTTTTCACAGCGGAGCGTCACTGCGCCCACCAGTGGACAAAATTCGCCACAACAGCTCCTTGCGTCCAAACATAGCAGGGAACTTGTCCTTGAGATTCCAATGTCGGACTTGCTACACATCTGAGATGTTAAACTCCCTGTTTCCTTACCCTAATTTGCAGACTTCTCCGCCAAATCAGATGCATATATTATATATATTATAATTAATAATTTTTCAAAAAAATTGGAATAAATACACCTTTGCATGACATTGAACCGTAGCAATCATGCTCCTTGGGACCGCTTCGGCATTGCACCGCCCCACTTAATGGAAGATGCAGAGGCGGGAAGCAACACGAGCGTGTTTTCTCTAGTTTGACATCGTTAAATAAGGACCTCAGGTATGACAAAGTCAGTTTTTATTATTCCACATTCAGTATTTCTACGTGAGGGTCGCCGCAAGCTCTCGGGCTGGGAATGCTGCCCTCACCGACAGTGTCCTAAAATTGTGGCAGGGTTTTTGTAAAAACAGTTTGCATTTGTCAAAAAGTTAGCTTTTGAATTGTTTAATTTGTAGTTTGTTATGAGATGATCATGGTCACGGATGTCATTTTGTAAGCCAATCAGAATGCAGTATTCAATGAGACCATATTAGAACGCCACACGCTCTTGTGCAAGCATCTCAGCAGCTTCCAAGCCATGGATTCACCAATATATTCTGTGGAGCTTTGTGCATTTTTAGTTTAGAAAATAGGGCCATCTTAACAGTGTGGGAAAGGCACACACGGCCTTTCCCCAAATAGTAGATTAGATTCCGACCTTTCCGGGCATGGGAACACTTTACAAACACCCGCCGTTTGACACGCACGCCGTTGAAAATCGAATCAAATGAGACATGCTGGCGAGGTAAACGTCAGGAGTTGAGCCGATGCTTTGTGACTGAGCGTCAGACAAATTCCAGGCCGCCATCCCCGACGCGGAAGGAGCAGCTCTTGTGAGCTTTGCTCCCGGACGACGAGGATGTGCAATGCACGCTGAACACGTGACCTCTAGGGCCGCCTCCCGCCGGAGCAACTTCCTGTCTGGAGCACAACATGCGGTGAGTGACCAGCCGTTGCCAAGGGCGACACAGGTGGGAGAATGAGGAGGAGGTGTGGCTACAGCGCCTCTTGTTGGAGTGGCAGGAAGCAAACACGCTGATCCGGTAATCCCTGGCCAATGGATGGCAGGTGAGAATGAGGACAAGAAAATGCTTTGACAAGATGCTTTGATAGAACAAAAAGAAAAACAAATGACGGCCGCTTGCTCCCAAGTACAAAAAGAAGAAGGCCGGCCTACCTGAGCAAAGCACCTAAGAGCTGTGAACATTTGCTCAGCTTCTCCTCCTGCTTGGACACGCTGGCTCCGCCCTCACCGCGGTCCGGCCAATAGAACGCCGAGGCGCTGTCCAGAAGGATGAACGCCAGGCCGGGCCGAGACGCCAAGCGGGCCTCCAGCGCGTGCAGGGTGGCCAGCAGCTGCCGCGAAGAGTTGCAGTGCGCCACCAGCAGCCGGGACAGGCATTCGCGCACGCGTGCCTCCGCGGGCTGCCGTGGCCGACTTGACGACCCCGCTTGGAGAGAGGGATGCGGTCGCGGGCGAAGGATGGGGATTAGGAGTAAGAAAGAGAAGGAGTTAATTGGGGGGGGAAGAGAAAAACACATGTTCACACAAAGTCCTGCAAGCACACCAGCATTCTGCTCGATGGCGGTTGGGCAGCGTACCACCGCCCAGCCTGCCGTCCAGGATGCCGACGAGCCTCAACACGTCCAGACTGTAGTCGGTGTCGACGAAAAGCACCTCCAGCTGCAGGCCGCCGGCATCGGTGGGGAGTACGGCACGGCACAGGAAGTGGTAGAGCAGCTCCGTCTTACCTGTGCGCCTGCCAGCATTAGGAGTGTCTCAGACAAGGGGCGGCCTCGACTCACCCGTCCCCTCCGTCCCGTACAGCTCCACCACCGCACCTGACACAAAAATGGCCACGTGAACAGTCAGTAAAGAAGCTGAGCTCCGGACGTCCAAGTCACTCATTCCTCAATGCGCAACACCGAGCAACACTTGGTGCCACCATGCCAATATTAAGCCGGGCCTGTGCTGCAGGTGCACTGAAAAGGTCTTCCCCCAGTTTCATACATCACGTGACTTTGTTCAGACTTTTGCGATGTTTTCACACGTTTTTTTTTTTTTTTTTAAATTGACGTTTTTTATTAACAAAATAATGTATGCTGTGTCATATTGAATTTGTTTGTAGTGGATAGCATGTCGTAAAGTGTGGTACAATGTGTGGTTGACTGACCGGGTCCGGGTCCCGAGTGTGGTGGGAAGAGGCGAGGTTCGATGTCATGAACACTTCGGTGGCCATCAAGACGAGCGAAGAGCTGAACACACGGGGGACGGCTCACGTTATCGGCGCCATCGACACGGGGGAACCAAATCGAGCACAACGCCAGTAGCGCTACTCGACGACTTTACACTGATGGTGTGCGCCTTGGTTGCAATGCAACCATTGCTAACGGAGTCAGTTCGAACAAAAAGAAACAACATTGACAACCATTGCTAACAAAGTGAATTCAAACAAAAAGAAACAAAATTGTCAAACAGACTGCTGAACATTTCGCCATCTCACCTGCGCGCCACTTTCAGTCATATTTACGTCCAGCTTTTCTTCTTCGATGGTGCTTCTTGGTGGTTGGCAAACCAGCTTCACAGCGCATTACCGCCACCTACTGGACTGAATAGGAACACAGAAAAACGAAGAGAAAAGAAGCGAAATGCATCACACAATGTTGCTACCTATCCCGGATTTTCATGATCTGTCCCGGAAAAAAAAATTAAAATCCGGGACAATGATTTTTGTACATATTGAGCAAAATGTGTATTTCAGTTTAATTGGTAGGGTGACCAGACGTCCTCTTTTCCCCGGACAATTTCAAACCGCTGGAAAGTTGTTCAGGGCACCTTTCAGTGGTCTGGAGGACAAAGTGTGCCGAAGGAAGTGCTTGACTTTTTTTTATTCATCATAGCTATGAACCAAACAACACAAACACGATTCTTCAATAAATACATTTAACGTCAGCACCAGACGTGTCTGCATGCTTCATAAGGACAAGAAATAATAAATAGTGAATTTTATGTACACAAATATCAAACGTCACAACTCGCAGTGTCTTACAACGCCCACCAGGCCACCGCACAAACCCGAAACAAAGACTTCTCATTCATACGTGGGCTACTTTTGTCATTTTGACACAACTTACCACTGTGCTCTCATCATGCATGAACACACACTAACACACACAAGGATCAAATTCTTTCTCCCCCCCAAAAAATCCATAAACGCCTCCTTGAATGTGATGTTTATGTTTGTGTGTGTGTGCGTGTGTGTGTGTGTAAAGCAGATAAAAGCACATTTAATAAAGGTGGCTTCTTTGCCATCATCATATAACAAACAGGAAGCGATGCACATCAACTTTGGGAGAGTGAATAGAAGCTCCACTCAGGTGTAAAGATGCATACCATGGAAATGGGTCCTCAAAAAAAACACGCGTGTGCATGTGCGTGTGTGTGATCGTTTGACAGCATTCGAACAAAACAGTGCAAAAATATGTCCTCCACTAGTAGTCGTCGCGCTCGTCGTTTTGGACTTCCTGGTTATGTCCGGCAGCGAGGAGGCTGATAAAAGGAGGGTGAAGATGGAAGCAGCGTTGTCCTCTCTATGTGGAGGACAAGTACTCCAGAGCCACTTCATAACAAAACTTGTATTGTTCCTGTCAAGAAAACAAGAAACAATAAAAATGGCCTCACAGTCAACTGGTCAGGTGTGTGTATGTGCACACGGGTTTTACCAGAAGTTCCACCATGTTGGGTTTGTTATTTCTCAGCGTTTTGACGGCATGAAAAACATCGAGGGACCGCTGCTGCCGTAACATGTCGCAAACAATGTTGACGCCGCAGAAGACGCCACTGCGCCCCCCGCCATTCCTAGAACAGAAGGAAAAAAAACAAGGAAAAAAGGTGTACATTTTTAACTTCTGTGTAGCAAATGAATATGCGCACTCTGTTACGGGCGTACGTACAGACAGTGCACAAGCGTGCGTCCATCTCCGCCGTCATCCTGCCATTTGTCCACCAGGTGGAGCAGCTTGAGGAAGGAGCGCTTGCTGACGGGCGTATCCCGGTAGCGAGGCCAGCCCAAGAATTGGAACTGCTGAACCATCCGGTAGCCGTCCTGGGGCTATCGGGTTGGAGAAGAAGACTATTAGAGGAAGAAAGATGAGAGGGAGACAAAATAAGAAGAGCCCGCCCGCACCCTGGTGTTGTTGTAGATGCGGAAGATGCGGCTGATGACGTCCTCCTCCAGGTCGGCCGACACAAACTCCACTTGCAGCGAGCCCAGACGATGGACGCCGTTCTCGGGCCAGTACTGGGGACACAGCTGGAGGACAGCGGGGAACAAGTTCAAAGCGGTTCCCAGCCATGCTTTCTCCACGCTTCATGCGGAGTGCCGACCTGCGCCGGGTCCACGTCGTTGAGCATGACAATTGCGGTGCAGTGGTAGTCCAGGACTAGGCGCCAGAAGTCCTTGACGGTGTTGGGCAGAGGATGCTGCGCCACGATGAAGGCTGATGGCTGCTTGTAGCTCTAATAGGCACAAAGCACTCAGGTGAGGCGGGCATGGGAGGGACGAGTCGGGAGCGACGGGCGCACATACGTCCATGAGCGCGGCGTTGATGTAGTTGGAGCTCTCGCCGTCCATGGTGATGAGGAGGGGCAGGCAGCGGTCGGGAGGAAGCACATCCATGCGGCGGTTCTTGTCGTGGTTGCGTGGCAGCAGCGCGATGCTGCAGTCCTCCACACGCAGCGTCGGCGTCACCATGTTTAACGTCTGCCGCACACACACGGTGTCGACACTATTTTTCTCGTCAACTTTTTTTTTTTGGGGTAGCAACATATTTCTCCAAAATGTGCTTTCTTAAATAGAGCTCGTGGAAATGCTGAAACGTTAAGAATGGAAGGAGTAGATGTGGATGATTGCGAAAGAGTCCACGTCGAGGTTCTCACTTTGTCTTTGAATTTTCGGCCAATCGATTTATTTTAAAGGCACTTGGAAATCATATGTTTTGGGAGTATAGTGTGTGCACTCGCGCTTACCCGAAACTCTTCCTTGATGGGACTGGAGTTGGTCTGCGGGTCCAGACGGGTCATGTCGTAGTAGACGGAACAAAGCTGATTGGCCGAGATGGACGTGTCGCCGCACAGACACGCCTCCAGGATGGCGTCGTGGATGAAGACGTACTGCTCCTGAGGGTGTAGGGCGTGGCCTCGTCAGGTTTAGAGCCCACCGCCGCCGCGCCGCACTCGAACATACCTCGGTCTGCACCATGTTGACGCGTCGCGCTCGCAGCTCTCGCACGCAGTTGTAGATGTCAACCACGCCCTCACGCTCCGCCATGTCCAGCATGATGTCGATGACCATGAAGCAACCCGTGCGGCCCGCACCCGCGCTGTTACGCACACGCACGTCAATGAAGAGCGAGACAAGGAAGACGGCAGAGAGGAGGAAGGCGTCAGACCTGCAGTGCACCACGGTGGGCCCGGTGGCGGGAGGCGTCTTGGCCTTGACGCGGCGGATGAACCCGAGGAGTCCGGTGGCGTGCGCCGGGACGCCGTGGTCGGGCCAACCCGTGAAATGAAACTGGCGGATCTCCCGGATCTCGGCCGCGCCCCTCTGGAACACAAGGGCGACCCGTTAGCGGGGCTCAGCTCAGGACCGGCGACGACCTGACAAAGCGGCTCACCTTCTCCACGGCGAAGGTTCGGATGACGTACTCGGAGAGCAGCTGCGTCTCCATCAGCGTCACGGAAATGTCCCCGAAGATCTCGCTGTCGTCGGGCCAGTACTTGCAACACTTGACCTGCACGTAAGGCACACTTCTCAAAGGCGGGCCCGGTTTGGCTGAAGGTCTGCACGCATTTCCGCACTTTTCCTTCTGCCTGAAGTTCACGTCAGGACGTGGCTTTGCACCGCTTCAACAAGTCATGTCGCACAGGTGTATTGTGGGAAATGAAGTCATACACGCACACCCGCATTCTTTCGCTCGTTCTCTCTGTGTGTATTGCTTACCCGCCCCACCTCCACCAGGTTGGTTACCATGACGATAGCAGCCGTGTTCTCCTGCCACACCATCCGCCAGAAGTCGTACATTGTCTCCCGCATGGGACCTGCGGTGCGCGCCCACACACACATACAGACGTAACGCAGTGCAACACACATGGGGGTTGTGATGACACGTGAGGATGCCGCGAGCGCAGTTGCGGACCTTGCGTGGCGATGTAGTGGTTGGGCCAGTGGTAACCCTGCAAAGGAAGGAGACAAAGGCAACTTTTGATTGACAGATGAACAATTTGCTCGGAGGGGGGCGGAGTTTTCACTTTGATTTTCTTAGGATGTCATTGTGGTAAAACAAACTAGCCCACAAACACACACACACACACAAACACTGTGTTTGTTTACTCAGTCAACACCACTTGCATCCAGGATGACCACTGTAACCATGGAAACAGAAAGGGCCGCCATCTTTTGCATTGACCTTTAAAGGCAACCAACTATTTATTGAGTGAGCGTGTGTGTGTGTGTGTGCACGCGCGTGCGTGTTTTTGAGCTCATGATGAAATACAACCTAGTGAGTCCATGTTGAGAGCTGTCTTCATCTTGTGTGCTTTTTAGGACTGTGTGGGTGTGTGTGTTACTCACGTCGACATAGCTGGCGTTGATGTAGTCAGAGCCCTTCTCTCCATCTTGAGGCTGCAGACGTACACGAGAATGGTCGTCTACCACAGGCACGTACATATGCGCAGACAGACAGGCAGACAGACAGAGTAACAGGTAAGCAGGGCGGTGCCTTGAGAGAAGAGACCTCGGAGGTTTTCGGGATATGAGGCGCCCATTTCTTTTGTCACACAACTTAGATGGGGTGTGGTTATACTGCCCCCGGTGGCCCGGGCAGGCACACCAGAATGGTCGCATGAAATCCTAAAGCACAAACTGATTAACTGTTTATATTCTATGCAATCAAGTTATGACTACAGTTTTCCAAAAGACACAATTAGAGAATTCTATTTTCTTTATAAAAATATTTTTTTGGGGTGATGGGGGCAGATGAATGCGTACATACAGGCAATGATGTTCCCGTAGCGATTTTTCATTCTGTTTTCATCCTTCTTGGCCGATTCCCAAGGTGCCGACTGACCCTCCAAGAAACTCTAAGCAAACAAACACAACAGAAATGAAGTCATCCATCCATCCATCCATCCATCCATCCATCCATCCATCCATCCATCCATCCATCCATCCATCCATCCATCCATCCATCCATCCATCCATCCATCCATCCATCCATCCATCCATCCATCCATCCATCCATCCATCCATCCATCCATCGGCTGAAGACAACATGTACGTCTATTGCGTACTGTCATGGAGACGGGCAAATGTGTGTGAGGGTGTGTACTGTCGGCGAGCGAGACACTGAGATAAAAAAAGAATACCTCCTTTTCCTCTCTTCTTTTTTTTTTCTTGCTTTTGTTCCTGACTTCCGTCACTCATTTGCAGTTGTGCATGTGTGAGCGAAAGGGAGAGAGAGCAAAAGCTAATGCTTTGTGTCCTGTCCTCTGTTCTTTGACCAAACTGTGGGAGGCACTGTTAGACCAACTTGAGGACTCGCTCCAAAAACACCTCCGCCTCAAAGACGAGAAGCAATTTTTGAAAAGGAGCGACCGAGCCTAACCCGGCCAGGCAGGTGTGTCCCACTCAAAGCTCATCGGAAGACGCTCGCTCATTAAGGATTCCGGTCAAGCGTCGCCGAAAGTCCCATTTGGAGACAATACCAATCAAACGGTGTGAGTAGATGATTGCGACCAGTGAATTAGAAGAACAACTGTGCGAAACAATGAACTGATGCGTGTTGTGGACAAGAAGATAGGAAACTCTCACCTCGTTGAGCTGTCCGATCGGATGCATTGACAAAGAAGAAGCAAGGTGATCATTATTATTCTTCTCCTCACATTAACACAAATATGAACACTATCCGTGACAATCGTCATGATCATCATTGAAAAGCACATCCAGACTGGCACATTCCGTGTACACACAACTTGTGTGTACGTGTGTTAATGGGTAGGGCGAGCACACACTGACACAAAGGCGCCCCCACCTCGTACTCCTCCTTGAAGCCGTAACCCTCGGAGCACTTCATCTGCGTGATGTGCTGCAGAAGGTCAGCCACGCGGATGGCGGGGTGCCTCTGGGCCGAGTCGGGGTGGTAGCGTGGCGGCTCGCGCTCCGCTTCACGCTGCTTCAGGTGGTTCTGGACCAAGCTGCTGGTCTCGCTGCTCAGCTCGTCTGTGGCGTAAGCACACACAAAACCGCAAAGCACGTCAACCTCCACCGTGCCAAACACCACAAATGACACCGGACCTGGTCCAGATGGGCCAAAGAGCTTTTTCCTGGTGCCCAGATGACGACAAGACACACACGCGCACACACATACACACACACATGCACACAACTAAACATCACATTTAAGGAGGCGTTTTTAGATTTTTTTGGGGGGCAATTTTTGCTATGCAATCAAAGACACAAAGTGTGATCGAGGTGCCAATCGTTTGGTTTGGCAAGCGCACCCGGTCGGCGGCACATACCCGCATCACGCTGACCTGAGCTCGAACTTTGCTGAAACTAGTTTGGAATATACACACGTGGAAAAGACTGTCCATCCCACTTGAGCTAACTACTTTGCATGAGACGAGCAAACAGAAGCAGAGCGTGTAAAGCTCGGGCAGCTGAACAAATTCAGGAGGCGGACAAAACGAGCGACATTGCCGCTGGACAGTCACCTCGTTAGGGGTTTCCAGTAATGGCACAAACTCAAAATGGTAACTTTAGTACAATAGTGTAGAAGCCATGCGAGCAACGTAGCACCGACGTGGGGTATCTCACAATGCTAATGCTAGCATACCTAGGGCCGTTAATTGGTCTAAGCTGGAGAGCGTACGTTTGCCGAGAAGATTAATCACAAATCATTAATCATTTTTGTTTGCTCACCGGGGGCGAATGAGGGGGAACCGGTGAAATTGTAAACTCGTCCTTGAGCTAACATGACTGCAGAACTTTTTTTCACACTGCAAGTGTCAACCGAAACTTTTTTTCCCCATGTGATTTACCGAACTAGATTTACTGCTGGTCAAGTTACAGTATTGATCCAGAACAAGTAGTGGTTCAGGTCCAGTACAGGTTCTGACCCAGTACTGAGGTTGAGATTAGGTACTGTTCCAGATCGAGTAGTGGTCAAGATGGAGAACTGAAGGAAATCAGGGAGAGTTCGGGCTCCGTGAGTCATTACGAGGCAGCCGCGGTCCGGATTTCTGGCTCGGGCTACGCTTTCGGTTCTGACACACAAACCTCAGACCTCGCGTGAGTCACTAAGCTCTCTGCTCTCATTGGCTGCACTGCTTCCAACTCAACCAATCATGGCAATGAGATGAAGGCGGCGGCGATAGCGGCGATGGCGGCGATGGCGGCGGCTCGTGATGCGTGACACGACGACAACACCAATGGCGAGCAGCTGGAGTGGAGGAACCGCGCTCGACGACATCACAGAGGGCAGTGGGCATGGCCACATGCACTGAGGCGCCCCCTTCCCACCACCCCACCCGCGTGCACCCCCATCCAGCCCCCTTTGGTCCCCAAACTTACCATGAATGGGAACTTTTACACAACAAAGACGACAAGAGGAAGAAGAGAAAGAGAGAGAGAGAGAGAGAGAGGAGACAAGGTTTAAGCAACAACTTGAGCTTCAGCCTTAGCCTGCACACAAGCTAGGCTAGCATAACGCTAGTCAATCATCTATCCAACAGGAGGCGCCTTCTTGCAGCCTTTTAGCCTGCTCACGAGCTCAAAAATTCAGCGGGCCTATCTAGACCTATCTAGACTCGCACATGTTGCTAACCTGACTAGCCAAGCTCATCCATGTCCTCTGAGCAAAAGCAGTGGGAAAACACAAAGTGCGACAATCAGACACCGCTTGCCGCGTCGCAACATGGAAAAATACGATTTCTAATGGCCACTTTGGTCAGCGAGACAGACTTGCTTCGGTAAAAACACCTTTGAAGTGATACGGGAGTCAGGAATGAGCAGCGACTGCGAATCATTCCAGACTCCGTAATGACGAGCCGGGCAGTGGACTACATAGCGGACGGCGTTAAGAACCACTGAAGCTAAAAGCGCCGTTAGCCTCCCTCTGAGACTTAGCGTCCCAGTTAGCGTTTAGCGGTGTTTGGCAGCATTCGGCAGTTTGGCAGCGTTCAGCAGGATTTGGCTTCTTGCTCTTCCCCCAAACTTCTGACTACCGCTGCGCTATATTGACAAAACTGGATCTCCGAAAATTCCTCAGCTACACACCGCCATATTGTATTCTCCTTACATGGCAATGTGATTTGACCTTTTCTCCATTTATTAGACAGAAAACAAATAGGTTTGTTGTATGTACAGAGCCAATTGGCCAATGAAAAAATTCCATTGAGAAAATGTGGTGCGGTTACATTTTTTTTTCATTGCGCGGGTCGCCGAGGAAGCGTTGAAGACGCTGTGAGGCGGCGCGCCATGTCCTAGCGTACATACGGATATAATTTGGAACCGACGGATTTTGGAGGGTGTCCATGCACGGGTCGGAGGGCGCAGACATGTGGTGGATGCAGGATGGGGTGACGGGCCGACAGACGGACGCTGGGCGCTTTCCAATCAAGAAGCAAAATGGAATCAAATTGACTCATGAAAGGATGACTGGTCGCTTTCCATGAAGAAGCCAAGAGCAGCGAGCGGGGATGGAGGCAAGCCACAAGGTCAACACTTCCTGTCTGTCTGCCTCTCCCTATCTCTCTTGTCTACTTCCCGTCTGTCCGTTTGCTTCCTGTTCTACAGGAAGGACCAGAAAGAAAAGACGGCTCACCTAAAATGGCGGTCGGCACTGCCGCGTCTGCCGGAAGCGCACACACAAGTAGAAGGATAGATTAATAACAATGCAGAAACACAATTCAACCTTGACTTGAAATAGGGAAGAAGCAAGCAAGGAAGGAAGGAAGCAAGGGCGTAAGGAGTTCATTTAAGGGAGGGACGACGGACTGAAGCGTTACCTGCGTAGTAGGACTTTGGAATGGTGCTGCTGTTAGTCTTCATGGTGAATGTCGACGCGGATGACACCGCTGGTAGCACACACGCGCACGCCATCATCATCAGGCTCATTTGGATTGTGTGTGTGTGCGTGCAATACTCACTATGTCCATTGAGAGTGTGTGCGTGTGTGTCCACCATTGTTGGGTGTTGTGAATTGTTGACCATGAGAGTCATTTCCTGTCTGGAGCTTAGAGTTTCCTTCCTTTTCTTTGCCAACTTCCTGTAGGCATGGAAAAAAAAAAAAAAACACACAACTCAAAACAGGCGTATACAACCCACGTCTATTCATGTGTGTATGCGTGCGCATTGGACATATGAAAAAGCGACCTTCAAGTCTCCTTTAAAAGCTTTATGTATTTTTGCTCTTTCTATTCCAAGTGTGCAAAATCAAAACATCCATTTGTCTGATTCACTGACGCATGCACACACACACGCGCACACACTTTGACTCTGACCTGAAGATGGAAAAGCTAACAGTCATATATATAAATAAGTATGAAAAGCTGTTTTTAAAATGAAAAGACCTGTGTGTTTGTTTGTGTGTGTGTGTGTGTGTGTGTGTGTGTGTGTCCTCCCTGAGGCAAGCGGCTGACCCCACCCCCTCATGTCTTCTCGTACGCTTTGACTCGCCTGGAAAAACATTTTTCCGTTTTTTCTTTGAACAAATGATTCCATTTGAGATTCTAGTTTTCTTTTCTAACACAACCTCAAATGCTATTCGCTCTCCAATCGGACGATGAAATTTTGATAATTAAGAGGTGGAATTTTCCTCATTTTCATCTTTTGGTCAAGTTGAAGAAAGAGCTGATGTGCCCCCCTCCCCCCGATGTGCCCCCCCGATGTTTTGCGCCATTTACCCTTTTTTCATGAGGAGAATGACCCCGAGGAAGATGATAATGAAGAGCAAGACGCCAGCCGTGGCGCCGGCGATCTTCACCGTGTGGTCCGATTGTTTCTCGTGATCCGGGTCGGGTTTTCTGGTGGCGGCGCCTGAAAGCGTAGGCGCAGACACATCAGCCAGCACTAAGCTAACTTCGCTTATTACCGCCACGGCGCCGGTCCACAAACGATGCAGATGACCTCCATCCGCTTTACATCAAGGTTATCGACAAGGTCTCAAAATTAGTCAAACTTACGCACGGACGTTTTTGGCAAGCCTCTGGAGAAAAAAAGTTGTGTTTTACAGGCGAGCGACTCAAAATATGGATTTGCGGCGAACGGCTCTCCAAATCGATTCGGCAACGAATCAGAGCACTTTGAGTTGGCGTCAAGGCTAAAACCATTTTGCTGTGGCGCTTTGATGCTTAAGACTGGTTGAGAACGGTCAAGGCTCTTTCACAAAAGCCAAGGAAATATCTTGGTTACTTTGTACTTATCTAGTCGAGGTCAGCTTGACTGGTGACCTGATCATCTATCGCGCACCTGCACGCCCACACACAAACCATCCAAGACGTTTGTGTATAAACGCAGATTTCTTAACCTTGGGCTTTCGCCTGACACACTGAGGGGGAGGTGTGCTTTTCTGTTTGTGTGCTGAATGCAACGCAGGCACAGGCACGCCGTGTCTGTCTGCGCCGATGGGGTACGCAATAAGAGCCCCTTTCAAAATAAAAACCCCTTTGAAAGCAGCCGTTGGAGCCTTTCTTGTGCTCTCCGCCCTCGCTTGCCAGCTGAATAAGTGTGTGTGGTTGGGCGGCAGAACCGTGCGTTCGTTCATCGCAAGCTACAAGTCGAAGGCTAGATGTTGCTGAGTAGACTTACGGACATCGCGGTTGTCAACCAAGAGCCAAAGCACGTACTCATCGCACCCATGCACCAAATCTTCTTTCTAGCGAGGAGCGAGCATATCCTCGGACACTCCGTGGATGGGCAAGAAACGCTCGGCAAACGGCTTGCTGCGTGGCCGCATGTGCAGGAGCAACTGACGGCGCCGGCGAAGGGGGCCTTTCCGATCGGTGTGTATGTGTGTGCTCTGTGCAGACGTGTGGGCGATGTCTGACCTGCCAGCTGCTTGTCGCCGGCGGCGGCGGGGCCTCGGAGGCCGAAGCCGAGGGCGGCGTGCGGCGTGCTGAGCTGAGTGCTGATGATAGCAGCTGGAGGGAAGGAAGAAAGGAAGGAAGAGAGGAAGGAAGGAAGAAAGAGAGGAAGGAAGGAAGAAAGAAAGAGAGGAAGAGAGGAAAGAAGGAAGAGAGGAAGAGAGGAAGAGAGGAAGGAAGGAAGGAAGGAAGGAAGGAAGGAAGGAAGGAAGGAAGGAAGGAAGGAAGGAAGGAAGGAAGGAAGGAAGGAAGGAAGGAAGGAAGGAAGGAAGGAAGGAAGGAAGGAAGGAAGGAAGGAAGGAAGGAAGGAAGATAAAGGAAGGAATGTGCAGAGAGGCAGCACAGAGTTAACACATGCACAAAATGTCCTGTGGACGGCGGCGCCATCGCCAAGCTCCATATGACCAAACAGGTACGTTTCGGTGAGCACACCACAGCCATGATGGTGGTGACGATTTATGGCCGTATTGGCCGTTCCGTGTTCTCCGCCACCATTGGCTACATTTGTGCCATCTCGCGGCCGGGAGCGGAGGGACATGGTGCACCGCCATCAAAGGGGAAAACAAACCGGTGAGGCACGCGTTACCAAAGAGAAACGTCAGTCGCGACGGCAGATCTTTGGTCACAACTCTCCCTCCCGATTGGATAATCAGTCACAGGCCGGCCAATGTTTCACAATCCTCGCTGCACTTCTAACAAGTCGACACGCTTGGCTACCACGGTGCGACCGCCGGGAGAGACGGCGGCCAATCGGCTTCCGCTATCATTCAAAAGTGTTGTGTTTGCACTCTGCCCAATGTCTCCCTGGCGAGTGCCACTCATTAGCATCATGTTAGCATAGCATCCAAACCGGTAGGTGTGCGTGCATGAGCAAGGACACGCCAAGGACACGTTAGCGTCTCGCTGTGTCCCCCTTGAAGCCAGCTGCTAAACTTTGCTTTATGGGTTCAATCTACAAACTCATTCCTCACCTACCGAAATAAAAGTCAAGATTGCATTACCTTTAGTGGCCACACGGACGCAGTCAATCTTTGTCTCCTGTGAGAGAAAACACACACACACACACACACAGGTTGTAAACAGAATGGACAGAAGGAAAATGGCTGTGGCTCAGCCCGTGGCATTTAACAGCCAACACACACACACACACACACACACACACACACACACACACACACACCCGAGTCCTTAACTTCTACTCCATCTGGTCCCCATAAAGGCATAAAACAATACAAACACACACTGGGACAGCTCCTGCTACTTGCGCGCGCGTGTGTGTGTGAAAGAAACAGATAATTGTTTACTGCTGCGCACACACAAGATGTTATTGTGTTGTGTGTTAATTATTGACGCTTGGAGGTTTAATTGGTGTGTGTGTGTGTGTGTGTGCGCATTGAATAATGCAGCGACAGGAGAGCTTTTCACTGTCACCACACCGCAGACACGGCGCCGTAGCGAATGTGTGTGTGCACATGAATATTCATGAGCTCTTGTGGTTAATTTGTCGTCTGTTTGTTAAAACCAGAAAGACACAAGATGTTCCATCTCACTTTGCACCCGGCCACCGTGTGCGTGCGTGCGTGCGTGTGTGCGCGCGTACCCCGTTAGCACTGCTGACTGCCTGGTAGTAGATGGCGTAACTCTTGTGAGGCAGTAGAGGAACATTCCAGAATCCACCATATGTGCCATTATCACCTAAACAGCAATACGTACAATGATGTCACTGTCATAGCATCTTCATCATCATCATCATCAACTGCAATGTCAAACTCCTCATTGTCTTCATCATCATCAACCGATTGTTGCCGTTGTCCTCACCGACGCAAAACGGCGTGGCTTTGTTGACGTGGCTCACAGGTAGCTCGGCGCTGAAGTAGTAGTGTGAGTCGAGCTGGCTGGCGTTCAGGAAGTGGACTGGGACCGGGTAGCAGCGCAAGATTTCTGCAGTGCCCCTCGTCTGCCTGCGGGGGCGCTCCTCCTCCACCACCACCTGGTACTTGCTGCGTACATGCAGGCACACTCATTAGCATTAGCAGCCAATTGTTATGCACCCCCCCAAAAAAAAGCCATGTTTATTTTTTAATGACAACAATGTCATCATTCATTCATTCATTCTCCGGGCGCTTCCTCCAATCGCAAGGCACCATTTGACAAACAACAATTAAGAGGCCTCCATTAAGTTAGGTTGCGTCTTTTCGCAATATGGCACAGCGGGAACGCAACATCTCCACACAAGAAGTCCGAACGGAACCCCGATGCCAAGCCGTCGGGCCCATGACTGAGCCGCTCGCCCACCGTGCCGTCACTATCCTCATCATCTGAAAACTTGTTTGGGTGAGTGAAAAACAAGTTTAGCTTTGCGCTTAAATCACACACACACAACCGTTGAAATATTGAACAGCATCAATCTTCCGCTTGATTAAGTTTTCATGAGGAAAAACATGAAAGATTTAAAGAACACGTTGAGCAGATCAAAGTGTCATTTGAATTTTTTGACTATGACATCACTGCGCACACATCCACTGGTGCAAAAAAAACGACTCAATGACATACCGAAAGTCGCGAGCGAGTGAACGCAGGCACGCACTTGTCCATGTTCAAATCTGAGCTTTGGCATCTCAATGTGATTCCATGAGGCAAATTGTTACCAATTGTCCTGCTAAGAACAAACAGCATCTCACCTGACGGGGGCGCCGCGGCTGCGTGCCGGTCGTAGTAGGACGCTGACGGTGGCGTCGCTTTGGTTGATTGGTGGCTGCCGCTCGTACGTTGGCATGATGGGAGCTGTGTGTGTGGGGGGGGGGGAACAGCAAGGTGAGATCGGTCATCATGGTGTGTGATTTCACTGTGAAGAGTCCCCGCCCACACCTGAGATCTTGGTGGTGAACTGCGTGACGGCAGGTGGTCCAAAGCCTTTGGCAGTGGCTGCTCTTATCGTGAAGGAGTAGGTGGAGCCCGGGAAGAGGCCAGTGAACACGTGACTCGTCTCATTGGCTGCCTTCAGCACCTTCCCGCTTTGATTGGTCAGGTCTACGTCCGAGTCGAACGAGCTCAAGGCTTTGAAGGAGACCTGACAAGAAAGCGAGCGTACATCACTTCGGATTTTGGAGACACGCCGGCTGCCAACTGACCTCATAGTGGCGGATCCGTCCGTATGTTTGCAGCGGCGGCGCCCAGCTGACCCGGATGTGTTGCTCGTAGGTGCCGCCCGTGACGGACGCCAGGGGAACCGCTCCGGGAACTGCCGACGTATTAGCATTAGCACGAGCAAAAGCCTCCAACACGCTAGGAAGTAAGGCGGGTCGGTATTTTCGTACCGTCCTCGTCCGTCAGCACCAGCAGCTCCTCGCTCTCCTTACGTCCTTCAGGGTTGCTGAGGATGAGCCTGATGCTAACGTTGGTGAAGGGTGTGAGGTCACGCAGGGTGTGCTGCGGCGCCAGGCCCCGAGTACCGTAAGCCGTTTCTTGCCGTTCTTCGACCTCAGTCGCCCCCGCGGGTTGGTAGCGGTACTGCAGCGTCACGTTGTAGCTGTGACAGCGTGTCACGCCGTAGCCCAAAGAGTCCCAACGCAGCGTCACCTCTTTAGAGCGCACCGCTGCCACCTGCAGGCCACGCGGACCGTGCAGCGGCTCTGTGTACGATGGACAAAGAGATAAGAGCCATTATTTGGGATGGGCAAGATTGCTCTGATCGCGGTCCACAGCCAAACGGAGAGGCAAAGTGACGCTTTTTGAGGCCACAAATAAGTGAAAAAAAAATAACGAACTCATTTTTGTCCGGTGAGCCAATTGTGCCGTTTGGAGAAAGAAAGTGCATTTGAGATTGTCTCTTGTGGCCTCACTGTTGACATGAGATCGGATTTTTTTTTTTTCATGTGCAGATTGCGCCCAAATATCTCAGAGGTTCCTCATTACTTCAATGTTTTGTTTTGTTTTCCGGTGAGTGCTCTGGAGAGGACAACTGTTCACTCATACAACTTGTGAGGAGCAGCCCACACACCTCTGATCATCTGCTGCTTTTGGACATCAAAGCCGCGTTTGGTACCTTCTCCAAACACTCCGAGACATCAACGGAAACCACTTCTGCATTTTACAGCATCTGACACCGTTTGCCTTCAACACGGCCGCTTTTCGGGCTTTGAAATGAGCACTTGGATTCAATCAAATCCTGGCTTTGTGGACAAAGGGGCAAACGCTTGTGCTCCTTTGTGTTTATATTTAACGTTTCTTTTGTTCCTTCTTGCATGCCAGTGCGCTGCCGCTGGGCAATCGCGTACGCGCGCAAGAAAGAGGGATTACCGAGGATCGCGCCCAAATGCAACATTTGGATGATTTCCCTCAACCGTGTGCGTGTTTGACATTTAAATCAGACGATGAGAAAAAAGATGGCTGCTGCTGTTGTCATCATTTTTTTCTGAGTGAAAAGTCAATCAAGCGCTTCTTCATCTTAAGCCAACTTCCTGTTGTCCTCACGCACGCACACACACACGCACGCACACTGAGGGCTTGTGTGCGTGTGTGACAGCTGTGTCTTTTGTGCGTGTTTTGCGTGGCTTCCTGTCGCCAAGCTAATTAGAGCGCTATTCACTCAATGGTGCAGCTGCTGGCTCGTCACCTTCGTCATCTTCATCGCGATCCTCCTGCTCGTCAGCGTCTTCAACACTTGTTGACGCGATGCGAGCGCATCCGTCCACTTAGCTCTTACTCGGCTACAGAAAAGCGTCGCACGCTCACACCGCCGGATTCACACGGGGCTCGGCCCGTCACTCTCGCGACGAGGCGAGAAACAATCGAGGCCAAAATGCCACTAATCCTTTCGGCCTTGACCCACGCAACACAACGTCGGGAGACAGTGACAGATGTGATAAAGCGCGATGGGAAGCCTTGCAAGGTTGCGAAAGCAGCAAAAAGTGGAGAAGAAAAAAAAGTGAGAACATAAAAAGGGTCTCAAAAAGCTTTCAAATGTTTCCTGGGCGAGTTGAGCGTGAAAATGTGACGTGAAAAAAGAATGACAGTGAAATATTGATATGGAATATTCTAAAAGCCTCGACAAACAGTGCACACACTTTAATGGATGTCGACACACACGTGCGCACGCTCGTGTGTGTGTGTGCTTTCTTCTGAAAATGCTTCAAATATTTCACTTTGAAACAACTCCTTCACAAGTCTCAACTAATTTGCATGCCAATTAAAAACACGCACGCGCACAAACTAGTCTGTTGACTTTCGATTTTAACTTGCGAGTGGTGTTCTTGTCCGTCCTTCCGTCCTCGCTATAGCACCCACTGGCCCCGACGTCCAGCGGCGCTCTAATTGAAAAGTACGCAGCAATACCATCTCAAAAGAAGTGGTGTCGCACTGAGTCACCTCACTGGGCTCTAAGTCGCAAAGCTTGTATGATGGACACACTTATTCATTATTTAACGCACACGCACGTACAAACACAAACACGCACACACAGAGATTACATAATTGATGTGCCGTAATATGAATAAATAAAAGCGACTTGATGACAGACGAATGTTATCAGAGCGTAAATCATCATGCTGAGTGTGGAAGCCAACTGTCAATCACGGACGGAGAGCGAGACAGAGATGAGAGAGAGACAGACTCATTCAATCCCTGAGGTGTGCTTGTTTCTGTTACAAATAGTCCCCGGGGGGTGGAGCTAACCAGAGAGCAGCCATCAAAGTTGTGCAGCAACTTGACAACATTCCCCGCTGAGACTCTTTAGAGCGTGCATGTGTGCTAAATAGCAGCAGAAATGCCGTTTACGAAAATCAACAACAACAATCAAACAGTCGACAAAACAGACGAGGACAACACCTCATTAGATGCGCACACGCGCACGCACTTGCCGAAGCGTGCTCTGCAGCCATTAGCAGCTAATGGGCGCAGCGCTAGCGCAGCATCATCTGGCTCTCCATTTTAATGAGATGCCGGCTAGGCATTAGCCACCTGACGAGCGCCGCTAACTTGCCGCTAATCGGCGCCGATTGCGGCATGATCCTAATGGCGCTAATGTCTTGACGGTAACCTGACGCTCAAGGCCCCTAAAGCGGGCTCCGTTCTTGCCGTGAATCATGTTGGACTATTTAAGCGGATTCAATCAAATATCTTTGCTTGTTAGCAAGCGGAGCGGCTAGCTAGAGCGTGTCTCTCACCTGCACATTTGGTGCGGGCACGTAGCGGCGGCCCAGGCTTTCCCGTGCCTCCCTCCAGGGGCCGGGTGAGCAGCACGCTGATGCGATACTCGGTATCGGGGTCGAGGTGTCCGATCTTGTGGTCGGTCTTGTCCACCGGCGTCGTGTCGATCAACACGCCCGCCGCTGTGCGGTACTCCACCTGAACGCAAACACACTGGTGTCAGGACGTTGCCTCGCCTGCAAACGGAAGCTCAGCTGCTTTTAGCTGGTGCCCTCGTTTCAAAGTAAGTTCAAAGGGGAAGGGTAGAGGTCATTTCAGGTTCATCCTGCCTGGAGGCAGCCGCTCACCTCACGCTCCACAATGGGACCATCGCCATTGATGGAGTTGGCGTTGAGTTGGATCCACAGGTAGGTGGCACCCACCGCCTTCAGCTGAGGCGGGGCGATGGGCACGGGGGGCTCTGAGGGACACACGAGAGCGCCGTGAGTGGCACACACAGCACACCCGGACGGGAACGGGACCAGTTAAAGATATCATTAATATTCGTGACCTTCGGCGAGTCGCAGCAGACCTGGAATTTATTACCCACAATCCCCGCTGGTGCTGCTCTACTTGCTGCTGACCCACTTCACTCACTGACACGCGCATCCTCGTGTACAATCTAGAGCTGTTCAAGTCTGTGTCACTCAAGGAGGGCTTGACTCGGACCCAGTAGTAGGTGTGTGTGCGTGAGTGCAGGTAACAATTTCCCCTCCCTCGCGCAGGAAAGGAGCAGCACACTCACGTTTGACAGTGAGGTCGGCATAGGGGGAAACGCCAACTCCCCGCTCGGACTGGCCGATGCAGCGGTAGCGGCCCGAGTCTTCTTTGGTGGTGTTGTCCACGTGAAAGGTCGCCACATAACGCAGCAAGTTGACTGGCTTGGTTTCCGTGGCCATGGTGCGACGACCACTCCCGCCCTGATGACACGCGCGGTGGTCATCGGCAATGTCATCATCATGTTCATTTTCAGGACGGGACCTACTTGCAGGAAGAGGCGGACGTCGTTGCGAGGGCGACCTCTCACTGTGCACGCAAACACCGCTGCCTGGCCCGCATTCACTTCCACGCCTTTGATGTGCAGGAAGTGAGGTGCGCTCGCTTAACATAGGGACACAAGGCAGCTATTTACTTGCTGATGTTCAAGATGAAATGCTAAAGCTAACAACATGAATTGCAACAAACTGTTCAAGCTAACAAGCTGATGCAATGAATGAAAGGAGGAGCAGGAAGATGGAGGTGGAGCATTGTGTACTTACCACACTCGTGTCCCTGCAGGGATAGGTCTTTAATGGCCGCGCCCCCTCCGAGCCCACCGCTGACCGCCTCAAACACCACCTGTCAATCAAGCGGGCAACACTATCGCCAATTGCATGAGGGGGTGCGCGGAGCCGTGTGCCTCAACGTCCAGCAAGTGCTGGCTGCACACGACGTGCAAGTGACCTGCCTGGTAGACGCTGGGCCAAAACGTAGACACGGCCAGTTCCAACATGTTCCACGTGCGTTGCTCGTGGCTGGATGAGTTGAACACGGGAAGCGCCAGTGGACTGTTGTTCTCTGCAACACAAACAAACACTCTCAACACACACGCAAACACACCCACGCACGTGCACGCACCTTTGACGTAGACGTTGAACTCGGCGTCGTGGAAGAAGGAGAAGTGGATGCAGTGCGTGTCGTTCTCTTTGAGCGGCGACATCAGCAGACGGGCCCGCCGACCGGCGCTGCGACCGCTCATGTTGGCGTACAAGAAGGAGGCGGATCCTGCGCACGGGGAGTCGCCCATGTGTTAGCATATAGCACGCGACGTCTGGAAACTTTTTCCACGCATCCTCAATTGGGAGCTCAAGCGAGCTCACACCCGCCGACAACTGATTTTCAAGCCGGCCGGCGGCATCTCACACACACTCTACCAACCTCTACCTGGGTGTGTTTGTGCCTGCGCATGTCCACACCCAAAAAGTTGCTCTGACCTTCGGGTCTCTTTGATCCACACAAGCATTGTGCTAATATCAAACGACACACAAGTGTGCGGCTGCGTGTGTGTGTGTGCTGGGATTTGCCTTCAAGCCTCAGCATACACGGCTGTGCGTGTGTGTGTGTGTGTGTTGTGTACAGCTGGCAGTGAGCTGATAACAGTCCTATTAGAAATATTAATATAGCCTGAACTCCGCAGAGACACACACACGCGCGTGCGTGTGCGCAGGCAGTGGAATAAATCAATGAGCGGGTGCAGCAGTGTGACCGACATTGTGGTTGCCACGGCGATTCCAAATGTCAACACGGTCAAGCCAAATAAGAAGAACCGCACAACGGCATTAAGTCCGTCGAGGTGTTGGACAGCATAGAGCAGACAAACGGGCGATGTCGGATCGCCGCTCCATATGGGGGGGGGGGGGTGACAAAAAGCAACGAGGCATGTTCAACTGAGATATATCATTGGCATATTTTCGAAAATGACATTGGGCGAGTCCATTTTTATTTGTTTGTCTATCCCAAGCCGACCTTAAAGCGAAGGAATCAACCACGTCTGGACCATGAAGGCAAAAGCGCCAAACAGCGGTGCCACGCGGCGGCCGCAACTTGAGACTCACAGGAGGCCACAACGTCCCCATCTTAGAAATTCTCCGTCGAGCAGCCCCGATACTCAATTTGCATCTGACAAGTGCGGAATTGCCACAGTCGTGTGACCGGCACAGAGGCACGCAGGAAGCGCAAAACCCGTTTGGACTTGTCCTCGGTGCCGCCATTCCTGACACTTTGCTCTCTGTTTGTGTGTGCTCATGTTTGTGTGTCATCTGATAGCCTCCATTGACTGCAATTAGTCACAGAGGCACACGCGCACACTTGAGCGCACACACACACACAGGTCGGTGTGAGAAGAAAGGCGAGGAGGACATGAATCAGAGCGAATAGGACAGTAAGCACGTCCACTCTGTGTGTCCTCGCTCACATTGTCTCTTACGTGATTGGCTGCCTGATTTAAGAGCGCCGAGTTCTCATTCGTCAGCAGAGTAACCTCGGCGAGCATGTGACAAACAGCGCGCGCACACACAGACTGGTGTTGTGTGCAGCCGAGTGTGAAGCGTGCGTCCATAAGTCAGAGGAGAAAGTGTCGCAAGATAAGAAAAGCTGCAGATTGTCTTTGCTGCTGCATTCAAGTGCAAAATAAAAAACAGGGCAAAGCTCACATTGCTCGCTTGCTTGAAGAGCATTTTTCCATTTCCCGTGCAGGAAGCATGTGCAACCTCTCATTTGGTGACACGGAATTTCTTTTGAAAGATGGCGACTTGACATAATTGGTAGTCGAGGTGCGACGACCGAAGGTCAACCAAAGCGAACCGGCGTGAGGACGGCTTTGGAATGAACGCTCGGATGGCCTTCTATGTGGCGCCTCGACAAGGAGCAGGGTTCCCTGAGGGAAGCCGGACCAAGTTACCTGTCGGCATCCAGACGGCAGTGTTCTGTGACGGCGGCGGGCCTTGCTCCCAGTCCAAGTCGTCTTCTTTGGACTGGACCAGCTTGCAGTGCGGGCCTTGTCCCAACAAACACGCTGAAAAATACACACAAGGTCAACAACAAAGGAAAAACCGAAACGTCCTGACGCTCGCTGACCGGTTGATGACGACCACTACGACTGCCGGAAACCGGAATGGAAAAAAAAAAAAAAAACGAGGGCAACCTTTGAAGGCCACACCCCTGATAACAACGCTGTTTTCTTGTCGATATGCACGCACAGGTGGTCAACTTGGACGTTTGTGTTGCTATGGAAACCAATGTGAGCTCATCAAGAGGCAATGCAAACACAATTACTATTTAGTGAGGTTGGGGGGGGGGTTGAATCACTGCAAAGATCAATACCCGACATGCCGCGCAAACACATGCACTGAGTTGGGGGGGGGAGGGGCTACAAAAGGAGGCAGGAAGAGTTTTGGGGCGTTAAAGTTACAGGAAACTCACTTGCCTTCCTTTCTTTGTCTGCCCATCTCTCTTGCTCACACACACACAGTATAATAACACACATTAGACAAGCCTGGTTTCACGCTGCTAATTAGTGTGTGTGTTTGTGTGCATAATGGGTGCACACCATTAGCCAGTTATCTGTTAGCACGTTGCTAAACCCTGCGAGATGATTGTACGAGACAGGGCAGGCCGCTGCTATGAAACGCCAGCTCCCAGCAAGTCCCACGGCATCTCACTGCGTGCGCGAGAGAGAGCGCGAGAGAGAGAGAGAGAGTGTGAGATTAGGGGTGACGGGGGACACACAATGACAGACAGCAGTGGTGGCATTTAAGTGGTGACGCACGCGCGCACGTACTCGGAGGGCAAACAATAAAATGTCTGCAACACAGCACTTGGGGTGCGCGTGCGTGAGTGTGACATAGTGCAGCAAGTGAAGGTGGGCAAGGAAAAATGGGCACGGAGGGAATCCAAGCTGGAAAATAAAGTCTGTGTTTTTCTCAGATGGACATGAAGAACTGCCAAACGGCTGCTTTTGGTTCAAAACGCCGGCCGGTCATCCGTCGATGCGCCCGCTTTGGCCAATGACTTTTTCCATTTTAAACAAACAAATGCGTCGATACGTGGCAAGAATGAGTGCGGCATCAGGCCGCGTCAAAAGAAAGCCTGATTGCAGATTGCGAACGACCGACCGACCGCTTGAGGGCTGTATTTATTCTGTAAAATATTCTGTGCGTGTGCGCGTGTCCAGCAACACTAACTGGCTGCTAACATCTTTAGCTTTAGCAGAGCTGGCTAACTTGCCTCGGGCTGAATATGAATAATGCAGCAGTCAAGCCAGCGCGCTCGTGTGTACTTGAGGCATCACTGTGACGCTATGAGAATAAGATGCTAATGACTAATAATTAGCCTGAAACGTACACACAGATTATCTTGCCCTCCTCCTCCCTCAAGGCCGCAACTGCTGCTGGCAAGCGAGAGGAGGGGGGGGCATCAGGGGGGTTCTGTCTGACTATGCAGGACACAACACGTCTGTACACGACAACAGCGCTGGGGCGAATGTTGAACGCGGCACAACCTTCTGCAGAGTGTCTGCGGCAACGCCACACGACAACCCAAAACGCAACAATAAACCACAAGCGGGAAGTTGAAAAAGGCGGCCAGCTACTCTTTTATATCAAAGGCGCTCAGCATGGACAACAAGCTTGTGAAATTCCAGCCTCACTCAACGGGCAGTGCCTTCATCGGGTGTTGTTCAGAATTGGGCTTTTCGGCACCTGGATTCAAACATTTTTTACAAGCTGTTTGATGACCGCATTGCTCAATAGCAGCAGCCAGCCGCACAATGATGGAAGGACATATTTGACTGGCAATATCATTTGGCATTTTGCCGATTATCGCATCGGCCGTTTACTTGAAAGCGACTGCCAATAAGCGGTCAATTTAAAACTGGGTCAGGGGTTAATGGTTTGTCCTCTGGCTATTGTCCTTTTTTCAGCTGTAGTTACACTAAGCACAACTAACGTTGTATCTTCATTTTAAGTTATGTTTAAAAATAGAAAAGAAGCAGTGAAGGCTGACTGGCATCCAAAGATTGAAGAAAAAAAACGTTTTCATAGCCAGGCAATTGCGAGTTTGGTGAGGCTTTGCCATTTGGATCTCCAGCCACAGCACGGAGCTGCTCACTTGTGCCAAGGTATTGGTGACCAATCCCATGAGCCACAAGTCAATCACAAAACTGTCTGTCCGAGTGTGTTTATGCTGCCGCCCGGTATGTTGTGGCCTAACACGGTACTGCACCCAAGGTGCGCAACTCCAAATTCAGACAGAGGAGCAAAACAAGGCGCTGCTTACAATTGGTCAAAATGCAGCCAGCCCAGTGCCTTCCTCCGTCTCATCTCCCTGCTTCTCCTGGTGCCACCGTGGAGAAGGAGAAGGTCACCTCCGAGAGGGACGACATTCATCCTGACAGTCGAGCCAAAGGTCTTCACCCACAGAACACGCACGCACAAACCTTAACAAGACTTGATTCTGACGTCGGCCCTCTGAAGCGCACTAAGTTTGTGTGTGTGTGTGTGTGTGTGTGTGTGTGTGTGTGTGTGTATGTGTGCGTGTGTGTGTTAGTGCGCATGTGCGTGTGGCCCGGAGCTCCCTCACGGCGCTGCACTAATGCAAACTTGCTGCGGGTCGGACCTGAGGGGTACTTAGAGCGCCCCCTCCCTTACCCACCCGTCCTCACCTGCACAAAGGCGTGTGTGCGTGTGTGTGTGTGCGCGTCCATACAACACTCTGACACACTGAAAAAGACCGAAACAGACGAACGGCAACCATGATGATGATGAAGATAATCTCTCAGTTTCTCACACACACACGCACACACACACACAAATATCAATTCAGGAATATAGGTTACATAGAAGCTTCTGGCAACGCGTGTGTGTGTGTGTGTGTGTGTGTGTGCGCGCATGTGTGCACGCGCGACTGTTTAATGAGCTTGTGTGTGCGCGAGATCGCTGGCAGCATTTTACAATAATTAGCATAATGATGATAATATCTCAGCAATATATTTATCCTAAATTTGATAGATGTTTTTTCTCTTTTGTCCCACATTGACACAGACAGATGGTGTGTGTGTGTCGGTGTGCGTGTGTCAGCGTGTGTGTATAATGAAACGCTGAAGTAGTGACAAGTAAACAGGAATCATCAAACCTGCTGAACACACAACAGGCAGATTATAGTGACAAGACAAGACAGCAAGCACACTAATCCACATCTCATTAGTTGTGTCTGACGTGCACGCGCACGCTCACATCTTCAAACAATAATCCTTTGAATATGATCTGGGATTTGGGCCACAACACTAATCAGAGTGACATCTCAGAACAGGGATTAAAAAACTCACACAGGACACACACACGCACACACCGTGGTAATCTTTCGAAGACATGTTTTGGTAATCTCATGTCAAAGATATTATTTGCATCCATTTTGTTGTCACGGATACACGGCGGCAGCAGCGGGAAGAGGTCACATGCCCCGTTTCGTAGTTTCAGTCATTGGCGAGGTGAGGCAGGTTTGTTTGTTGATCTGGCCAAGGATCATAAGCGATGCCCGGCGGGACGGCATCCTGATTTTTTGGATTGCCGTTATCACGTCCGTGACATCGAGCATGACATCACACCACGTGGTGTGAAGCGGATCACAAGCGCGTCTAGTTGAGGAGCGCACACGCACGTACGTCGATCAAACCGGTTAAACAAAAGGAGCGTAAATCCGCTAATCCTCGCCGCCGCGCACACGGCGTCTCCGGGCGGCAGCGCTAATCCCGCGGGCCGCGCTCTGCGTCCGTGAGGCCAATGCAGGCGTCACAAAATCTCGTCGACAATTTGTGCGGAAAGCCGACGAGCGAGACCACGATATGAGATTCTTCCCTGGAATTTGACAACTTTCCCTGGGAATTAATTTGTGGGAATAAAGGAGAAATGTACAAAATGGAATATTGGCACTCAACAATACACAATAAAATAGTTTGTAGCGTACATCCGGGCTATAAAACCGAAAAGTATATCGCGATAGAAAGGTTTCATATCGGTCGATATCAAGATGTCCCAATCGCCAGAGAAAAAATAACCTCAACATGGCCACGGCTCACGGCTCGCACTCAGTGGGTGGACATGTTGGCATGCGAAAGAGAAACAAACGCACACACACACACACACACACACACACACAATGTGCGAGCTTCATTAAAATCCTGACCAGATAAAAGAAAAAAGCTGAGCAGACTGCACCTGAACACACACTTGCCTGCACACACTCAAGGTGAAAATGGAGAGTCCTGACTCAGCGACGGTCTGAACCTGGACACATCAGGTCACATGGGAGTGTGTGTTTGTGTGTTTATGTGTTTGTGTGTGGCAAATGGCCAGCATTTAGTTCCATGGCGAGTTGCGCAATTATTTCTCTAAAACACAAACAAAGCTTCCTCAGCATTGCCTGCTGTGACTCCAGAGGTGGCCAACGTACCGAATCCCTCCCGTGCCGAGTATCTGCGCCCTTTTCAAGCAACGGATTGATCTTGTCCGAGTTAAAAGCTAAGTTTTGACTAATGCGGAGATTAGCGTCGGCCGAGCGCATGGGCTGGGGCATTTTTTGCGACCGCCGATGTCCATACGGCCGGACGTGTGCTTGTTTTCTCGTGTGGGGAGCCCCGAGTGGGCGGGACGATGCCAGCTCGTTTGCATGATAGGACGGCCCCCTCAAAACCAGCTGGAGCCGCCCAGGCAGAGGGCCAAGCGTGCCGTCGGTGATGGCGCGGGGAGGCCGCGTTTCGTACAGCACAAAAAGCACGCTCGTATCCTAGTGGCCAAAAATGTCGGCATCGCCGATGACCCGCTCGCCGCGCTTTTAAAAAGTCACCGTTTCCATTAGCCAGCTCTCATTTGCTCTTTGAGGCGCTTGGAAGAAGGCCAAAAGGTGATTGGCTGCTTGCAGAGCCAGCGGAAGCGGCCGCCCGCCGCCTCTTTCAAGTTACTGAGGACAGGCCAGGGCTTTTTTTTCCTCTCCCCCTCCTGCGCTGAGCAGGCAGGGAAGGGGTGAGCAGCTACACCCAAAGGAAAGGAGGCCTTTCCTTTCGTTTCGGCTACGGCCTTTCATGAGCACAGTGCCCGCATGAACACGTCTCGCTCCAACAACAACTCTGTTTGAAAACGACCACATGCAGTCAAGAACCATTGGAAAAGCCAAATCTTGCCCGAGCAAAAATGACAAATACAAGGTCCGCATCAATGACGCACCAACTCGAACCCGTGGCACAACAGCAGACATGTCATGGAAGAACGACAGCAAAGCCACACTACTGCCGAGCGATGCGACTTAAATATCTTTTAATGACAGCGGGAAGGAACAAGTGCAAATAATGTCTACTTGCGTCACGACGTCTGTGTGTGTTGCCGTTTCCATCGGGCCATTTCTGTGGCTTTGGCAACGGGTTATTCCTAATGTTTCCCAAACGGGAATTTTGAAATTGAATCTCAGTTCTTACTTGGTTTAACTTGAACACACTATTTTTATCTTGTTTAAAAAGAGATTGTATTGAAAGATAAACGATGTTGTTGGTGTTGATTTATATATTTAGGGGAAAAAAGACATTGTAGAGCTGTAATTTTAATGTATTAAATTTTTTATCATACCTGCAGAATCCCCCCCCCCCCCACACACACACACACACACACAAGCCCATTAATGTGAACACAACACATATCCACAAAACGCGCGCGCGTACACAAACATGAACACAAAATCACACTCGGCCACGACACTAAAACAACGACAACCCGTGTACACAAACCCGAAGACATGGGCACACAATCACACACGAACACACAAACTTGAACATACACGACGACACGAGCCAAAAAAGAAGCAAAGGCAAAAGAAAAGCCCCAAAAAAGACTCGCAAAAAAAAAAGGCATAGCGGGGGGAAATGTTGCGAGAGAGGGGAGGAGATTTGCACATGGAAACTTGGATGCCGACACACACAGATGCAGCCCCCCTACCCAGGCGACCCAACCCGCCAGCCCGCTGAGCCCAGGTCCAAGTCCGGTCGGTTTAAGATGTTGTGCCGTTTGTGTTGTTACCTGTGAGAGCTGCCGTCACGTGGAGCGACAAGAGCAACAAAGTTGAAGCGTCCATCACCTTCTTCTTTTTCTTCTTTTACGCTCTTTTGGCTTTTTTTCGTTCAAGGTCCAAAGTGTTGGTAGCACTTCTCGTACTCTTCTTCCTCCCTTTTTCTTGTTTTCGGGTTGTTCCTCGTCGTCCTCCTCTGTCACGCACACGCGCGCTCGTTCGCGCTCTCACATGCACGAGCCCGTTCGCCCCTTCTCTCTTGCTGCGCGAGGAGGGGGCTGGCCTCGTGACGTCACAACGGAGGGGGGCTCAGGAGGTCGACGATTTTGATGATTGTCAACTTGTTTCGATAGACAAATGTCGATGATGTTCATGCTAACATTGGGTCCAATGTATAATGTGCCCGCGCGTGTGTGTCTGCGTGTGGTTTTAGTCAATTAACAACTTAAATTGATGATTAGCGGTGTGTGCGCGTGTTGGGTGCGGGTGCGCGCGTCTCACAAAGTCTCCTTTCACGTTCGCGCTCACGACGGCTCGGAGGCGACCCCTGCTGGACGCCACGCCGCGTACACCAGCCAAGGGTGTCCAAAGTCGGTCGGTCCTCCAGCGCCGCCGTCCTGCCTTTTTTTTTTTTTTCTTTTCCTGCATGCATGATGAGCTTTTTTACTGAGAATGACGAAACACTTGACAATATGAATGAAATCACTAATAAGTTTAATGAGTACTTCGTGGACATTGGTCAAAAATTAGCTGAATAAATCACTGGTACTGAATGATGAATTTTGCTGAATATTAATATATATTATATTGTTCTCTGGTATTACCATATTTGAACTATTGCGCAGAGACAACTATGAAAGCTCAGTAGTACAAATCACTCGCTCACAGAAGACCATTAGAATTACAAATAAATCTGATTATCTTTAACACACTAACGTGTTTTTTTTTTAATCTCAGATATGTACTTAAATTCAATGATCTTGTAGATTATCAAACTGCTTAAATTATGATCAAAGTGCAGCAAAACCTCTTGCCTAAAAATATTCAATAGTTAATTTAATTTAATTCTAATGTGTTTTTCTCTTTACTGCAAATGTGAAAGTAAAAGTACAATAAAACGTAAATTGTGATTTATTCAAATTAGCAAGGAGACGTGGAGGACAACCAATCGGAGCTGGACATGCCTTCTGTTTTCGAATCAGGTTCTGTCGAAGGAATTCTCCAACTCTTCTCTAACGAGAAACAAAATGTACAAAGAAACCTGTGTATTGCATTTGAATTATTATTGTTCCTTATTATCCTATTTATTTTACGGAAGAGATTTTTTTTCTTTCTTAGGTGCTTTCCTACATTTGTACACAAAGCTGCATTTTGTTTAAATGTTGTTGCAGTGTTTCTTGCCAAGCACCTTCTCACTTTGTTTCCAAAGATGCTATCTAAATACAACAAGCTTAAAAATTGCGGTGCTTTCCCAGCAGCCGAGCACATTTGCCCACAGCGCCGGCACTCGGACTGAATCATGTTTCGGTTTTTAGTGGCTGGCTGAAAGCCATGAGGGGCTGAAATCCAATTGTGTCCAGACAACCTCTTGAGGATGTTGAAAAGAAACGTACGGTTGGCCAGGCTGTCGACGTGCGTGCGCACGCACGCGAGGGAACTCCTGCAACTGCTGATATGCTTTTATTTACATACTGAACAAAGGGTCAAATCCAAAAAGAAAAACGATCCAAAAGGGGTCGATTGCATCTCAATGGCCAGACTCGGGCTCCGCTCCTGCTTCATCTAAGGACCTCAACCTGAGACGACACACAGACACGCACCGGCAAACCTTTAGGCCCACTGCCAAGGCCAATCCGACTGTATGGGTCAAAGGTCAAACTCACCTCAGCTTGTGTTGCTCGCAAAAGTCAGACAGTCGACGCCTCTCCGACTGGAAGAAACAAAAAGAAGAAAAAGAAATGTCATTTTGGTGTGGCTGTGGTCCAAATGGTATCCGGATCCAGTTTGAATCACACGTGGAACAGATCTGCTCCGGTTCCGATCTCAGGCGAGTCTGAACCCATTCGGAGTCAGATCAATATCTGCTCTGAATCATTAGACATCACACAAGCTATCTTTTTATTTGGATGCACGATGCCCCTTGAATTCATTTCAGTTTTGTGCTTGCGTCGTTCTGACATCATGACCTGTAACTGTGAGTACATGTTGAGATATGTTCTGGATGTTTCCTCCAAACACTTGAGATGCTCTGCCACAGACTTCTCAAAGTGGTTAAGCAGAACTGCCCTACACACACACACACACACACAAACACACAATGAATAAGGAGCGGCACGGACGGACGGACGGACGGGATGGTGTCGTGGGGCTACCTGTGTTGCCGGATGTCTTCAAAGAGCGAGGTGATGTGTCGCTCTTGCTCTTTGAGCGATAGGAGACTTTGGTCTTGGACCTTCTGCCAGCAGTCCTGCAAGAAATGTACAGGTTGTCCGAAAGAGATCCAAAGAATGGACTGATCTAAAAGTAATCAAATGACAGACATCGTGATGCTGTTGGAGGTTTCTTTTGATGATGTCAAAAGCTTCTTTGATGCCGGAAGTCATGTCCAGCGAAGGTTCCTCCCCATCCTGGGGCGGTGCTTCAGTTTCACGCGGCGCCATCTCCTCCTGGGGCAGCTCCTCGGGCGACAGCCCTCGAGACCCACTGGGCCCAGCACCTCCTGATTTCCTCGAAGTTTCCTCGTCAGTCAGGAAGCCTCACCCAAGCAAACAAGAAGCGGCGTTGACAATATGCCGAGCCTCCTTCATATCGCCAAACTGACGCGAGCGTTGACACTGCACGTGCAAAATCTCGCAAGACCACCGCAAGGACAACATTTGTCCCTGGCCTGGCCTCCCCCTTCTGCTCTTAATTGAGGCCACCAAATTTGAATCCAATTACAGAATGAAGTGACACCTGAATCTTGAGCCATTTGCTTCCTCTTCAAACAGGACGTTTCCTGCAAACAGATGTCTTCTCCAAAGTCCAAGCTCTCTTCCCCGAAGATCAGAGGCTCCGCACCCACATGACCACCTGGCACTGCTATTGAAGGTTTCAGATTCTTTTCATGAGAATATCCAACCGCGATCTGCGCTCTTGCCTTGAAGCGGGCTCTTCGGAGTGCTCTCGCCAGAGACCTTCAACGGCGTGGAGCACGCATCAAAGAGGTCAGACGCCCATTTACTGCTTGGAGTCTGATACAGTGTCAAAAAAATAAAAAGGGTCAATGACATTTCTGATTTGAACAACCATGATTCATTTTTTTTTAACTCTGGTAAACACATTGGACTCATCAGCCAGCCCTAAAAGACCACCAGCAATACTTGGAATTAAGATGTCGCCAAAAGGTTACCGTGGCAACTGAGTCTTGGTCATCGCTGCTCGGGGACGACAGTGGAAGAACTGCACGCACGCCGGCGACAGACGGACGTTCGTCAGCGGGGCCATGGCAGATGAGAGAAGGTCGGACTTTGAAAGAACTGACCTTTCAAAGTCCGGCTACATGTTTTCTTCTTGTATCTCCGGCCCGGCGGTCTTGTAGGCAAGGGGGAGGCCCAGGCTTGCTCGCTTCCGTCTTTGTGACTTTCCTGCTTGCACAAAGTCAAGAGTCAGTCAGCTGCTCCTGAAAATGAGCCAGCCCAAACGAGTCCACCGAGCATTGGTGAGACGCCCCACCTCTCTGGGAAAGACCCTCGCGGCGGCTGCCTCCAGCTCTCCGAGCAGCTCGGACTTGAAGCGCAGCTGGACTCTGCGGCCTTTGCTGTCCAGGTGCGTGATCGGAGACTTCAGAAGGACAGTGAGGATCGCCTGAGCCTCGCCTCCTTCTGGGAACAAAAACACTTGGAACCGTTCAGCCTGAGTTAACCTTTCCTGAATGGCACCTGCATCTGTGACACCTCCAAACACACCATCTTGCTGGAGCTCCAGCTGGTACCGGTTCACCTCTTCCTTGAGCAAATGCAAAGAACCCCACAGGAAACTCTGAAACAAACAAGGCACTCGCACAACACAAATGAGGCGCAAAGGGGCGTCACAAATACCTGAGGAAGGTCTACGAAAAAGCTGACGCACTGTGATCCAAAGTTGAAGTCTACCCAGAACTCATCCAATTTGTCATCTTTGGGCCCAAAGAGCTGAGGAAGAGGAGGCGGCGGAGTGAACACCGGCATCTCAAATGTGCCCCCCCCCCGACACGAGTCTGCGCTTGACCTCTGTGCTCTCCAGGAAGGCTCCCATACACGGGAAGGTCCAAACCCTAACATACAAAACGACAGTCGAGCGACCGGGCGGCAAATGTGCTGGACGGTAAATGTTCTACCTTCTATAATTGCCTTGGCCGCGATTAACGAAGTTGAGGAACCGCCGACAATCCTTGGAGTTGCACGGGTTGAAGATGAGACAAACGGGTCAGACTGACGGGCGCACAGGAGAACGTGCTTCAACACCGACCGTCTCAAAGTCCGCAGAGGTGATGCGAGAGAACGCGCCGGCGATGTCCGAGCAGGAGAACCACTCGTTGGCCCGCTGGGCTCGCTCCTCCCTGGGAGTCATACGGCACAAAGCCTCCGATAGGCTCACCTGCAACTCGTAGTCTGCAAGACAAGCACGCCGCCGCTCAACTATTGAGCGCCCGATCCAATCTGAGGGAACATCAGGCTCCTTTTGGATCGCCGCTGGCTTGGGCTTGACTCAGATTCCCCCCAAAGCCGTTCATTCGCGGCCTCTCCGGATTGGCGCTGGCTGACTCTGTCCACTCACCTCCGATTGTCCGAATGGTCGCCGCCACTGTCGGCCTACGGACACGCCCGGCGTCAGCCCAATGAGTCTGAGCATATGTGTAAGTGTCCTTGTGCTTAGCTCCACAATAGTCACATCATCTGCAGCAGCATTCGCTCCGACTGGACGTGCTTCCTCTCATCCCGTCCCAAAGAATCCAGGATGCTGTTGAACGTTCTCGCCGCCTGACCGCAAAGACAAAAACAGCAAACTACAGCGCCACCAATGAGAGGAAAATCATAATGCATGCTTACCTCCAGTCTGACATTGAAGAGAAGTTGCGATTCCAGCAGCGTGTGGAGAAGTTCCATAAGGGTCAAAGACCGTTCCAAGCCTGAAGGAGCAACAGAAAGACAGAAATCAGAGGTCCTGCCACTTGAGCTCACAAAACCTGTGGCGTGACCGACCTGGAAGACACGAGCGGCTCAGCAGCTAGAAGACAGAAGCACAAAAGCGTTGTCACGGAAACCACCCCTCGCCTTCCCATCATGCACCTCACCAGCAGGAAGTCGTAGAAGCGCTCGACCAGCAGTGTTTCAGCCGAGCCTTTCGGGGATCCAGAGGTGGCCAAGAGTTTCCGCAATGTTTGGAACCAAGACAGCACCTAAACCCAAACCGTGACATCATCACACCGGCTGATGATGACGGCAAATTTGCATGGACTTGGAAGGTATCACATTTGTGACATACTTGGTGTGTGATCCCGAGACCGACCAGGGTTTCGTGGAGATCCCTGTTGTCCACTAGAATCTCCAAAGACTTCAAGACCACGCCCACTGGGCCAAAGTCAGCTGAGTTTAGCCTCTGATCATCACAGGAAGGGATGATTTGTTATTCTGACAATGTGGCAACGTGTTGGAGGGCGTGGCCGGTACCTTGCAAACGAGCAGGTTTAATTGGGTGAGTGTGCTCGGGCTCACGCCTTCGTCACGAAGCACACGAGCCAATCGAGGAGAGTCTCGGCGAGACAGACAGGCCTCCATCTCCAGCTGACAGATGTTTCAAGAGGGCGATGGGCAGGTTCAGTGGGCTTCAACAGCTTCTTTTCAAAGTTTCCACTCATTCAAAGCACCCGATTCTAACAATCAGCTCATTGGCAAGCACTGCAGAAGTTTGATCAAATCAATTTCTTTTTGATTTGATTGATTGATAAGAGGAAATCGCTGAAACAGGCTGGATAGCGACTCTCGAGGATCGGAGTTGATTGACTGACGCCGCTGCCCTCATTTAAAACACCGGCTACGAACACACATGTCTTGTTCACACGCACCACGAGAGGGCGCTCTTTTTACCTTCTACTGTTACTGTACTTTGAGGTTTGCGCGCTGCACTCTCATACACACAATGAAATGAGAGACAAACTCACGTGCAAGCGGGAGCTATTTGAATCTCTAACGATTACCAGAATGATCGCGAGTCATTTGAAAGCAAAACAGTTCCATTCCATCACAGGCTTAATCAAAACCACTTTGACCGAACATAAAACGCGTTCGCACGCAAGTGACAAGATTCAAGGCCACTTAATAAATTTAATAAACGTGATTAGAACGATTGAATTAGGAAAGAACTGGTACGTACCATGCTGTGGAATCGGCGACGCACGCAGCTGCAGCTCGTTGGAGTCGTGAGACAGCAGGCAAGACAGACCGAGTCTTTATAGAGCAGGGGTGGGCAAATCCGGTCCTGGAGGGCCGGTGTCCTGCATGTTTTCTGTGTCATCCTGTTGCAACACATCAAATGGTCAGAAGGTCTGCAGAAGCTGGATAACAATCCAGATCATTTGAATGAAGTGTGTTGCAGCAAGGAGAACTATAAAAATGCAGGACACCGGCCCTCCAGGACCAGAATTGCCCACGCCTGTTATGGAACCACTTCCATCCACAAACAACATGGTTAAAAGGGTTTTCAAAATGAACTACAAAAAGTTTACTAAAAAAGAACGCACTATGCAAGATCCTTTCAGGGGCGATTGCGCATGCGCACCCCGCAGCGGCTGGAAGAAGCGCGTTCCTTCAAAACTTTCCAATGCTGGACACTCACTCACCTTTTCGGTCTTCAGTTTTGGTGCGGAAGAAGCTTGGAGCGCATCACGCGTGTTCTTCAAGTCTGCAGGCCAGACGACTCATTTTATGCCGGATGGTGCATATTTGAACACGAACGGCATCTGTCCCCCTGGGCCTGACTTTGGTCTATATGCTAAAATCCCTCTACCAGTGATCTAAAAATGTTTTTTTTTTTTTTTAGCCGTCTCTTGGACGTCCCGAAGACGACTGCATCAAGAAAATAGATGTTTATTTAAAGAAGTCTAAATTATAATAATAATAATAATAGTAATAATAATCTTACATTCATACCAAATTCAAACCCTACTACATTATTTGTCTTATAGACTTCTATTAAATATGAAATATAATAAAGTGCAATACATTGTTTCGTGTATCGCGGGTTCACAACGGCTTTCACCGTCACAAAACACTACAAAATCTGAAAATATGTCAGACATTGGCAATAATATCATTGTTTGACATTGGTTTTACATCAGTTTTACAGAGATCACCAAGTAGACTCCAGACAAAGGAGAAGATATTTTTGTTCTTTTAATTCAACAGGAATGACGGGAGAGAGTAGAAGGCAGTCTTCTCTAGGGCGCTCTTTCTACATTGTTGTATGTTGAACTTGGTCATTAGATCATTTGTGGAGATGCTGCAACAGCTGTATGAAGGGGAAAAAAAAGACAACAGTAAACATCTCAGCAGCATTCTATGAAACTTAATACCCGCCGCCCCCCATGGTTGTACCATAAAACGTGAGACAGTTTTGCAAGCTCTATGATACGACCGATTAGGATCTGCGTCACAGAAGAGCGGAATTGCACAACTAACGCCAGGGTAAAAAAAAACACAACAAAACCCTCCGTGAACTTGCCATCGTTTTGCTGCAAACGGATGGATAATTAAACGAACAAACATTCCAGGACAAAACAACCCTTCAAGAACGAAGCTTCGAGCACTCACCTATAAGCATCCTTCTTGGTGTCTGAAAAAAAATCGGGATTTACAAAGTATTGGGCGTCAAATGGGGCCAAACAAACTCGCAACGCACCGCTGCTTCTTCTTAATTTTTCAGCCCGAACGGAAGATTAAGGGCGTTGCTGCCTCCTAGTGGGGAGGCGTCATCGAGTTAGAAAAGTAAAGACAGATCAGCCAGCCGCCAGTTGTTCACAGCATGGCTCCCATGATGATTTCGATTTTGTCTGCTATTTTATAGACTCTGAGACGGCTGTATAGTTATATTCTTGGTCAACATTTCATATTTTTAATTCAATGGCCCAGATTTGGTCTAAAGAAACGTGAAATGAGGTCTTGAGTCCAAATCAAAACGACACTGTACATTGATCAATGACAACTTGGTTACCCTGTGAGCCATAGACGTCTATTAGACCTCTCGTCTATGTGTAGACCTAATTTAGACGTCTATATAATATATATAATTTAGACGACAAAATTTAAACCATCAAATATGATCATATTTGGAAATTTTAAACTCTCAACCAGCTGTAAGTTGTATATATAATGTACAGAAGTTGTTTGGATTTGTTTTTAACAACCATTGATACGTACATGTGAAGTGTGGTTATTTCTGTAACCTGATAAACACGTCTATATTAGGTCTATATTTAGACCTAAAATAGACGTCTATATTAGAATCAGAATCAGCTTTATTGGCCAAGTTTGTGCATGCCAACCAAGGAATTTGACTCCGGTTGATCTCAGCTTCTCTTCGAGTCAATTTTATCATTTTGGACTCAGGCTTAAATATGTATCCATTATGGACATGTAATTTTGATCTAACTTTAGACTACGCCACTACGCTTATTATACGTTTCACAATTTTGAGTTTTAGAGTGCAGATTAATAACTATGTCTATAAGAGTACATTAATGGGAATTGTCTGGGTAGTGGTCTTAGTTCTCAGCTGTGTGATTGGCATGTTTCAAGAGGTTTTGTGAAGAGAACGCAACATTGTAACGCCGTGTTTTCAGATTGGCACAAGCACAAACACACACACACTTTCTGTAATTGATGACTAATGACTTGTTTGTTTTGGGAGAAACATGCTTGTTTCCACAACATCCCTACATGTACTTGCTCTTTCTCTCTCTCTCTCTCTCTCTCTCTCTTTTCTCTCTCTCTCTCTCACACACACACACGCGCACACAGACACACACGGAGGTCCCTCCCCCAGGAGCGTGTTGAGCGTCTCACCTTCTTTTTGGCTGCGACTGAATCGTCAGGCGAGTTGCAACGGCGCCAATCTTTGACCATCTTTTGGGGACTTTTGCAGTCTGGACTTGTTGCGTACGCCAAAGCCGCCTCTCAAGTACCTGAAAGCAACAGGAGGACCAGGACCAATTTCGAGCTCAAGAGCGGGACCGGGATCAGTTTGAGGATGTCTGGAGTGGAGGATCGCGAGGAGGCTGACTGCGTGTGCTCCTTCGGCATGAAGGCCACTTGGGACATCAACGACCCCAAACTCCCGCAGGTTGCTCATTTTGCATCCTTTCTTCGCTTTTTATCATTTTCTCAGGATTGATTGAGCAAGTAAAGATGGGATACGAGACATGTGCCTTTCTTACATCCAAATAATACAGAACCCTCTCCCCAAAAATTTTGTAAACCACAGAATCAGACATGACCTTTATGAATATATTCTTGACGCCGATTTCAAATCTGAGATCAGCTGTTTCGAATATTTTCCTTTGGAACTAAAGCTTGCGCAATACAGGTCTGACCAGGGGTTGTAAATCAGAGCTATGCCGTTTCAGAAATTAAACCCTTCATTCATCAATATTACCAAATCATATGATTATTATTCATGTTGATAATTTTGGATTACGAAACCCGGATGATGCGAAGGAAAAAAAACAAGGGCGGAACTCAAACCGGCGCCTAAAATTAATCTCGGAAGGTTTTCTTGCACCGCTGATTTTAAAAAATATATATTTGTTGAGCACCAATATATCACTTTGATCAGAAAGAATCAAAAATCCAATTATTGATCTTTGCTATACGGTGACATGTTGGAAAAATCAAATCGTCTGCTCAACAAAAACTTTTGCTCACATTATCAATAGGAGTATTGGGCAATATAATAAAAATGATCATTATTGCAGAATTGAGAATACAATTTTGAAAGACAATCAATCATGGCCTTTTCAGTAAAATACATAGGACACACTAAAAGAGTTTAGGAGGGGTGTGTGTGAATGTGTGTGTGTTTTGGTTTCACTGGGAACAAAAATACAAGAACCAGTTTTTACTGTTGAAACAACAAGCGTGAATGTGCGCGCACACGCACACACACGGCACACATGACTGATCGATATCTTTCAATAGAAAATGAAACATCTGCTCTTTTTCTGGTCTCCTCTTTACGCGTTTGCATCAGTGAGTCTTTCAATTGACGGCTTGCACTGTCCTTGAGTTATTGTTCCATGTGTCAATTTGTCGCTATATCGAAGAAACTTGTAGCCGCCGAGGTTGTTAACGCTAACGACTGTTTGTAGGACACAAAGCAGTTTGACGCCTTCCAAGAGTGGACGGACGGCTACGTGCGTTACATCTACAGCGGTGAGAAAGCAGCAAATGTGATTTGGTTGAGCTAAGGCGCTATTAAGCTAATGGCCTTTTTAGCCGAGGACAAGAACGCGCAACGCCACCTGTCGGGCTGGGCCATGAGGAACACCAACAACCACAACTGCCAGATCCTGAAGAAGTCGTGCTTGGGCGTGGTGGTTTGCGCTCGAGGTTGTGCGCTGACCGACGGTTCCCGACTTCAACTGCGGCCCGCCATCTGCGATAAGGCGCGGCAGAAGCAGCAAAGTAAGGCTCGGCCAGCCGTGCTAGCGCCACCTGAGCTTTGTTGTGACGTTGCTGTCTTCTTGTCCGTTCCAGAGAAACTATGTCCCAGTTGCAGCGGTGCTCTGGAGCTTCTCCCATGTCGAGGGCACAGTGGGTACCCCGTCACCAACTTCTGGAGGGTGGACGGAAAAGCCATCTTCTTTCAGGTGTGTGGTACTCATGTTCTCCAACGAGCAAATCCTGATCCTGCTCTAGTGTGAGCCGCACATTCCCTAGCTGACGGAAAACTCAAATCTCTAAATTTCAACTGATCTGTTGTTGGTCTCCCCGTTTGGCTTCTCTTAATGCGCCGCATCACCGTGCTTCTTCAGGCCAAAGGGGTTCACGACCACCCCAGACCAGAGTCCAAGTCCGAGACAGAGGCCAGAAGAAGTTCGGTAAAAAGACGAGTAAGCTCGCCGCCGTTTGCACCAAAAAGACGTCTCGTGGAGTCCCAGGTAGATGAAAACAAGCACCGAGCCCCTCCACCAAAGAGTTGTTGGTGCTCCTGCTCCTGTTTTTGTGCTTACTATCGTGATGCTGCTGTGGTTTCAGGCTCTCGGCCCTGCCCTACTTTCCTGCGTGGAGTCTGCAGACCGGATCTCCTTTATTGAGCCGAGCTTCCCTCAGCATTACCCGGCCTTCCAAAGTACGGATCCCTACTACAACCACCACCACCACCACCATCACCACAATCCGCTGGGAGAGACTTCAGCCAGCCTGCAAAAGACAGCCAGTCCTAGACTCTACGTGGGTCGAAGCGGCTACGAGTTCCAAGGCTACCTGACCTCACCGTCTTATCCAGTCACCTCAGAACTCTGCGATCCGAGGTCAGTCTTTATAGCAAGCACACCCTGGCGCTGACAAGGGGCTCAAGCCAACGTTGACTTTTGCAGGGTGGCTCCGGTTCTCAGTGGTCCCGCGTCCTCAGCGTCCGCTCCCATCTCCACGTCCTCCTCATCCTTCGATCCGCCGTTGCCAAAAGCGGGCTGGAAGGATCTCCTGAAGACTTCCACTCCCTACGGCGACAACCCCCATTATTACAGTTCGGACTATCCGTGCCGCTATCCAGGAAACCCCCCGGCTTCTCCAGCAGCGCTGCAGACCATCATCACCACCACGACCAAAGTCAGTTGACTCCTATACTCAAACAGCTTTCACATCCGTAGTCGGAGTAGATTCCTTTATTAGTCCGAGCGCATCAAACAGCTTTGTGTCCCACCACAATGAAGGTAGATGTTTGGTCCTTGTCAAGTGTGACTTTCTTGGAGACTTCGTGATTTGACATCCTCGAAAGTTTAGATCCTTGTTGAGAATGCATGAAACATCATTGTGTCCTCCAAGAGTGGGTGGACTTGTAGCATGTCCATGTGGATATTAGATCCGTGTAGATGTTTGACCTGTTGAAAGATGTGCATGTGGCTGACCGAGCTGTTGGTCCTCAGGTGTCGTATCAGCCGTGTCCGAAGGGCGGCGCCTACCAGTCATGCCCCAAAGTTCAGTCCGGGCTCCCCGGCTGCTCGTCCCTGCCGGACGAGTCGTCGTCAGCGTACTCGGCCCAAGTCAAGGTGACGGACGAGTCGGGCGGAGTCATCAAGTCTCTTTCATTTCAGCCTGATGTGGTGCAGACCAAAACGGAGCGGTCCGACGCCTACGACTATCGCTACGGCTACGGCAACACGTTCCGCTACGACGACTACTGATCTCGCTAACCTCCCGTGGCGATGGCAAGCTTTGGGGAAGTCACATTTGCTTTTGAGCTCCCCACAGAACAACATGAACAAAGTCAAGCAAAACATTTCATCCTGGGGACAAAAGTGTAGCCATAATATTTTTGCTCTTCAGACTCCTCAGATCGATTTCTAATGTCTTGATTGAATTGATCAACCACTTCCTTTCATTTCCTGTGAACGGCACGCCTGTCAATCATCAAAAGACATGTCAAGCCTCATGCAGTATGTCCTTTGTCTTATTTATTAATCGTTTTCTCACTGAGATCATGACACACGCGCACACAAACACGCAAACACAGACACGCATGCATGAACACATACTTGCTGGTCGTGTTGTCTTGGACCTTTCAAATACCGAAAAAGAGAATGTGAGTCAGGTGCTTGTCCCAGAAGCATGTGCACCGTAAACTATTAGGATGAGAATGTGTGTGTGTGTGTAATAAATGTGTGAGGACAGGAAGGGTTTGCTTCTGTCACTAAGATCCATCGGTCTCCTCAGAATACACACACACGCACAGTTGAAGGTGAGGTAAAGGTGATCGGAGAGAAGGTCAGCAGGAGGCCAGTGAAGACGGGATGTCGGCCAGGTGCGGGCAGGAGAAAAAGTGTTTTTAGTTTGAAGTCAGCCAGCGTGCGGCAAGACGTCCACCTGGAAGACGCACGCGCCCGCGCACGCAAGTGTGTCTGAGCTGTAATTCTATCCTTTCAGCAACATGTTCTTATCTTCGCATCTTCTCGTCTGCTGATTTTCATCGGGGACTATTCACACGCAAATCTTCTTCTCGCTTAAGTAAATCATCAACTGCTCCGTGTTCCGCCGATGGCTGCTTTAGTGCCATTTCCATCATCTTCATTAATAACAATTTGTCATTTGGTTTGGACTGCAGAGTTATGGACAAAGCGATATGGAGCAGAACTCCAGCGGCCCCCCTCGCCTCGCCCCGCCCCCCCTCCTCCCCCGACTGGCTGGACCAGTTTTGGTTGTAATCGTATCATCAGTGCGTATCGGAGTGTCTCATCAGCGTCTCATCACGTAGACGTCCAGAACCAGTACCAGCATGATGGCCCTTTTCATCTTCCTCTCTCAACATGGGTGCCAACATCAACAAGACACACTCGCATCAAAGACACACACATACACACAGACACACACACTGTGTGTAATGTTCACAACCTGAGGTCACGTTAAGGACGCACAGCAAGAGCAAGAGGGCTCGCCAGGTGGGGCCCGAGAGGGAGCAGTCCGCGGCCTCCACGGACCCAGCAAGCGTCCAGCTTGTGCTTCTGGTGCCGACGGTTATTTAGGCAAGGAAGGCATCGTGCTTGCCTCACTGCGACTTGGAGATGCTCGAAACATCAACAGGTACAATCAGCCTACCCGGGCCCCACCCGGCCTCGTGGGAACCGCCAACATTCCCCAGGTTAACATCCGAGTGAGCGCTCAGCTGACAAGGATCAAGCCTCTGGCCATTTCACGACGCCTGCCCCCGGCTGGTCAAGGCAGGAACAACACCATTGATGACGATGACCTCGAGGAGCACAGTGCTGCAAGCCCTTGTTTGAGATCTTTGGCTAAATTAGTATTGGAACCCGGTCCTGGTCTAGGCTGGCGTGTGCGTGCGTGCGTGTGTGTTATGACAGAACAGGAAGTTAGCGGCTGACTGAAGAAGAATGAAGTCGGTTTATGTTGAAGTTTATCTTTGATGAGAGCTCAGGACGGGACAGGTCTGAGCATGACACACGCGCACGCACACACACGCTGATCTTCACCCATCTGAAGAAGAGAGGAGGTCACATGGTGTGACAGCAGGAAGCTGCTGAACAAACATGTCATCTGCTCAACTCACCTGCAAATGCACGCATGTGCGCGCTAGCTGTGTCACATGATGGATGTCGTGTGTGTCACGTTGGCTGACCCGTGTCGGGAATACGAGATAGGCAACTCGCTTCGTGCGACGGTCACCTGACGAAAGAGCTCCGCCCACAGTGACTTTCCTTCAAGTGTTTTGCTCATTTCAAAATGCCCGACGTCACTTGTTCTCGCCTGTTGGCTGACGAGTGACACAACGAGGAAACGAGATGATGAATGGCTCCGACGGGGAAGTGCGAAACGGCTTACTGATTGGTGAGCCGTCTTCAAATGAAACATTTTTGGGAAGACGCAAATGAGGGTGGGCGCCAATGAAACCACGCCAAAGGTCAACCAGCCGACTCCGCGCCACCGACCACCAAGTGGCGAATGGTTCACTGGCTCGCCATTTTACGATAGGGAGAAAGTTTGCCTCGTGGCGGCGACGGGAATATCGAGATGAAAGCCTCTTAAGTGGTTTTGATGTTTAGTGGAGGAGGTGAGCAGGTGGCGGCCATGTTTGGCCAAGCGGGCCTGATGAAAGGCAGCCCAGCTCAAGTGCAGTGGTGGGCTTTTTCCGCCGCCGCTCAAGTTAGCAACAGCTGAGCTCCGCGACATCGCCGCAACACTTGAGAAGCTCCACAAAAACTGATCAAGGGGTCACGTCGTCTTTCTTGCTAAACGGGGTTCACTTTGAAAAGATTTGCCACCAGAGCGCTTAGCATCGATTCGGCTCCAGCACCCCTAAATTAAATCCCAGCAGCCTTAACATTTGGCAGATTTGATTTCTCTGCATTTTTTTTTTTTAGCTTAAGTGCAAAGAGACATTCCTTGCATAAAAGGTGACAACAAAAACAAATCATTGAATGTGCCCGATCCTTTCTCGCTTTCTGCGCAGAGCAGTACGGTGCCGCCGAGCGGCAGTCCAAGTACGGTACAGGTAAGCAACAGTCCCTTCTCTTGTGAGGCTGAGGTTTCTCTTTTATAGAAATGGCGCTCGCCAAAGCTGTGAAACTAATTTTGCCTAGCTAGTAACTCGCCACCTCAAAGCTCTCATCCGAGACCCACCCCTGAAATGCAGGAGGTGAACAAATATTGGCAGAGTCGCCTTCCCGTCATCCGAAGATTTCTCTGATAGAAAGCAAAAGTTAAAAGGATTCGCTGATACAGACTGGACGCCAGCAGGGGGCAGCAGAGCAGCGCTTGCAGTGCTGTGTGTTCCTGAGACTGTCAACATTTCAGACTTTCTGTCCAATGTCACGTGCATGACCGGGACTCTTCTTCACGTCGCTCGATTTCATACAACTGCTTTTCCGGACAGTATAAAAACATCTGACCTGGGGTTGTTGTTTCATCTGCTGCCATGCCTCATGTACTGGCCGCCATTAAACAACCCAAGATCTTGCCAATTAAGAACCAACTGTCACTCCACATCTTTGTTTTCCTTGGTCAACAACAAACATCTCAAACACGGAACAAAAGTCAAACTCGTAATCAAAGCGGGCATAACTTTCCACAAAGTTAGCTGCTACTGGTTTCCAGGTTTTTGTTGCCACCGTTTTCCTTTTCTTGAAGGCTGTTCACAATGAATTAGGTAAAGCTAAAGATGACGTGGGTGAAGGCGGCGCGGTTGTCAAGCAAAGCCTGTCATGGTGGAAGCAAACAGGGAATCCCCAAAGACGAGGCGGGCTGGCGTCATGAGGCGAAGGCGGCGCAGGTGAGTCTGCTGAGATTCTCTCTTTAGAGCAACGAGATACCGACACCTTCCGGCTGAAGGATCCGACTGCGGATGGACGGACGCACTCGGAGGAGCCCTTGAGCCTGCAGACAAAACAGCTCGGCGTCGGCTAAGACATGGGCTGCTTGGGAGGGAAGACGGACGAAGAGCGACTGGATGAGAAAGTCAAGCGAGAAGCTAACAAGAAGATCGAGAGACAACTGCAGAAAGAACGCCAAGCTTATAAAGCCACGCACAGACTCCTACTCCTCGGTCTGTCTTTCTTTCTGTCTGTCTGTCTGTGTCGTTCCTCACATCTTCTCTGTCTCATGTGCAGGAGCAGGCGAGTCCGGTAAGAGCACCATCGTCAAGCAGATGAGGATCCTCCACGTTGATGGTTTCAATGCTGAGTAAGTCCCATTCTTGAATTTTATTGCCTTCCTGACAACCTTAAAGTTGCACCATGCTAGCTCCTTTGGGCAATTGAGCCACAAGGTTCTTCCTCTCAACTTCAGGGCACAAACAATGGCCGCACGTGGTCTTCAACCACAGACAAGAGTCCAGTCAGCTCCAGTCAACTTTTGGCCGCAGTGTTTCTCACAAGCAAAATTGTTTTCTCTTCTCTAGAGAGAAGCAGCAGAAGATTCAAGACATCAGGAAGAATGTCAAGGATGCCATCGTGGTGGGTCACATGACCCGCGATCAAATGAGCTACTGATTGACGGCACACATTTTGATGCACGTGTGTGTATGTGTGTGTCAGACCATCGTGTCAGCCATGAGCATGTTGACTCCGCCCATGCCTCTGGGTGACCCTGGCAACCAGTTCCGAGTCGACTACATCAAGAACATCGCGCCGCTGTCTGACTTTGAATACACAGAGGTAACAATCGCACACACGCGTGCACGCACAATGTTAAGGGTGCCGAGCTGAAGGCATCTGGAGACTTCTTGTTTGTTGTCGCCATGTTAATGAGCTGATGAAATGAGACATCTTGGGAGTAAGATCACAAAGGACAACACGCCTCAGTAAGTGTCGGTGTCACCTGTGGCCTCGTTATTTGACACAAAAAAGTGCGACACGTACGAGCGTGTGGCTACGATACGTAGGCACACACACACACAAATAATGATGCTGCTTGCTCTCTCTTAGGAGTTTTTTGAGCACGTTCATAAGCTTTGGAAGGACGAGGGCGTCCAGGCGTGCTATGAACGTGCCAACGAGTACCAGCTGATTGACTGCGCTCAGTAGTAAAAACACACACACACACACACACACACACACACTAAGCCTCGAGTAAACGCTAAGCTTCACCCTCAATCTGTGTGTATGCACCAAAGCTTCTTGGACCGTTTGGACTGTGTGAGAAGGGCCGACTACACCCCGACTGACCAGGTAAGCAAAGTAAGCCACCAACGATAAGCTAGCATTGGTCCTAGCTGCTAGGCAGACTCAGTCTGGTCTTCTCCTCAAGGATTTGTTGCGGTGCCGAGTTCTGACGTCAGGGATTTTCGAAACCAGGTTTCAAGTGGACAAGGTCAACTTTCAGTGAGTGTCTCTGACCCCGCCCCTTCTGCCTACATCAATCAACCAAGTGCTTCTTTATGCTTGTGCGTGTCCTGTAGCATGTTTGACGTGGGAGGACAGAGGGACGAACGCCGCAAGTGGATTCAGTGTTTCAACGGTAAGAGACGTTCGTGCAGCCTGCCAGCTCCCGAGTGCTACCCGAGTGTCTTTGTTTGATTGGTCAGACGTGACGGCCATTATCTTCGTGGCCGCAAGCAGCAGCTACAACATGGTGATCCGAGAAGACAACTCCACCAATCGGCTCCAAGAATCTCTGGACCTCTTCAAATCCATTTGGACCAACAGGTTCTCCATATCGGCCCCGCCCGGTCACCCATCGGCTCTCGTTGACGTAGCCCGCCCGCTATGTGATTGGCCGCAGGTTTTTGAAGACCATCTCGGTCATCTTGTTCCTCAACAAGCAAGATGTGCTGGCTGACAAAATATTGGCTGGCAAATCCAAACTGGAGGATTATTTCCCAGAGTACTCCAAGTACACAATTCCTGTTGATGGTAACACCCCCGCCTGCACGCACACACACGGGACGGCACTTCCACTTGTTGGTGTGCGTTTGCAGCCGTTCCAGATTCGGGTGAAGACGTCAGGGTGAGCAGAGCCAAATTCTACATCAGAGATGAGTTTCTGGTGAGCAAACAAATATTCGAATCCCAATAGGAGGCCTCATCTCACTTGAATGCGTGCATTTGTGTGTGCGTGCCAGAGAATCAGCACGGCCAGCGGCGACGGCAAGCATTATTGCTATCCGCACTTCACCTGCGCGGTGGACACGGAAAACATCCGTCGCGTGTTCAACGACTGCCGGGACATCATCCAGCGCATGCACCTGCGGCAGTATGAGCTCCTCTGATGGATTGCTGGCCTCTCACGAGCCCCGCCCACTCCCTGAACGTAGCTAGTGCTTCTCAGCCCGTGTGGAAAATGGCCCCCCTTTTGCTTGCCAGTCAGCTTCGTCTAGTGCCTGCTTGTACGGACGGGACGTGATGCCACACACAGGCTCCACGCTCAGCTCGGAGTTGCTCATGTTCCAAGTGAAATAAAAGCAGCTTACGCTTCTTGAGTCCTTGTGTGTTTTTTTTTCAAAGTGCGCTGCTTCACTTGAACTTCACACGCGGCGGACTCGTCCCTCAAAAAGTCGACGTGAACAAGGTCTGTCTGTAATTTGATGTTCTTTCATGGGGGAGGGGTTGCAGTCTGCACGGCGGTGCCGCCAATTGGTTGAGAGGGACGTCCGTCAGCGGGTGGTTGCGTGGCCGTGGACGGAGAGAGAGAAAAAAAAAGGGGGAGGGAGGAGGGGGGTCTGAAAACATCTGCGCGCCCCTGCTTGTTTTTGGCCCCCGAGAGACGAAGGAGTCCAAGGGGCAGGAGAAGAAGATTTGTAGGAAGAAGTATAAGCTGGAGATAAACTTGTCCCCTCTTCTCATCTCTTGTTGGATTTTGGAGTTTAAGCCCGGAGGGGTTGGTTTTTTTGGCCGAACCACTTTGAGCGTGTGGAGGCGCGTGTCTGCGGAATGCCCCCGGCGGCGGTGGCACCGCTCCCGGTCCCGTCCAGGCGGACGCACCTCTGACAGCCCGCCCCAGACGTGCCGGCTGCAGGAGCTGGGACGCGGCGGAACCATGTCCCGTTCGACCTCCCAACTGCTGCTGGCGGGTTTCACCTTCAGGCTGCTGCTGCCGCTCAGCCTCAGCGCAGGTCAGGCGTCTTTTCTCATCAATCTTCTCATTCTGGATTGTCCATCACTACGATTCGGGTGCTTCAAGTCCTCAATAATCCTGAAATTAATCAGTTAGAATTCAACACTATCCACTTGGTTGTTGTTTTCCAGCATGAGAAGCTTGTGCTTCATTGCTGACATTATGTTGGCAACCCAAAGTCCATCAAAGGAAGAGCTTCTCGTCAATCGTGTTGCATTCTCACGGCCACGACATGAAGGTCGAGCGGGCCACGTGTCTATCACCAAAATGTCCAGTTTTCTGCCACTTTTGAGTAGGGCAGAAAAGGAAGGGCCCCTTTCTCTGCTGCATGTCAACGCCTCTCGAAATTTGCAACCCTCAGCAAAATGCAGTCTCCATGTGAATCTTGAAGTGTGGAGGGGATGGGAAAATCCGGATGGAGTTGATAACGAGAAAAGGAACGCTAAATCAAAAGTCTCGGTTTGTTGCTGACGGAATCTTTGCTTTCGGCCGCCCGCCCGTACTTGATGTCAAGTTGCAGTTGTTAGCATGTGCCACATTGGCACCGTGAACAGCATAGCAGCTAACGTGTGTTGAGATCTTGATGGCTGCGTTTGACTTTCTTAGCAGTTATCGATATTCTCGTCGCACTCGTTAGCGTGAGGGAAGCGTGGGATGGTCCGAAACTTTCTGCGGCTCACATTCCAAACGGAGGGGGAGGCGTGAGCGTATTGCTGTGTGGTGAGCAGTGTGTCAACACACACAACCAGATGTTGTTACCTGGGAAAGTGGGGGCAGTGTGAGTAAGGGGGGAGGGGGAGCAAACAAGGCCACGCTGTCTTCCTCGCTGGATTGGTCTGGAAGGTTTCTCAGCCAGACAGACAGGCGGGCAGGCGGGCCGCTTTTCAAATCACTGAAGATGACTGATGTCACGCGTGCATGATCTGATGTGTTGGCAGGGGCTTTGCTGCGTTTCAACGGCTTCTCGCTGCTCTACGTCTTCCTGCTGCTCCTGCTGCCCCTGCTGCCCCAACCCTGCGCTGGATCCCTGCGTGCAGGTACCCCCGTCGCCTCGAGTCCCACGGCCCGCCTTCAGCGGTTCTTGGTGCTTTGCCAAAAGGGGGCATTGCCCATCCCATGTTTACTCCTTGCCAGAATCAAGATTCGAATCAAAGCAGCATGTTGGAATCAAATGAGAATCAAAGCAGCATGTTGGACCCTTGCTCACGTTTCCAATTAGACTGTCAGAGTGAGTCCTGACCCCCTTTCTCAAATCCTTCTTTTCTGGGCGGGAAAAACTGTTCATTTTCACGCACTATCCCCAAGGCTGAGCTGATAAATCAAAGCGCAATCTGGCCGACAAAATGAAGTTGGCGGAAAGAGCTCAAAAAGCTGTGAGAAGTGCAAACATTGACATCTGTCAGTCTGGGTTAGGGGAGCTCAGGGGGGAGGGGGAGGATGGATCGGGCCACAATGGGCGACTTACTAAACAACACAAAAGTTCACGAATACTATGTGGCAACGTGAACACAACACATCACAGTGGGTGTCAGGCTTGTCCTTCCTGAGGAAACTAAAAGATGACACCCATATATATTGGCATGTGTTCCTTCCTGAGGAAAGCAGAAGGATAAACACACACATACGTACACACACACGCAAGTTGTGTGTTGCGGTGTGTGAGGTGAAAGAAAAAGAAAAGGGTGACAATGGGTCAGGTGTGACATCATTTCCTGTTTAGATTGGAGCTGAATGGAATGATTCCTTAGGTGAGATTTCGGCAGCCGGAGGACATGGGGGGGGGGGGGGGGGAAATCTCACGGTGCGCCACCAAACCAAAACGTCTCAACCAAAAAGCGCAACTGACGGAATCCTTCATTTGTCCGTAGAGGATTCGACTGAGCGAGTGAATGAATTGGAGGGAACATTTGCATCCCGTTTTTGGCAAACACACAACTGAAGAAATCTGCCTGCTTCCGAGCGATGGCTTCTGAGCCGAGGGTCGAATGTCAGAGTGGGTGTTGTTGGTCTCCTAGGCAACAGCAATCGCTGCGTCACGGCGGTTTGTGTGTCCAGTTTCCTCTTCCTGCTGCTGCAGACCTTCTTCCAGATCTCCGCTGCCGCCCTCACCCCTGACCGCAAGTGTAAGTTTGCGCCCGTCTGACTGACGCCCGTCTGACTGGCGCCCCCTGTCTGACTGGTGCCCGTCTGACTTGACTAACGCCCGTATGACTCGGCGGGTGCCCGTCGGACTCCTGCTCCTTTGCTCTGCCTCACGCACGGCCACCGGCCTGTCTTGTCTGGTCTGCAGGTACCTCCTGGCAGAAGGCGCTGAATCAGCTGGGCTTCGTGAGGTGAAAATGAGCAGCTTTGGCGCAAAAGGCGGCTGGCGCTGCGGCTGGCGCTGCGGCTGGCGCTGCAGCTGGCGCTGCCATGACATTGCTGTGTTGTGTTGACCGCCAATCAGGCTGACAGGAAGCGATGCACCATCCGCCGTGCGACACGTCCTCCCGGATATCGGTGTGCTGGTGGTTGGCCTGCTGGCATGGAGGCTGAGCCTGAGACTCGGCCCTGCGACACACACCCAGGTGGCCACACACACATGGGAGAAGAGGGTTCAAGCTTCATCTCCGCTCATTTCGTAATGACATTTGCTCTCGATGATCTGATGACTCTGTAAGCCATTTACAAGCGGAACCTTGTTATGCGACAGGTCGTGAGGATCAAGTTTCTGGATCAATCCGATGCGCTCTCGCTCGCTCATCCTTGTTTGTCTCGCGACTGAATTTGGATGTGACTGAGGAGGCCCGTTTGTGCTTTGCGTCCGTGCAGGAATCGCGGCTTTACGACCCAGAGGACGAGGCAAGCGCCGGCAGCAGGGTGGCAGCACAAGTGGAACAAGTGTTGAGCAAAATCAGGAAGATGCTGGCAAATGCCATGACCGCTGGAGGCAAGCTTCTCTTCACGCTTTTGCTGGGACTCACAGGTAAGCCGCAGAAGCACACAGACCTCGTGGTGTTCCTCTTGTGTTGAGCACAATGACACACACCTTGCCCCCTTGGTTGAATCACGAGGCCTCTTATTGCTAGCCAAAATGAGGAGATAGCCAGATGGAATTTGGGCTGATTCAAATTCCATACGAGTCATCGTGGCACCAGTTAGGGTTGTCGTTTTTTATTCTTTTCTAAGCATGGGATCATATCATGCTTCCTATTTCAATGGTTGTGAAGAAAAAATGGTGTGCCCTTGGGAACATCTTGAGAAGCCTTTGCCCAGTTTCCACACCAATAGATTGTATACATAGCCTTGGAGTGAGCCCGTGAGCCGTCCAGGGTGTAGTCTGCCCAGGTTTTGGGTGGATGGCTGGATGCTGGAGATCCTGCCTCCACATTTCAACACCAGTGCGGCTTCACCGTTTTGCACTCTCTACATGTTATTGCAATTACGACACGTCCTTACCAGCGATGCCCCCTCTCTGTCCCCACCCTACCCTGCCCCACCCCCCCAGGTGTGGTGCTGCCATCACTCTCCTCCCTGCCCTACTTACTTTCTTTTCAGGTGGTGTGCACTTGGTGGGCTTGGAGCGGTCGGCTCCCCCCGCCGCTCTTCAGGTGTCTCTCTCTGATGTCGCTCTTGTATTCCGCCGCCCACTTCCTGCTCGTCTACAGCTACCAGCTGCCTTCGCTGCAGGAGGCGTGGCCTTCCACCCAGACCGCCGCAAGGTAATGCACATGAGGGCGGCAGCAACAATGAGCATGAAATGTGCCCGAGGGCCTTACGTCTATGACTTGTGCGTTTGCAATGAGCAAAACAGAAGGTCGACTCATTTGACAACGCAACATGCCCGCATTGAACACGTTGAGTGAACGTCTTGCATTATTTTGCCGGAGCTCGTAAAAACAGGGTGAAATAACAGATTTACGAGGAAAGCAAAATTTTCCAAAGACAACAAAGGCAATGAATAGCAAAGCCATTTTATGATTGCTTGAAGTCAATGCACCAAAAAGAAACGCAGAGCCTCTAATTAAGCATGTGATGCCTTGCCCTTCCACACCCCCGAGAAACTTCCCCCCCAGTTGCTTGAAGGCCTGTCTGGGTCAAAGTTGGGTTCAAGAGACAAGCAAGACATGTCCAACATTCAAAACACCAACATCCCCAAAACAAGCTTGAAAGTCACAAAGACACACAGAATGAGGCCTGGCGATCGATTCAGATTTTCAAAATCAATTCGATTCAATTCACAAAGGCCCGATTCAAGTGATTTTTGATTCAGTTCAGGATTTTGTACTTTTATATAGAAGACATTCACAGAAGAACCAATGCTGAAAATAGTACAAACTTCTCGCTCTAACTTGGTGCATTAGTAAAAAGATGAATATTTACATTAAGACCCCATGGAGCTAGAAATTTTGAATAGGGTCCAATAGAATAGAATAGAATAGAATAATGTCCAATAGTGCCTAGCAGAAGCAACCTTAAGGTAACGAGCTATTTAAGTGAAACAGCGCACCCTGCTGTTTTCAAGTGCACACTGACACAATTATTTACATTACACACTTGTAATGTTATTTAACAAACACATGTAGCAAGTTAGCTTAGCGAGCAAAACAAACAGCAACCAACAATGGACATTACTTCATGTATGTGCTAGCGTAGCGGCTATCATATCGCGATTTACGTTAGCATCAAGCTAATAGCCAACTCGCATCCTCTTCTACTCATTTTCACCGGAAGGGATAGTACGACTTACAAAAATAGTGTTCAATACATGTAAGACTCTAATTGGTTTTACCCAAATTTTTCACCAAATTCCTCACTAAGACAAAGTTGAGCTAAATTATTATGCACGTTAGCATTAAAGCACAGCCTCTTACCTCATACCAGAGATCAGCATGAGTGTAGAACAGCTCCTCACATCGATACACATATACTTGGTTGTTCTATAAAGCAAGCAACTAATTAAATATCGATATGAATGAGTTAATTCTTCTCTTGTATGATTTTCACGGGAGAATGCTTGCTCACCACATTGACTCCGGAGATATATGCGCCACGTTGTGGGTATTACCTTTAAATGGAACATGGGTTTTCCAAACATACGTAAGGAAAATCAATTTGATTGATTGCTTTGTTTTTAAACTCAGCTTTATATCGAACACAAATCATGCCAAGTTCAGACTACATAAACCCAAGGAAGTCTGGGAACTAAATAGAAAACAAGTGACGAGACAATGAGTCACAGGTAGACAAGACATGGAGCGAGCCGATTGGTTGACATCAGAACAGGTGGCATGTATAGGCAAACAAGACAGAACATGAAATCTTTTGAAAAGAATGCAAAAGTCCACCAACACACATCATGACAACAGGGTTTCCAATTTTGTTTTCCCCCCAAACCACCTTTAATGAAAGTATTCCTTCCTAGAAATCGGAGACTTATCGGATAACCACTTTGAGGAAAGGGGACATTCTCCCTGGCACCAAATAAGATGCGGAGATGTTCATTTGTTCACTGTGAAGCTGACATGGAAAACAAAAGAGAATTCAGGTCACCTAGCTTTATGCTAACATGAAAAGGCCATTGTAAACAACGCCCGTAGCGTAGCAGAATCATATGCGCGGAAACGCTAACCCTAACCCTGACCCTAACCCTGACTGATGGATGGCTCGATTGATGCCGCAGCGTGTTCGGCCTGGTCCCTCTGGTGTCGGCGGACTGCGATGCTCCCTGGAGGATGCAGGTGAACCCGCAGCTCAGCTGGTTTCACTTTGTCAGCCCGCTGACGCTCGTGATGCTCTACCACGTCGTCGCTGGCCTGCGGAGGAACAAGGTGATTACGCACAAACTGGAAAAGAAGCACAGTGATGTCAGAAAAGGAGGATTAGACGTTAGATGGGGAAAGGGCAGCTAGATCAGGAAAGGCAGACATTGATGTTCTCCTGCTATTGGCTGAGAGGCGTCTCATCATTTTCAAAGCGGTTCTTCTTCTTCAGCTGCTGGATGGCGAAGAGGTTCCGAGCACAGACAAAATGGACTCTTTGGAGCCCGTCAGCTGTGACGCTAGCAGTGACGTTATCACCACTGAGGAGGTCATCGGCGGTGAGGTCAAAGGTGACATCGTGGCCGAGAGCCAACGAGAGTTGTGGAGAACAGCTCATGAAGGAGATGTGCGTTTTGGGACGCCAACCGTAAGATTGCGATTTTATCTTTAGTAGCATTTATGTGATTAAGTCAGATGAGCGTGACGTGTCTCAAATGGTGTCTATGGCACTTTCAGGATTCTTTGGCCCTGGATAGTCCGCCTGAGTCTTTGGCCCCGCCCACACAGAGCACAATCCTGGAGTCTGACACGCCTCACTGCTCCTTCAGCCATTCAGGTGAAGGCTGGCCGCCACAATTTGGTTAATTTTAGCTTTATAAAACAATATTTGTGACAAAACTGTCATGTTTATAAAATTAGTGCAAAGTAGTCGTCGTAAGGATATGTCTTGAAATCTCCTTGCTTCCATCCGTACGGCAGATACGTTGGAGACGTGCGCTTTCGAAGGCGACGCGGCCCATTGGGGCGGTGAGGACTCGCAGGCGCACGGCGGATCCGGTGTGGCCTCCGTGGCGTCCGGCTTCCTCCTGAAGCAGAGTTACGTGGCCGCACTGATGGCCATGATGGCCTGGTCCATCACGTACGTGTCGTGGCTGACCTGCGTGCTGCTGCTGTGGTCATGCGCTCTGTGGATGATGCGCCAGCGGCGGCGCTACACACTGGCGTCCTCGCCGTGGTTGGTGGCCTACGGTAACCTGCTGCTCGTCCTGCAGTACGTCTTCAGCTTTGCAGCCGTCCGTCAGGTGCCGGGACTCTTTCCCAAAAAGGACGATCCCTGCCGGGAGCTGGCGTCAAAGGTACCACCACACGGCTGCTTGCTTGGAGGGCGTCTTGCGGCCAGGGGGTCCCAATATGGTGCCCCTGGGCCTGTTCTAAAAATATACCACCAGGTGTCACTCCGAAGAAACTATTTCATTTCAAAATGGCAAACGAGGAACTTCAAAAATACTAAATGAAGTCCAAAGTGTAGTCGCATCTGTTAGCACATGGGTGAAAAGTTTTCAGGAGTTTCACCCCACCGTGCTTTTTCCAGCTCGTGTGTCTGCTGACCTTCTGGCTGCTGCTACGTCAGGCTCGTATGGAGAAGACAGACCGACACCCTGACGGAGAGACAAACTCCCGGCTGTCCACTGTCACCATCATCCACACGGAAGGTAAAACATCTCCAGCCGCCGGTACCGTCCGGTTTCTGACTGCTGGTCTTCTTGCTTTCCAGCTGAAAAGAAGATGGAAGAGATTTGCTACGAGGAGGTCCTTTTGATGAAAGGAGGGGTTCAGATGGACGCTCTGCTTGCAGTACTCACCAGGATGTTTGTCAAATACTGGATCTACGTCTGCGGCACAATGTTCTTTTTTGTCAGTTTTGAAGGCAAAATGGTCCTGTACAAGGTCATCTACATGGTGATGTTCCTGTGCTGTGTAGCTCTCTACCAGGTAGCGGCCGCTTACGATGACGCCAGTTGCTTCTTGGAGAAGGGGCTGGTGACTCCGTGCCTTGTCCTGTCTTTGCAGTTGAACTACGAAAAGTGGCGGGCCTTATTACGAGGCTTTTGGGTCGGTGTGGTAGTTTACTCCATGTTGGTCCTCTTTTTGGTCTACACATTCCAGTTCCCCTCGTCCCTCCACACCTGGACCTACTACACTGGACTAAGCACTCACAGGTTTGCACCCCACTCCCACTTGGATCTTTGTAAGATGTAGGTCTGCAAGTTCTTCTGCCTTCTGTCTCTCCAGGTTGGAGGATCTGGGTTTGGAGAAGTTCTCAGTCCCAGTCCTCTTCACAAGGATCTTCATCCCCACAGCTTTTCTGCTGGTGAGGATTGACAAGTGTGCTCCGGAATACTGTCTCGATGAAAATGCTAACGCTGCTTTTTCCTTTGTAGGTGTGTATTGTTCACCTGCACTACTTTCACGAGCCCTTCCTCCAGCTGACAGATCTCAAAACTGTAGTGGACACGCACAACAGCACCATCACAAGGTGAAGAACTCCAGGCATCGAAACTTGAGCATCAAACATGTCGAGAGACTCGATTTTTAACGTCAAGTCTTGCTTTGCCTGCGTATGGTCACTTGATGCCACTTGAGTTGGTTTGTGTTCACCAGCGTGTGTTGCCACTGCTGATCTTCAGGTTGGTCCACTCTGAGGGCAGCCTTGTGGACATGTCGGTGGGAGGCGCTTCGCAGCTCTTTGCGGAGGATGAAGAAGGGGGCGTGGTCTCAGGAAAAGAGGACGAGCCAGAGGAAAAGTGGAGACAAGAAGAAGATGAGGACCCCTGCACGTTTGAGGAGGAGAGCCTGTCAGAGCACACGGAAGGTAAGACGTTGCTGATCACAGCTCAGGAAAGACAACAAGTGATTGTCGGCTGATCTGTCCACAGCGTTGGTGTCGTGGAGATTGGTGGTGGACCGTCTCTCGGTTTTGTTCCTGCGCCTCCTCCTGTCTTTGCAGCGCCTGCAGAGCCTCCTCTGGTGGCTACTGGAACTTCACATTGTGAAAATTGTCTCCTCCTACATGATCTGGATCTCAGTCAAGGAGGTCCGTGAAGTTCACCTGCCGCTGTCGTCCTACTGTCGCATCCATCTCACCCCTGCGACTCTCTTTTCAGGTGTGTGTGTTCAATCTGCTGTTTGTGGCGTCTGTGGCTGTGGCTTTGCCTTGCAGAGCCTGGCGCCCCCTGCTGGCTGGGGTGTGCACCGTGTGGACGTGCATGGTGGCTATCTGTAAGATGATGTACCAGCTCAACATTGTCCAGCCCATCACATCCAACTGCACCATGGTAACCGTCCGTCCGTCCCACCGACATGTCAAACATATAACAAAGTTTACAGGAAGTAAAAAGATGCTACACTGTCTGTCTGTCTTTAGCCAGGTAACGCCACGACCAACGTGTCTACCTCAGTCTTGTACGCTGCTCCGATTGACCCCGCCCAGTGGGTGGGTCTTCGCAAATATGAGGGAAAACTGCTGGACTACTTGAGGGTGAGACCAGTCGACTCGGTGTCTCTCCGACCTGGACAGCCGGCGGCTTGACGCTTGTTTTCACAGTACAACCTGATGATGTTGGCGCTCTTGGCCTTCGAGGTGACGGTTGACAGACACCAGGAATTCCACCGTCTGCGCTGCAACCAAGTCCCACCTCCAACCAAAACTTTGTTCCATGACATCAGCAGGCGTCACATGGATCAAAGCCTGCTGAGCTGCGCCAAATATTTTCTCAATTACTTCTTTTACAAGTTCGGTCTGGAGGTGAGCGACTGGCGGCACCAATGGGAGCGTCTGGAAACACGTGCTCATGATTGTCTGTATGTCAGACTTGCTTTCTGTTAGTGGTCAACGTGATTGGTCAGCGGATGGATCTGTTCGCCGTTGGCCACGCCTTGGGGCTCATCGGCGTCCTATCAAGGCGTAGCAGGAAGCGAATCAGTGCAGTGTGGCCAAAGTACTGCTACTTCCTCTCCGGGCTCTTGTGTCTCCAGTATCTCTTGTGTATCGGGTTGCCGCCTGCTGCCTGCAAAGGTAACATCTGCACATTATCATCTGAAGATTGGCTCAGCTCTCTGGGGTCCTGGCCTCATGAGAAAGGAGGGGGCGGAGCTTAAGGAAGCACAAAATCTCACAGTGCTTTGTGTGGTCCCTCAGATTATCCATGGCGGCCGCCCACATCCAACGTGGACTCCAACGTAGTGAAATGGCTTTTCCTGCCAGATCACCTGACTCCCCCAAACCCCCTCTTCCTTCTATGTAAGCAAGGTCCTCCCTCCTTCTCCTCCTTGAAGAAAACGTGGACAGGAAAGACATTGTGCGTGTGCGTGCGCCTGGGTGTGGTCCAGACGACTATCTGCTCCTGCTGGGCGCCTCGTTACAGCTTCAAGTGTTCGAGGACGAGCGTGACGTCAGCGTCCAGGCGCTGGCCGGCAACAACGGCGAGCTGGATGTCGAAGATGGCCACGTCTGGGATCTGACCCGGGGGATTCGTCCCAACACCGTCCCCGACTTCATGCTGTCCAGGTGAGCATGAGGTCGTCCCGTCTGCGATCGTTTGTCTATGTGTGTTTAACCTTCTGACCGTCGTGCACAGGTCTTACCTGGATATGATGAAGGTCATCATTTTCAGCTACATGTTCTGGTTTGTCCTCACCATCATCTTCATCACAGGAACCACCAGGTAAAAGTTCATTTGTGGGTTAAACCTGAATCCAGTTCAGTTTCTAATTCTAATTCTTTTGCAGGATCAGCATCTTCTGCATGGGCTACCTAGTGGCGTGTTTCTATTTTCTCTTGGTGGGCGGAGACCTGCTGCTTAAACCCGTCGGCTCCATCCTGCTATATTGGGACTGTCTGATCGGCTACAACGTCTTTGTGATCACCATGAAGAACATCCTTTCTGTACGTTTGTCTTGACTCTCATCTGCAAAATGGACGCCCCGACAAAGAACTGTCTGTCTTTTCCCCCGCTGCAGATCTTGGCGTGTGGTTTCATCAAGTCGCTGGTTGTCAACCACTGCTGGTTGGTCCAGCTCTTCAGCCTGGCCTGCACCATCCGAGGCTACGCTAAGCGTAAACATTCCGTCCGTCCGTCCATCGCCCCCGCTGGCCACGTTCGTTCACCCGGGTGTCACCCCTCTCGGCAGCGGCACAGCAGAGCAGCAAACAATGCGAACTCCCCAGCGACGAGGCGGGAATCATCTGGGACGGCGTGTGCTTCTGCTTCCTATTGCTGCAACGGAGGGTCTTCCGGAGTCACTACTTCCTCTACGTGGTGCTGGACCTGCAAAACACGCAACTGCTGGCCTCCAGGTAACATACAGATACACGCTCGCACGTATGTGGGCGGGTGACAGGCTTCAAATGTTTTTTTTAGGGGGGCGGAGCTCTTTGAGGCATCTACCGTGAAAGCAGTGCGTGCCAGACTGGAGGTGGAGAAGATGTCCATGGACCTACTGAAGAGACAGTAAGCCTCGTTTTACAAAGCCCTGCAACGTGTTCAGCAAACTGAAGATGGCTCTGTGTTACAGGATGGAGAGGATTAAATGTCGCCAGCAGAAGTTCCGAAGAGGAAAAGAGAAAATGCTCAATTTGACTCAAAAGAGCTCCCGTAGTGACGGTGTGTGTAAAGCATGCCGTTCCGGCCGGAACCAGTAAATCCAACCCATCAGTTTGGCCTTTTTTTTTTTTGTGTTCAGCTCAGGAAAAGATGAAGGGGCGAGCACAGGAGGATTGGTGGAGGCCGTGGGTCAACCATGCCTCCAGTGAGTCACGTCCGCTTGATGGCCTCGCTCGCTACGCCCTTACTGACTTCGCTTTGTGTCGGCAGTGGTGAGGAGCGGAGACTACTTCCTGTTTGAGAGCGACAGCCAGGAAGATGAAGATGAAAAAAAGGATGAAGAGAAGGAGGAGGAGGGTCCTGACAAATCTGCCCTTCAGGTGCCTCACCCCTCCTGCTCTTCTTGCTCCTCCTCCTTGGCTGAGTTTGATTCTCTTACCAATACTGTAACATCTCCTCTTTCTCCTTTCCTTCCCGTCTGACTTGTTCAGTTTGTGTATCACGCCTGGATAACGGACTCCAGAACGGCCCTGCGAGCTCGTCACAGCCAGAAGAAAGTGAAGAAACAGAAGCCCGAGCAGAAGATGGCGCCAAGCGAAAGAGAGGAGACGTCAGGTACTTCCACAAAGGAAACAGAAAAGTTGAGGAATCCAAGTGTGACTCACTCATTCTTCTAGATTGCGCCACTACTGAAGTGATGGAGGACTCGGAGGAGGACGTGGAGAAGGACAAGGAGGAGGGAGCGGGTAGGTCCATTGCCCCACTGTTGTAGAGGAGAAGCAACGGTGGCCAGGCCAGGAACCTTCTAGAACCTTAAATGGAAAAGCGTCAACAGTGACTATGTTTGGTCTGACCAAGAGGAGGTTTAGGATTTAGGAACTGACATAATCATGTTTTACATTGAAGATACGGTCCTGCGTCGGGCCTCCAACGTTCTTCGCTTCTGCTGGGTTCTGTTGTCGGCTCTGCTGGACTCACTGACCTCTTGGCTGGGTGGTTTGTGTCGCGAACACGTGGACATCTCCACCGTGCTGCGCATGGAGCGCTGCATGCTGACCCAGCAGGCCAAGCAGGTAACGCCCAAAGGTCGCAACCATGATGGCCCGCCACCTGTTTACTCTTGTGTTCTCAGGGTCAGGTGCCGTCCAGAGAGGCCATCCATGTGTACTACCAGCAACAGATGATGCAGAGTTCCAGAGAATCAGGAATCAACCTGAGTGTTCCTGAGGAAGAAGGTCAGACTTTTATCATATAGCGCTTCTACAATAAGAAGGATAAGAATCACTTTCCCTCCATACGTCTCGTTGTTTGAAGCAGTTATAGATGAAAAAAGAATTAAGGACAAAGACGAGAGTCCGGCAGCGGGAAGTGGACCTGCATTCGCCTCTGGAGATGAAACAAAAGCTGATGCCTCTGAGATCCAGACTAGAGAAGACTGCCCAGAGTGCTTCATAGCTATGACCAGTCAATCACACCGAGCCAAACTAACCAGGATGAAGAGAGTCACATCATCCTCAGATGAGGAGGACTACAGGTTGTTCTTCTCAAGCTACTGCCAGGAACTTCATCTCGTATCTATTAGAATAGTTTTTCCTAATTTCCCACTGCACGCTGGTATTTGGAATTCCAGAGTTCATTTGCTCCGAGTTGGACCATCACAATGATGATAGCCAGTCTGAGAAGAACTTGCTTTCGAACCATAAAGGCTTTTTGTGGAAATTGATTGCGCAATTAGGGTGTCGTGGTGCATTGTTTGACCCGTTCTGGAGAATCTGACCAACAAGTTCCCAAACGTTCCTCTTCCAGGGCTGCCTCGCCCTCCTCTCAGTTGTCCCCACCTTCCTACAGCCATGCTCTGGCTGAGGACATCCAAGAGCCGGAGAGTGAGCAGGACGAATCCAAAAGAAGAATGAAGGCAAGATTAAGGAGGCAGCTCTTACTTCACAAGACTGACGTCCCATCTGGATGTACCTCCACTTCTTGTCTCTTGACATCTCGTCCTCAGGAGCTGACAGCGAGTGAGCTTCTGAAGAACAGGTAAGGCCGACTGAGGATCTGCATCTCGCTGACTTGAGTGTGCTTTAGAATTGCATTGTCTTTTCTTCAGGACTTTCCACAGCGTAGAACTGGAGGCGTCTGATGAGTTCTATCGCAACCAACCCCAGCTTCTCCAGCTATGCTACGCCTTTTACAACATTCTCGCTGCCAGGTAGTTTATCACAAAGTTGAAATTGGACTTTCAAGAACCGCGTTGAACTTGTGACTGACTGATGTCCATCGGTTTTGACCAGATCCGAGACGGTCTGCTACCTGGTTATCGTCTTGAACCACATGGTGTCTGCCAGCTGTCTCACACTGGTACTTCCTGTTCTGGTGTTTCTGTGGGCAACTCTGTCTGTACCTCGACCCAGTAAGACCTTCTGGATGACCGCCATCATCTACACTGAGGTGCAGACCACTTGTAAATGTGTCATTTTCTGCTGAAACCGGCAAACTTCCCTAAAAAGTCTTGCTCTTCTAGCTCTGATGTGCTAACACTCAGGACTGTCTCCTTCAGGTTACCATCGTGATCAAGTATTTTTTCCAGTTTGGGTTCTTTCCCTTCAACCAAAAACTAGAAGTGGACCGCTCAAAACCCTTCCACCCGCCCAACATACTAGGGGTGGAGAAGAAGGAAGGCTACGTTCTGTATGACCTCCTGCAACTGCTTGCTCTATTTTACCACAGAGCCATACTGAAGGTATAGCACAAGATCAAGAAATGAACAACAATGACTCAAAGATTTATTTTCTTTCTTTGTGGACTTAACCCAGTGCCATGGACTTTGGGACCAGAGTATCTCCACCGACACCAAGTGTCAGCAAGATGACCAGGCAGAATTAAGTTCAACTCCCACAGATATGGTGTACTGGGGTGGTGAGAGACAGGCCTGCTCTAGCTCCACCGGACTATGTTCTCCTACAGGTGAAACAAACCAGCCTTTGGATTTTTGCTTCTGATTTTTGCCCTGAGATTGATTTATGTTGGTCTTCTTGTTGTTTTCAGGCAGTATGAGCTCCATAGAACAGCTCGGCAAGTTGGAACTGCTGCTGAGGAAACTTGGGGAACTTTCCATCCGGAGCAAGCAATACTGTGTTAGCAAGTAAGGAGTTTGACTCGATGGCCTAGCTTACCAAAGCACTGACCTCTCCGCCCACTAAATACTTTCAGGTGCGAGTCCCTTTCCAGTCCAGTCTGTCAGTTCTTCCGAGCTCTGGTCCAGCCAGAGTACAGCGCCGTGACCGACGTTTACGTCCTCATGTTCCTGGCAGATACAATCGACTTCATCATCATCGTCTTTGGCTTCTGGGCTTTTGGGGTATACGTTCACATGTCGTGAGCACAAGTCACAAAGATTCATCTTTTGCTTTTTGTCCTCACGTCTCAGAAACACTCGGCAGCCGCCGACATCACTTCCTCCCTTTCAGAGGACCAAGTTCCCGAAGCATTCTTAGTGATGGTTCTGATCCAGTTCGGTACGTCTTCCTACCTGAATGATCTAATATCGTTGAGGTGCCTCACTATCCTCCTACGTGTCTTCAGGTACCATGGTGATTGATCGAGCTCTGTATTTAAGGAAGACCGTGTTGGGAAAGTTGGTCTTTCAGGTGATTTTGGTGTTGGGGATCCACTTCTGGATGTTCTTCATCCTGCCGACTGTCACAGAGAGGTGAATGATCATCTCCATTTGCTCTTGCCCAAGGTGAATGTCACCTGTTTTGAACACTGAAACCTATCTGTGTGTCCAGACGCTTCAATCACAACTTGGTGGCTCAGCTGTGGTATTTCGTCAAATGTATTTACTTCGGCTTGTCAGCGTACCAGATTCGCTCAGGTTATCCGACGCGGGTCCTGGGAAACTTCCTGACAAAGAGCTACAATTATCTCAACCTGTTCCTGTTCCAAGGGTAAGCGGATGCCGACCCACTGCAGACTTTGTGTTACTTTGTCCGTGTTCATTTGTAGTTTCCGACTGGTTCCTTTCCTGACTGAGCTGCGAGCTGTGATGGACTGGGTGTGGACCGACACCACCTTGTCTCTGTCCTCCTGGATCTGCGTTGAGGATGTCTATGCCCATTGCTTTGTCTTAAAGTGCTGGAGAGAGTCTGAGAAGGTCCCAATTCGGTTCTCAAAGACAAAGCTGTCAGACTCCTGAGCCCTAAAGTCTTTTTGTCTTCTGGTCTTCAGCGATACCCTCAGCCTCGTGGTCAGAAGAAGAAACGAGTGGTGAAATACGGGATGGGAGGTTTGATCGTGCTGCTGCTGATTTGCATCGTGTGGTTTCCTCTGCTCTTCATGTCCCTCGTCAAGTCGGTGGCTGGTGTCGTCAACCAGCCGCTGGACATCTCTCTGACCATCACTCTGGGAGGCTTCCAGGTAAACTACAAGACCTGAACTAGACCCCATCCTTTACTGACTGACTTCATCCGTGTCCTTGTAGCCAATTTTCACAATGAGTGCACAGCAGAATCAGCTGAAAGACCTAACAGAGGAAGACTTCAGAGCCTTTGTTCGTTCCTACAGTTACATTCCGGTAAAACTTCATCTCGCATATTTCGTTTTGAATCATTGCTTCAGCCGGCCGTCCGAGCACTGTTGTCCCCTTTTGCTCCCTCAGACCGCTTTGCAGTTTCTCGAAGCATACAGTCACGAAGATGTGACTGTGGCCGAGCTGCAGGGTAGCAGTAACTCTCTATGGACCATCAGTCCACCAAGCAGGCGATACCTGAGCCAGGTGCTCAACCTGGACCACTTTCCCCTGACCTTGTCCTGGACAATTCAGAGGTCACATTTACTTCCTTGAAAGATAATAAATCTCCTAATACAGAAACTAACCCCTCTCTCTCGCTAAAACCAGGAACTTGAGTCTTGGGGCAAAGGCGGAGCTTGCATCAGGTAAACATGTGTCCTACCTGAATGACCAGACTCGTTTGGAACTGATCCAGCTCCTGAATGGTACCAGAACACTTCCTGTGTGAGTGAGGGCTTTGGCCAGGGATACAAGTTTCAACATTTTAAAAACTGCCGAGTCAGCCGTGGCAAGATCAGGTTTGGTGCGAGTTGAACGATGCATTTTTGTTTCAGTGTGATTGACGCCGTGTTGCCATCTTTCTTACGAGCGCCAAGTGACTCCAACGCCAAACCCATCGAGCAGCTCTACACAGGTTTCTAATCGCCATCACAGATCATTTCTTCTCATGTGGATGTATCAGAAGGAAACACTGTTTTGTTGCTCCTTCGATTAGACGGCTGCTACAAGGACATTTTGTTGTCCCTGGAGCGAACAGTCAACGAAAGCCAAGAGATCCAGGAGTGGTGGATCGTCGACCAACCAGCTTCCAGTCTTGTACATTTGGGGGGCGCAACTTCAACAGACAACAGCAGAGAAGCGGGCCTTCAGATCTTTGTGTTCAGTGATAAAGTCAGCCCACCGAGTCTCGGCTTCCTGGCCGGATATGGGTACTTGAGTCGCCATGGTAACCATGTACAACAACAGCACCCAGTATATTCTGACGCTCTGCTTGTGTCCTGCAGCATTATGGGATTGTACGCCTCTGTGGTTTTGGTCATTGGGAAGTTCGTACGGGAATTTTTCAGTGGAATCAGTCACTCCATCATGTTTGAGGAGCTTCCCTGCGTCGACCGCATCCTCAAGCTGTGCACCGACATCTTCCTGGTACTATCTACTTTTCCTGGTCTACATAGATTGTGTGTGTGTGTGTGTGTGTGTGTGTGTATGTGTGTGTATATATATATATATATATATATATATATATATATATATATATATATATATATATATATATATATATATATATTTTGCCACTTCTGTCCGATCGTGACTTGTCCTCTAGGTAAATATTTATTAATTATTATTATTAATAATAATAATAATAAAAAACGGGGTCAGTTGTGAAACATGACTTTTTTTAAGACCCTTATTTTGATGGATCTCTACATTAGTGCAAAAATCTGTAGGCTACTGTGCCTCTTCTGTTTACATTCAAGAGGTCTACTTGATCGTAATTCAAAATTATGAGGAAATGTCAGTGTTTTTTTTTTCAAATAGAATAAATTTTAGATATAAATACATTGTTTTCGTGATATAAAATGGATTTTTTCAGTCAATGGCCAAGCTCTCGTTGGGTTTTGAGAAAGAGAGGCCTCTTTTCACATAAATTATTTAATTACAGCCAGCAAGTAGCAACAATTGCAGTACCTGAGCAAGCCTGTGTGGGGTGCTCGCTCTACTCATCACAGCCAGACCAACTCGTGTGATTGACTTAATCAACTAAATGTTACTTCCGAGAAAAAGTCATTTGTCTTTTAAAACGATCTCTCTTTTTTTCTTTTAGCTAACAACTGACAGTATAGCAATCGAGTTTACTCGCTGCTAAAAACTGTAACCATGCAGAAAAGTGGCCCTCAAGGGGGCAACCCCGCTAACTCAATGAGTCGGCACCAGCCTGACTTACCGTTTCGCCATCTGTGAGCGGTTCTTCAGAAAGCTTAGCTGCACGTGTCTCTTCATGCAAAGCAAAAGCGGCTTCCCGGCCGTCGTGGTGAAGGCCGACCGGCGAGTGGCGCCACCTGATTGCCTCTTTATCTTGCAGGTGCGTGAGACAGGTGAGCTGGAGCTGGAGGAGGAGCTTTACGCCAAACTCATCTTCTTGTACCGCTCGCCAGAGACTCTAATTAAGTGGACAAGACGCTGACAGAATGCCGTGACGTTCTCCGGGCTCAGTTTCCGCTTTCCCTCCCCGAATGAGAGACGACCTTCCGTTCTTTTCTCAAATGTGATGTAACACTGTGGAATTGGAAAGAAAAGACATTCTTCAGACAGACAGACGTGAAGGGCTGAAGATCGAAAAATAACTTTCATTTTGGTTCTGTGTTTTCATTTCACTTTTTCCATTTCACCACAACCTTTAAGTATGTGAAAAGATTTGCTCATGTATGAAAATAGTTCAACAAATCAGGGTGAATTAAATGATTTATCCAAGTGATTGAAGGCAAATCATTGTGGATCATCCATTAACCCACTCCTGAATACTATGAGGGGATTTTTAATTTTGTGGATTAACAATTCATCAAAACTTAACGCGGACTTAATATCTGAATCGTGTGCAGCATTGCAACAGCATGCCAAAACGGCCAAGTGGCTATTAAATGGTGGGTAGGGAGGAGCCGCTATTCCCAAGCTCCAATTAAAGTGGAAGAACGCCAATTGCGTTTGTGCTCCAAGCTCCTCCTGCTTGCATCCTTGCGCCCTTCCCCTCCTTCTGTCCAACATCAGCACAGCGGCACGCCGAGGTGAGTTGCTTTCTATTTACACTCGACATAGTTATAATTAGCGCGGCCGCATATTTTTGTGAGCGTGAACAATTATGTCATCCAGCGAAGATGTTTAGACGGCAATCGCTCAGCCGATAGATGATCATCGTGATGACAATCCTGTCTGTGTTGCAAACGTGAGGCTACAAACTAGGCACTTTGCGTAATCCCACACATTCTTGATGTTTTGCTGCTTGCAAACACAAAAGACTGCACCCATCAGGCGTTGTGGTCCCAGTCTGAGGACCTGTGAAAACTCTTCCATCTGATTGGCTGCCAAACATCCATTTCCTCTTAATGGACACTCAACACCCACTCCAAAATCAATACACCGGATATATCTGACTTCCTTTGAATGCTGGCGCTTCTTTCCTAAACGTAGAGCGAGCATACGTGCTAAACGGCCGTACGGTACTTTGAAAGCTACACTCGTGCAGAGAAGCTCCCGTAAAGTTGTCGGCGGTCTACAGGATGATGTCTTCATCGACCGATCAAGCAGTGAGTGCTGACCCCCAGCATATCACCATGGAAACATACTGGCAAGAATTGGAAAGCATGGAGGAACAGGAAGAGGATGAGGAGGAGGAAAGGAGGAGTATGGACGGTAAGGCAGAAGTGTCATATGGCAGCACGGTGGTTTCCATGTGCTCCTCACACTTCTGGTGTTTGGGTTCAAATCAAATTGCCCCACAGAGCTGGAGTTGGAGGAAGCATGGCTAAACGAGGCGGGGCTATCTTCTCTGCTGGTTGGTTCGTCAGCCGAGGAGGCTCCTCCCCCTGCCCGGGCGCCGTCCCCTGCCCGGGCGCTCCTGGCTACGCTGACACGGCAACAAACGCTCACCGTCAGAACGCGACTACGCAACTACACACATACGCTGAAAAACTCGCACAAACAAGCTATCGTGCACGTTAAGGACATCTTTGCTGTAAGTCTCTCACACGCAAACGGCGTGCACGCACTCGAGCTCACTCCGTGGCGCCAGTGGTTGTTTTTCTTTCCTCAGCCCGACTTTGAGTCTGTCGTAAGCTCCGTCCTTCAGAGTGACACCAGCCAATCAGCGCAAAGTTGCTACGACAAAAACACCACCAAAACCATACGGAGACACACCAAGTCTGGTAGGTAGGGACCTCCGCCCTGAATGGAGGATGTGATGAGCAAGTGTATGGATGGCTCTTGTTTTTCAGCGCACCCCGACCTTTCCTCGTTCTGTTACGACGTCAGGCCTTCGTCCCCGCCCGCGTCCTCCAAGCACCCGGCAGCTACTAAATCTGAGCGGGCCAGGCCAGCTGATTGGTTGGCACGCGACTGTCCGTACTCTGACGGCGTGGCGGAGCATAAACGAAGCGGGACTTGTTGGGACTGTCTGCTTGACCGCGGCAGGGACGTGCCGGTGAGCGTGACCTCTGTGTGAGGTCATCTCCAACCATGTCCCTGATGCAGGTGCACCTTGTGTGTGTATGTTTGTGTAGTTTGTGTGTCCAAATCAGGGTATGACCCAGGCAGACGATCTGTCGTCGGCCGATGTGAAGCGACTGCGTTTCATCTGCCACATCGAGCTCTCCACCTTCCTGCTGGCTTTGGGCGTTCAAAGCAAACGCACGCGGCCAGCGCGCACCAGGAGCGGCGGTGCGCTTGGTTGGTGAAGCCAGTGTCAAAGGTCGAATGTCTTTAAAACCAATCCTATGGTTTCTGCGTTAGCCGGCGCCGTCTTTGCTGTTCCGCTCAATGCGCTGCTGGACAACGACAGGAAGAAATGTCCTGGGCTCAAAATTCCTCTCGTCTTTCACAAGGTCTACTGCCATTAGGTGCTAGCATGAAGCAACCGGCTAAAGTTTACGAGGAAATACATGCATTTTGTGTGTGCGTGTGTGTGTGGGTGTGCATGTAGTTGTTATGTGTGTTACAGCAGACTGGCCTGCAAACTGAAGGCATTCTCAGAGTATCCGGATCAGTCGCTCGTCTCAAGGTAACACATGCACAGCATTGGATTAAATATATGGCCACATTGCCGGTCCAATCCGCCCAAAAAGTGCCGGTAGCCTGACAGTTTTCTGATAAACGGGGAATTTGCGCCCCCTTGTGGATACAGGTGGAAGTTATTGCTACAGACACTTGATGTTGAAGAGTACATCTCCTAACTAACTCACAAAAACAAACACTGGTTTTCCGTACTTACGCACTGAAAGAAAAAGGGTCGTTACGGTCCAAAGTAAATTGACCTCACATGTCAAGCACGCATGCGCGGACACACTTCTACCACGCAGGAACAACAAACGTCTGTTTTACAATCAACACGTAGGCCTAATTCTTAGTCCCGTTTTACAAAATGGCGCAAAGGAACTCCATGGAAATGTATATAAACACGTTTGTCTGTGTGAGCAGTACCTGCGCAGAGAGTTAGACAGGTGTCCGGAGGGGTTCGATTGGTCAGCGGTGCGACCGGTGGACGCCGCTGGTCTCTTGAAGCTTTTCATCCGAGAGCTGCCCACTCCTCTATTGACGCATGCGCACCTGCCCACCTTCCGCGCTGTTCTGGGTATGCGCAATTCACTCACACGCTCGCACCCATACAATACAAGTTCACGTGTGCGCGCGCGCACAGGTGTGTCGGGATCGGTGCACCAGGTTCAGGCGCTGCAGTTGTTGTCTTTGTTGCTTCCTGAGGCACACCGAGAAACTCTCAAAGTGAGTGGCAGTCACTATGCTCCACCCCTCAGGCCATCTCCATGGTTACAAAGCGCCGCTCCTCTCTTCTTCCAGGCTCTGCTGGTCTTCCTTCACCAGGTAGTCTCCCATCAAGAGCAAAACCGGATGTCCCTTTGGAACGTGGCCACAGTCATGGCGCCCAACCTCTTCACCACCCATCGCCGCGGCAGCAAGGAGCGAGATGGCCTTGAGGAGGCGGTGGGTGGGACTCACTTGGTCCGGCTCATGATCATGCACCAGGAACTGCTGTGGACAGTGAGTCCTCCCGTGATCGAGCATCTCTTTATTGTCTCACTGATAACCCCGCCCCCCCAGGTCCCCAACTTCCTTTTATCTCAGCTAAGACAGATGAACCAAGCGTCCAATCATAAGCTTGGTCGTTTACTCAGAACCAGGAATGACAAAAACAAGAAGCAGGTAAGAACTTTTACTCTCCATAATTCAAGTTGTCCCTGTACACAAGCAACCACACTGAGGGAGCTGTCAGCCCCCAAAAGAAGCTCCTGGTGTGGCCTTCCGTTTTAAGGAGGCCTCCAACCCAAAAGTGAAGCCGTCGCATGTGTTGTCAAGGTGACCGAGCTGTGCGAAGGCATCATTAAGGTTTACGCTCCGTTCCACGCCAAAGTTTCTATGGCAATCCAGCTCGACAGGCAGATGACAGCCCAAGATGTCACTGCCCACTTCAAATGCGACAGCAGGTACAGAGCATGCACACGAGCACGCACGTGAACTTTGTCATCTGTCCGGTTCGGCTAATGTTGAAAGAAGGCAACTGGACTGGCTGCTGCTTGGGAACTCTCACAATCGTGCAGCACGGCAGACTTTTCCGCAAGCGTCCAATTGCCTCCGTTCAACTTTTACTCCTCAGCATGCATCCGCCGTCAGGTCGAGCGACACCAATGGAATGGGCGTCCGGGTCATGTGATCTCTGTGCAGCGTCGCGCAGCGTCTCTTTGAAGTCGGGGGCAACATTGGCGAGCGGCGTCTCCACCCGGACTGCCTTCTGCTGGACGTGTACCGCGAAAACCCTGGCTGCGAATGGCTGGTCAAGCCCTGAACGGAGTGAGCGGGATGCCAACTGGCCGGCTGGCCACCTCGATGTTTGTGCTCATGAAACTGAACAAAGAGTTTTATTTGAAACGCGAGCGAGCGTTTGTGTACGATCAGCTCATGTGGTCCACGTGCGACTCCTCGGCAGCCATGGCGGCGGCCTGCAGGGCTTCCGTGTCACTCTGCAGAGGATTAGCCAACTTCCTCTCGCTGTGCATGTTGTTCTCGTGACGCTTCAGATCGGACGCCTGTCGACACACAGAAAACACCGGCGTGCGGTCAGTCGCGTCGCAAAGGCCTACGCCGGCGAGCATTTCCGGCAAACAAACGCAAAGTGCGGGCGAGATTCGACACTCACGATACAAAGAATAAAAGATGGCAGCGTCAAGGTGTTGTCATGTGATTTTTTTTTTTTTGGCGGGGGGGCTGTCTATTACAATCTTATGCCCCCCCCCAATTATTTTGGGTCGCGAACTGGCGGCGGCAAGATTGTGAGTGTGTGATGCAAGCACCTTGGCGAAGGCCTTCGTGCACGACGCGCACACAAATGGCTTTTCTCCTCGGTGCCGCCGTTCATGATCTTTCAGGTGGGACTTGTGCTTGAAGGCCTGCGGACAGACAAAAAGGTTGAGGGGGTGGCAGGGTGTGTGTGTGTGTGTGTGCCTTCCTTCCCCACGCACCTTGTCACACATCTGGCAGGCAAACGGCCGCTCGTTGCTGTGGACTCGTTCGTGTTTTTTCAGGTCAGGAGCCCGAATGAAGGATTTCCCGCAGGCTTCGCATCTGTACGGTTTGAAGCCCGTATGGATCTTCAGGTGCTCTGGAACAGACGGGCAGTGGTGTTCAAAGGGACCATCCGGTGCCGGCGCCGGTTTTCTTACCTTTGAGGTGAGCGTGGGTGGTGAAGGCTTTGGCGCAGATCTCGCACGCGAACGGTCGCTCGGCCGAATGGAGCTTCTCGTGTTTCCTAAACACATGCGCGGTCACACACACGGCAAGCGTGGAGGTTGGTCGCCTAACCCTAACCTGAGTCTGGATTCGTCCAAGAAGGTCTTGGCGCAGACGTGACACGCCAGCTGTTCTCGATGTCCATAGAGCAGATATTCAAACTTCATGTCGGCGGCCGCTGCCCAAGCGGGCGGCTGCTCGTCTTTCACCTCGCCCATGCTATCGGCAAAGGCTAGCGTCTGCGTGGCGTGGTGCTCCGCACCCAGTTCTTTTGGCTCCGCCTCCATGTCCGCCACCACGTCTTGATCGTAGCAGGCCACCTGAAAACAAACATCTGACTGTGACGTCTCGCGGGCGGCACTGCTCTGCATTTTTTAGTCTCGATTCGAGTCCGCCCACTGAAACAATTGGACCAAATCGACATGAACCGATTCTGCCGACTCGTCCGGGGTCAAGTCAGGTTCTTTTGGTTTCGGTCAGGGCATCCAGGACCGGCCCAGCCTTACGCCAATACCTTGTGTACGTGCTCGTTGGCCAGTTCCTTCAGAATGGCTTCCTGCACACGCAGCGCCGCCGCGTTGGGAGATTTATCCAGCTCCTGATTGGCCGAGACCAGGTCTTCTGCGCTGGGCGTGTCCTCATGCTCCCCGAGAACCTGTACCGCCGCGCACAAACACGCATCAGGAGGGGAAAAAAAAAAGACTAGCTCAGCGAACGTTCCCCGACGCCTGGAGCAGGATACCGTTGACAAATGTTGCCAACAGAATCGAGCGCTGACCTCGGCCTCGGCAACCAGCTGAGCCTCGGGAGGCAGAGCCATCTTGACAATGTCGTAGGGAAACTTGTCCTTCTCTTCGGACGGTGCGTCTTCTCGCTTCTGCGGGAAGACAAATATAACAAGTTCTTCAATTCCGACAATCGGGAGTCACAGCGATTCCTGTGCAGGAAGCCCCGCCCACTTCTCCGCTCTCGCCATGTATTCTTCGTACCTGAGAGCAGAGTTTGTCGAGGAAGCGGATGCCTAGGATTTGTCCCGATGACATCATCAGATTGATGTCCCTCTTCTTAACGGAGATTTTGGCTGTGTACATGTAGTTCAACACCTCTTCAAAGATGTCCGAGCGGATGAAGTCAATCTCGATCACCGACGAGTTGTCCACCTGCAGGCACAAGCGCTGAGTCGTGTGGTGTGTGCCGCGCGGCCAATGAGAGACTACCTCGTGTTTTTTGAAGAGTTTTTTGAAGTAGTTGGAGCAGGCCGCCAACACGCAGCGGTGAGCGCGGAACTTGACGTCTTCCACCACCACGGCGATGTCGCAGTGCTCGCCCTCCAGACGCTGCTCGTTCAGCAACTTGAGGAAGACGTTCTTGTGCTCCTCGTCCACGTACTTCACCGTCTCGGCCATCTGCGCGTCCCCATCACATGTATCCTTTGCTAGATGAAGCTTGTAAGCCCGGTGACGTGCGTTTGGAATGATTTGACAAAGCGTAATAAAATGTTTTCGATTGAGGTGGCACCGATTTGATTGGATCACACCGACCATCACGTTGCTTCCATTTTCTTGAGCTACTGATAATCAAGTATTGTACTGCACGGCACATTTGCCTCACGGTTCCGAGCTTGCGGTTTTGTACCCAGGCTTCGTTCTGCTTTTTTGAGAGAACTTTGCTGATATGATGAGTGTGTGGGATTAGACCATAACACAGATTTATTGTTTTTTGAAAGCTCAACGTTGTCCAAGGGTGTGAATTCTTTTTTTGACTAAATGAGACACGATATTTGCCCAGTTGTCCGCCAGCCTATTAGGCCGTATCTGCAACTTCCCCAAAGTCTGCTGGCATGTTGACAACGGAAGGAAACATGTAAGCACACGTATGAAAGGTGACAAACACAAACTATGGTGAAAAGCGTGGAAGGTAGATGGCGCTAAAAGTTTTCATAACGACGTGGTACAATGTTTTGGATGGCGGGCACGCGCTTCAGAGTGCCTGAATGTTGTGGTGACGTCACGCGCAGGCGTTTTTTCAAAGCGCTAACAATTAGCATGAAGCCGCTAACAGTCAAAGCAGGTCACGAAACCCAAGTTCACACTCAATATTGGACGCCAAGTGGTTGAGTGGAAGGTGGAGCGGTCGGCCGAAACGGCATGACGCATAAATGCAAACATGTTCCTGTTCGAGGGGCAAGCAGCTGCTTGGCGTTCGTCTCGTCAAAGAGCGACGCGGAGCGGCCATTAGGCTCAATAAACTAACGACCGGAACACAATTGTTGCCTGGCCGTCGTTCGGCCGCGTGCTCGGACTTATAAGAGGAACGACGGCTCGTATGCTTGTCCCATTCAATGGCGGACGCGCGGCCTGCTGGCTGCCGTTAGCACAAGATGGCGATTTCCGCCAAGCCGAGCTCTCGGTTCACTTTGCGTGTTGGTCGTGGTCGGTCGGGGCGTTTAGTGGCGACGGACGGCTGCGCGCGACCGTTCGCGTTCGCGGCTCTACCCGGGAGCGAGACGCAGGCACGCGGCCATCACGAGCGAGCAGGCGGCCATGAGCGGATCGCGAACGCGCAGCCATCCCCGCGAGCAGGGCGCGGGCGCGGCGGGCTCTTACCTCAGTTTCGGCAGCGATCGGGATGTTTGGCTGCGTCCGATGGCCGGAGGCCCAGCCACCAGCAACCTTGGACTGCTCGCCCGCCGGTCGGTCTTGGAGTTGCTGTTCTTGCTGTTATTCTTGTTGATGTTTTGCTGTTGATGTCCTAGTCGTCGAGGCCGCGCTTTGCGCCTGCACGCGAAGATCCGAGACGGAGCTCCTGTCGGCTCATCGCGCATGCGCGGTGCCTCCGCGCTTGGCAGCTTGTGGAGACATCGGTCCACATGTGAACGTGGTGCCGTTCCTGAAACGGTTCATCATTTTGGAGTTTCTTGCCAGTTCCGTGACGTCACCGTATCTGTTGCACGGCACGGTGGGTGTGAAGAGACGAACACCGAAGGCCAAAAACTTACAGACATCCCAATCGTGCAAAAGTGCAAGGCCTAAAAAGAAAACAGCACCGTCAAGGTGGTCAACTGTCAATCATCAGACGCCAAGTCCTTCCATGACTTATCAAAAATGAAGGGCAGGGTACATGATGCTCATTCATTCACGTTTGAATCCCCCCCCCCCCCCCCCCACTAACGTTAACAATTTACATAACGTTCAAAGTTCATAATGAAAAAAATGCGGACGTTTGCCACCCATGCTATACTGTCTGCACTCCTCACAGAAAATATTCAATAGCAACTTAATGATGACAAACCAAGATTCCATATATTTATCTGCCACATGTGCCATTTTTTGGCTCATTACGGTCCATTTGACACCAAGAATGTAAATGAATTATAAACAAGTGCAATAAAAAAGAGGCTATGTACAGTACGGAAGAGTTGTTTCTTTGCTGTTTCTTTTTAGTAGTTCTCAAGCTAGCAATGCAGACTTCCCGAGTTGAATAGATCAATGCAACGTCTCTGCTCGATCACTAGAGGGAGCCAAATCTCGTTCGGCTTTCCTGAAATAAAAGCCGACCCAGAAATAAAAAAGTAGCAAATAAATTCTCAAATAAATTTGTGCCATCAATTGCAGTTTGTAAAATTGTGATCCTTCTGAAAGGCTCTTTGCTGCTCTAATTGGACAAACCATATTCGAGCCCATTAAATCGAGTCTGATGCGCTTGCTCAATATTTCTGTTTCAATTCACCTCAAACCTTTGTCTCCATTGAACTTTAATTTTTTTTTTTTATAGATAAAAATGAAGAAAAAACGTGTCAGGCCAGATCTCAAAGATCACATCCACTCCCATCTGTGGTCTCTTCTCAAGGTTTCTCATTTTCCCCAGTAGTTTTTTTTTGTTTTTTTTTTGTTTTCCTTGCCCTCCTGGGAGTTTAAGATCAGGGAATGTTGAGAATAATTGTCAATTTTTGTACATGAAGCCCTTTGAGACTTGTCTGTTATTTAGGGCTATATAAATAAACTTGACTTGACTTAAAATGACTTCGATCAAGTTGCCTTGTAATGTCAAATTGATATCGATCGAGAAGTGCTGCTTCTTCCCAGTGGGGGTTGATCAGACTTGATTTAAGTCTAAATTAAATTAAAGTAACTAAATTAGGACATATATATGTCACTCCCCGCCCCCAAAAAAATAAGTGAGACACGTGAAAAAAATGGTGAATCTTTTCATTTCATTTTAGGACCAACGACTGCAAACTGAGCCACCCCCGCCCGTCCTGTACTCCACTGCGTCAGAGAAATGACGTTGTGGGTGGGGAGGGGGGGAGAGAGTGAGAGGGGTGGGGGGACTCACCCGTCACCAAGACTAAAAGGGCGAGCGCGCCGGACCCCGGCAAGTAAGGTAAGAACCGCATCATCTTCTAATTGATGGGCGATGTTGCATGGTGAAGTAATAGCTAACTGCGAGATATTTGCTCGTCGCTTTTGGAGCGAATGAAGACAGCGTCCCGTACCAAGCCCAGCCCAGCCCAGCCCACACTAACCCCCCATCCAGTCCACTCCACTTGCTTTATCATGCTGCAGCTGTGCGCCTGCGTTGCAGTGCTGTACTTTGCAGTGCTGTTACTTTGCTGTGCTGGGGTGTTTTCTGCTGCAGGATGAAAGCATCGTGCAATTATTTGCATTCCAAGCCGGTTAGACAAATAAAAACTCATGCATAAAAAATAGTGATAATAATCTGTCGTGATTTAGCGGCGATTATCATCATTCGGTTGAATCAGCGTTGCCCTGATTGGTCATTTGTACGACTGTTACGTCTCTTTACTGTGAAGCACTTTGTGACTTTATGTCTGTGAAAAGCGCTACACGAATTGTCCCGTCCACTTTAGGTGGCTTCTTTTTTTTTTTTTTTTTCTAGGCCTGGTTTGGTTTAACACGTTCTGTTGTCGCAAAGTGTTTGAGCCGAAGACCAACAGTCACTAGAATTCATATGCACGTTCCCACTCTGGTCCACTTGGACTTGTGAAAATATATCAATTAAGCGTTCTGCACAAAAATGTGTGTATAATAATAATAATATTAATAATAATAATTAAAAAAAATATATATATATATATATAGTGCGTGTGTATATATGTAGATATATATAGATAAATATCTATGAGCTTTGAGTTTTCCCACTTCAGCAGTGTAAGCGCACCCCCTCGAACCCGCCCCTCGAGCATACGTACACACTGACCCACATCGTCTGACTGAAAACAGAGCACATTCTCTTAATCTCTTTTTCTCAATCCCTGGCTGAAGCGTTGCCATGGCCACCCTCACTTAACAGATGGTGGGTCAAAAGAAAGGCATCCACAAAATCTTTTTTTTTTTTTTTTAATATCAGATTATGTGACTTTGGAGATGATCTGAGGTCATTTATGTTGCTGATCAATAAGACATGGGACTTTTGCCGGTGCTCACGGGCATAACAAAAGCGTTATCCGTGTCATCACAGATTCGTTGACATGACAAGCATGCAGCAGGAGGGGGTGGAGGCGGAGTCTGTCCCAGAACTGGCCCCACAGGTAAAAAGAGATGATGCCTTGTCGTGGGCGCAGCAGAAATGTGATGTCACTTTTCACCCACTCAGTTCGGGAAGGGCGAGCTGTCCTACGACCGAGGCCTCTCCCTGGCAACTGATCAGAGCGCCGCCTCCACCCCAGTCAGAAGGTCTCTGAGCTTCCGGACCATGCAGACCAAAGTCACCCTGCTGGATGGCTCCGTCTTCAGCTGCACGTTGGAGGTGAGAGCAGCACATCCATCGCGTGACCTCGTAGCGAGCCCCGTCTTGGGTCCTCCTCACAAACACCGGTGCACTGGTCTGTTTGTGTTGGGCGTCTGCTGGTTGTCTGCTCGTTGACGACCTTTGCCATTTGCCGCGTGTACAGAAACGTGCTCGTGGTCTTCAGCTGTTGGACAAGGTCTGCGAGCATGTCAACCTGCTGGAGCGAGACTACTTTGCCTTGTCGTTCAAAGACGCCGACAACAACAAGGTACGCCCGCCCCGCCCCACCTTGCCCCCGTGACCTCTGAACTCTGTCTCCTAGAACTGGTTGGATCCCGGGAAGGAGATGAAGAAACAGCTCCGAGGTGAGCGAGTCTCTGGTGGGCGGAGCATAAGACTTTGTAGGACTTGGTGGAGTCAACTGCGCGTGTGTGTGTGTATGTGTTGGCAGGTGTCCCCTGGAATTTCTCCTTCAATGTCAAGTTTTACCCCCCTGACCCTGCCCAGCTCTCTGAGGACATCACCAGGTAGGTTGATTGGTCTGTCAAAAAGTGAGTATAAAGAAACGAGTGTGTTTCCAGAGTCTCCATCCCCTTGGAGTTGAAGAGGCGTGCCGCCGTGCCCGCTCGCTTGGCTAGCAAGAGCGAGCCAAAAACACAACGGGGGGTGCTGAGAGATGAGGTGACTGTGTGGACTTTGCGGGCAGGTACTTCCTGTGCCTGCAGCTCAGGCAGGACGTGGCCTCGGGCCGACTCCCGTGTTCCTTGGCCACTCACGCCGTCCTGGGCTCCTACACCGTCCAGTCAGAGCTGGGGGACTACGACGCGGGTGAGACACGCCCCCACTTGACCCGCCCTGCCCATCCTTCATCCCATTTTTCTCTTCAGATGAATGTGGCTCCGACTACGTGAGCGAGCTTTGCTTGGCTCCCAACCAAAGCAAGCAATTGGAGGAGAAGATCATGGAGCTCCACAAGAGCTACAGGTTGAAATGCAAATCGCACGTCGCGACATCACAGTAGCGTCAACGTGTGCTTGTCGTCTTTAGAGGAATGACACCGGCTGAAGCCGAGATGCTTTTCCTGGAAACTGTCAAGAAACTTTCCATGTATGGAGTTGACCTTCATCACGCCAGGGTAAACACAAGCAGATTCAATATTTTTTTGCACACACTTGATGACACGTAGGCGTTCCCAATCAAATGGCTCCAGAGACGTAACCAAATGCCGCTCTCAAACCAGTCACCCATACATGATCCGCTTCCCGCCCAGAGTCGATGATGTCCACTGGTTTTTCCATCGTGTCAATGGAGCGACGCCCCTGAGCGTTTGTTTTTCCGCTTTGCTCCCGAGCCTCCTGTTCCTCTTTGCCGAAAGCAAAAGTTTGCCTAAAGTTTCCCCCCCGAAGACGTTTTCCTCGCGCTCACACAGAGAGAGAGACTGTTTCCCCATTTCTGATGTGGTGAACGGGCTTTTTCTTTGTCTTGTCTTTGAACGGACTAGATGGTAGGAAGCCGCTTTGCTTGCTTGTCTTCAGGTCTTTCCGAGGTAAGCCGGCGTGATATTTGTCCACCGCTTTGACTCGTTGCTTCTTTTTACGTGGAAAAACCGGCCGGCTTGCCAAAAGCCCCGCTTGACCGCCATGTGCGTGTGCTGGCAGGACTCTGAAGACGTGGCCATCATGCTGGGTGTGTGCGCTGGCGGCCTGCTGGTCTACAGGGACCGGCTGAGGATCAACAGGTTTTCATGGCCAAAGATCCTCAAGATCTCCTACAAAAGAAACAATTTCTACATCAAGATCCGCCCTGAAGAGGTAACCTGGACCGCTCATCCACTGCACAATGAAGATAACTCCTTTCCATGTGTACAGTTTGAACAGTTTGAATCGACCATCGCCTTCAAGTTGCTCAACCACAGGGCGGCCAAAAGATTGTGGAAAGTTTGTGTGGAGCATCACTCCTTCTTCAGGTAAGCAGAGCGGGGTTTGCCTCCAAGATGACGAGCAATGCCCAATGTATCTCCTCACACCACCCACCTTCTCTGCCTTTCAGACTCATTTCTCCAGAAGAACCTCCCAAACGTTTTCTCACTCTCGGTTCCAAGTTCCACTACAGCGGTCGCACTCAAATCCAGAGCCGCAGGGCCAGTTCTCAAATTTGCAGACCTGCGCCCCATTTCCCACGATGCATCAGCAAGAGGAACTTGCTGAGTCGCAGCCTGGATGGAGGTATGGTGGCGAGCGACACTGTGGTCCACACTTCTCTTACCAATGTGTCAGTCGACAGAAAAATCCATCCCGTTACGGATCATGTGGAGATCTCGTTAGCGCTGGTTCGCCGCTCAGGTTTTTGGAATCCACTTTTTTGAATCTGTGTCAGTGATCAGAGTTTTGATTGATCCTCAGCGCCAAGTGACACGGCTACATCCTCTCTCAATGGCTCTCCAGCCATCACTGGAAACGCATATGCAGGTAGAGCAGATGCTGTCAATCAAGCACCAGAACTGGGCTATGATTGGCCAGTGGCGTGTTTCCTTATTAAGCTTCTGATTGGCTGCAGGAAACCAGCTGTCAGCTCCACATGGGGCCACGCCTTTTTTTTTCCTTCACCCGCTCAAGACCTTTTTTTTTTGTCTTTTCTGTGTGGCTGTTGGATGTTCTATTTGCTGTACGGCACAAACACGAAAGTATTATTTTGCGGGAGTCCTAACTGTGAAGGAAGATTCGCTGATGTCATCTAACGATCTGATTGGGGGACGCCGCGCGACACATTGCCACGACGAGATCTCGTCTCCTCTGGCATGTGTTTGCGGGGTCTCTGCGTGAAAGCCGGTGCCTAAATTGCGGCAAAGTGGAGGCAGAGTTCGAGGAAATGCTCGAGCGCATCCTGCACGGCCGGATGGGACTGAAGCAAATTGGCTGCCGCCCTAGCTGCCGCTTTGCATGTGTCCTGAAAGACAGATGGCTTGATGTTGCTATGGATACAGCTGGGACAGCTAACCATGTCTGTGTGTGTAGACATGGGAACAGGCCTGTATATGGTGTCCAAAGCTGTCACTGTCAGTGACCTCATCACCACGGTGACGCCTGAGAAGAGGAGGGAGGAGCATATTGACGAAGCACCCAATCAGGAGGGAGCTTTTAGATCAAGTGAGTGAAAATGAGTGAAACAAAGCAACATGTTTCTTTTCTCATTTCAACTTTTTCTTCTATGCTAGTTGAGGAGGTCCAGGTGAAGGTTGAGCGCGAGGTAGAGCAGCAAGAAGCTGAGCAAGAACCTGAGCAAGAACCTGAGCAAGAAGCTGTGCAAGAAGCTGCGCAAGAAGCTGTGCAAGAAGCTGTGCAAGAAGCTGAGGAAGAAGCTGAGGAAGAAGCTGCACAAGAAGCTGAGAAAGAAGCTGAGCAAGAACCTGAGCAAGAAGCTGAGCAAGAGGCGGAGGAGAGCAAAGTAACGGAGGCGTCGGAAAGTCCACTGACTCCCGAGCAAGTCGAAGACAAACTTGAAAATGTTCGTATCTCCACTTGGAGGGTATCGTATCGGGCAAGAGTCTAAGCCACGCACGGGGAGCTGCCGCCGTGGCAAATACTCAACTTCATTCATGTGTGTCTTCAGACAGAGCTGACAGAGACGGTGGATGGAGACCTGACAGGAACTGAGGTGAGATGATGATGATAACAAGGAGCTGGAGCTGACTCATGTGTGGAAGAAACCCTAACCTCTCTTTCTGTGTGCCAGTCCGAGCAAGAAGATTTGTTTAAAAGCAGTCAGGTAAAACGGTGGCTGACTATCTCTCGAAGTTTCTTGATCTTTGTGTTGAGCGGTATTCTGCCGGCAGGAAATCATCTCAAGCCCGGTGAAGGCTGAGAAGAATGTGAGCACCATCAGTGACCTGCGGCGCTCGTTCTTAGAGGGAGGGGCGCCAAAGGTAGGGCTGAGCGAGTGGGAAAAGCGCTTGGCGGGTTCGCCCGTTCGACGACTTGATGACTCGCCGATGATTGAACCTTTGGATGCGGACGAGGTGAGGCTCATTGTCAGGGGCGCGAAGCTCTGAGCAGATACCAAATCCATTTACTTGTGTCTGTGTGTGTGTGTGTGAGAGCAGCCGCCTCCGTTGGACGAAATGTCTCCTGAGCTGAACGCTTTGCTCAAGTCGGCCCAAAAGGCAAAAACCTTCAGAGAGGAAAATCTCCTGCAGGTGTTTGTGAGCACTTACCTCGCCGTCCGTTCCTTTTCGAACACCAACTGTCTCCTTGCTTCTTTCAGACTTCAGAGCGGGTCCATACCATTGTGGTGGTGTCGGGGGAGGAGGAGAAGGAGTCAATGTGGCAGGTAGCACCACAAGGTTTTCTGGGCGCACCTCCGTGCGATCCCCCACCGCCCCCGCCGGGGGCTTCCATCATTCATCCCGATGACGCCGCCGCCAAGGCCATCGTCAGCGATGCAATCAGAGATGCTCTGTGGTTCGAGCGGCGGAATAAGTTTGGTGACGACGACGACGACGAGTCGAGTAGCCAGGAAAGTGACGATGATATTAGTCAGACTAGCCAAGATGCTATCAGTGTGTTAGCGCGGGAAGTTGTGGATGAGGTCATGGCGACTGGAGTCAGACAGGCTCAAAGTCTACAAGTTGCGACTTCAGATAGCAAGGCTAACATCAGGCCCAGTTCTGTTCCCGCAATGAGTTCATCCGAGGAGGACGAGGAACAAAGTGGCCGGGGGACTCGTTTGCCTTCCCCAGGTCTACCGCTCCACAACTGCCAAGACTCAACCGACGAGGGGCCACCTTGCATCCTCGACAACCAGGACAAGGCTGGAAAAACTCTGCAAGAGGTAACGTCAATGTGCAGCGACTGGTCCCACAAACCTGTCCCACCCACATCAAGAAATTCCTGGAGAAACCATCCCCATTGAAGACTGATCCAGTCCCTGTGTAACCAGTCCTTTCCGAAACACTTGAAAGCAGTTCCTCTGAACCCTTCTCCCTGTAAACCATTTCCACTGAAACCCGACCACGTCAAAGTCCATTCGGTGGACGACTTCCATCTGAACCGTCCCCACACGTCTCCTTCGATGTCTTGAGCCTAACTCCCCCAAATCAGGACGGAAAGGCCGATTGGTTGGAAGGGTCAAAGTTTGCTTGAAAGTGAAAGTTTTTCGTGGTTGATGTGTCTTTGTCAGGTGGATCCCATGGTGACGAAGGCTTGTGTGTTTGAAGCTCCAGGGGTGAGGACACTTTCCATGACATTCCCACTTTTGGGAAAACTATTGTAGGTAATGGTTAGCTGCGGCAGGGAAGGAATGTTCTTAATCCCCCAAAGCGGACAGTCTCATTGGAATGGAAGGTGACGACAATATTGGTGAAGGCCGGAAAGTAGTTGGTAGACAAACCGACGGTCGGAGAGCTACGAGCTTGACCTGGGATCGTTTGCTCCTATTTCAGAGGCGAGCGGACGCAGACGGCGATGTCCGACTGGCACTGCCGCTGACTTCGCAGAGCTTCACCGTAGAGTCGTCCAGTACCACCCACGTTACCAAGGTCAAGAAAAAACTTGACAGTCCAGCAGCCCAACGTCACCTCACTTCATGTGCTCTCTCTCTGTTGTCAGATGATAAATCGAGGGATTTCGGAAAGCAGGATTGAGAAGAGAATCGTGATTTCCGGAGACACGGGGTTGGACCGCGATCAGGTAAAAACACCGGGAGTGTCTTGAGGAGCACACGCTAATTAGCATAGCCACTCATGTCACGGCCCTTTGTATTTTTCAGGAAACTTAAAGACCTGAACGACACCATGAAACCAAATCCAACATTGACTCCGCACCGCAGCTTGACCTCATGCCCTCGTAGCTAGCAGACAAGCCGATTGAAGTATTTGAGCAACTTTTACTCTGCCATCTTGATTACTCGCGACCAAATCTGTCACCATTTTAGGTTCACCGCATGAATTCAAATGGTTCACTCATTCAGTCCTCGCCATCTGGATTGAACTTTAAATAAAAAAAAAAAAGGAGGGTCGCTATACAAACTAATATGGCAGTTTGGCGAGCTAGTGTTGACAACTCCCGTTCACGCACCAGCCCATCCATCCCATTTACTTTCAGCAAGTCCTTCAGTCTGCAGTAGTGATGCCAGCATGCTAAACATGCTGTTTATTTGCTTACATGCTTAATATTTGTTGACTTTACGACACTTTTACTCCTTAAGCACGTCAATACTCGTGAAGACATCGTTTGATTGTATTCTGCCTCATTATTTTGACACTTTTCCACATATGTTGTTCTCGTATCTATTATTTATTATCCCTAAAAGCACCTGCTCTGTATAATGACATTTCGACCAAAACTTGACTGGCATAAATAAATCACGATGGCATCATTACGTGTCGTTTTTTTTTTTTTTTTAATATAATTTTCCGTGAGAGCCATACCATTAAAAAAAAAAAAACGATAGGCTAAATATAATTAAATGCATGTATTTTAATTAAGACCAACGATTTTTTGAGTGTACTGATGTATTCCTTTTAAGAACATTTTTATATTGAAGCCTCAGGGAAAAAAACTCACCATAAATGAGACTTCTGGGGCTGCATCGTTTTGCTAATGGCTTTGTGGTCCGGTTGAGCTTCATGTAGGCATAATGGCCCGATCGTGAACGGTTCTTGCTGACAGAGGCATGTCAGTATCTTTTCTTTATCCGTGAAAAAAGTTCAAATAGTTCATTAGCCACATCAAGCATAAATGTTTTGAAATACTCACCAACCGTGAATGGCTTTCCGTTCCTCACAATTGCTAATGCGCCGGCTAAACTAGCTGAATTAAAGTCACCTTGTCTGGTCATACACGGAATTGCTGTTGACTAGCTTGGACGTACAAATGCGAATTCTTCAGTCCACTCACTCTGAAATGTTCGGTAATCGTCATTTTTATTTCTCTTCGCCATCTTTCTTGCTTGCCTGACAAGCTAGCTAGCTGAAATTTTAAATAAAGCGGATGCAATTTTACCTCTCACGACCCCGTCGGCACCGTATTGTCCAATAAAAATCGCGCTTTTTTTTTGTCCGACCTGGCGTCACCCTTCTGTACACCTAACGGCAGCTGTGATTGGCTGATATGACGCAACCGTGGAAAACAGATGGGATGGATTGCAAACGTGATCATATTTTATATTTTGAAAGCTAATTTAACATTTTGATTTCAGTAGGTCTATTTTTCTACTTTGGTAATCTAACAATATTATTTATGACTTTAATTGTGTAAACAAATGTCAGGTTTGTCCGTGACGCACTCACCAAAAGAGCCATAGGTTCCCGACCCCTGTTGTAAAGCGAAAGCAGACTTTTGCAGATCTTTATTTGCCAAAGGAAAAATAAACCGTGACCATTTGAAGTGCAGCTAGGCAGCAGGACACGAGCCTGGGGTGACCCCCAATGAGAAGTGGGCCTGGCTCATGTCTAGAGGTCTGCTGACGTGCGACTTGATGAGATGAACGTTCTTCAGACAACCTCTAAAGCCCGTCTTGACGGACAGGCAATTCTGTTTCATTCCGTCTGCGACAGACCAAAAAAGTCTCATGGGGCATTTCCTCCTTGACCAGCCAAGATGCACTGTCAGCGTGTCAAACTCACCTGGGTACCCGCCCACGAATACGGGATTATTGGTCTCGGCAGAGGTGGATTGTGGGTAGGGGTTGTTGACGGAATTGTCACGCCCGTCAACACTCAGGCTCAGGCTGTGTTTGGTCTTCCTGGCCAGCAGGCGGTGCCAGCGTCCGTCACACAGTGCGGGGCCGCCAGAGGCGACCCGTACTCTGCCCGCCCCGTTATTCACGTTAAACACCACCTGAGAGCAATACAAAATAGTGCAAGAAGTTCAAGTGGCAGCCAGTATTTCACTTAGTACCCTTACCTGTCCTTTGATCATCTCCAGTCCAATGGCGTCAACCTTGGCGCTGCTGATACCAAGCAAGACGCCTTCCGATTGGCTGGTACGAAACTCCAGAGACACCGACATGTCAGAGCCCACCTTATATCCGTCCCGCACTGAACACACAATGTTGCACACGTGAATGATTTCACGTCGGCTCGCTTACACTTTAATGAGCATGACTCACTCAGTGCGGCGTATCCGCTGCCGTTGAAGTAACTTCCCGCCTCCTCCTCAGTGAAACAGGAAGTGATGTCATGTTGTGAGGCCGGTTGAGAGAGATCCAGCGTGACGCCGTTCACAGTCACAGAGTGAAGACAACCTCGGAGGCTTGTCACCTGACACGGGCACATTGACTTTCCGTTACGAGGCTTCTTCTTCGGGTGTCCTCGGCTCTTACATTTATTCTTGGGGTGATGTGCGCCGGAGGTAGTCCGCCCAGGTACAATCTGCCGTGGACATTCAGCTGGTTCCCTCTGAGCGTTGTCGAGTCGGCAGCCGAGCCGTCCACAGAGACCGAAAGCTGGCGCCGACTGACGTCGGCGGTGATCTGGGACACGAGCAGCGTGGTCACGTGCGCGTTTATGTTTTCGATACGCCGTGTGAACCTGCTTTCACTCACCGTGTGCCACTTTCCGTCATTCACCGCAACGGAGGAGGTGACGGTGGCGACGCCCTTCCCGAGGTCCGCCGACATCAGCGCCCGCCCGGCTGCCAGCCGCAGGACGGCAAAGTTCAGCTGGTTGTCGTCGGTCAGGAGCAGCAGCAAACCGTTTTGAGCTCGAGTTCGAAGCGACAGGCGCACGGACACGCTGGTGAGAACGGTACGTAAGCGCAAGCCCCGACTCTGAAGCCCCGGGCGAAGTGACACCAACTCACCGCTTGCGGACGGCGACTGGCCGGATGGCAAAAGTCATGTGACTTCGCGGCGATGAACCAAAGTGAGCTGCCGTGGGCAGGAATCGCAAGTCTGACTCGGGCGTACACTACGACACAGGTCATAGGTCAGGTCACCTGCACCATCCCAAGCGTCATGGTGTTTGCAGAGCAATTACCGTGAGGTGCAAAGGCGTCGGCTGGGCAGGCGGGACAGCGGCTGACAGGTGGGAAGGCTTCAGAGTAGCTTCGGCATCCTCCTCTTCTGGAAGCACCGCCCCGCTGGTTTTCTCCTCCAGGAGGCAGCTGTCAAGCGCCGCCCCCTTGTACCTGACAGCCGACGACAGGTCGATGAACCTATCGGAGAGAGCCGATTCATCAAGTCGATGCCAATCATTCATCCGTGATGTATATTGAAGGTTGCGTGTGCGCATAAGACTGACTGGGTGCCGAGCACCAGGTGCTGTATGCAGCCTCTGAACATCTTGGATAGCTTCTGTAATCTGATTGGCAACTGCGACTCATCCCCCGAAGGAAGTCCTCCAATGAAAAAAGAGGCCGTGGCGAGCCCGGGGAACCTGCCCGGCAACAGCGAGGCCGATTTGACGTGGCTCTCATCGACTTGGATGGAAAGAGACCTGAGAGACGGTGGGACGTCAGATGGGTGAGGCCGCTGAGTTTCTCTTGCTGTTGCTAACCCTTACACTTACTTCCTATTAACGTTAACAATGACCGAGTGTTTTGACCCGTCGGTGAGGGATCCGCCTTCGGCCGCTGTGACTGCCACTCGCTGACCGTCCGCACCTATCTCCCCGAGCTCCGCCTCCAAAGACCCATGGAGCAGGTAGACACACAGGAAGTGCTGCAGCGAATCGAGGGTCAGTCCCGCAAAGGTTTGAAAAAACATCAGACCTTGGGGAGAACCCTACCCGTCGCTGGGCGTGGTCATCGGTGAAGGCGGCCAACAGGATTCCCGATTGGTTGTTCGATTTGAAGGAGAAGAGAAACTCCGCCTCCTGAGCGAGCGGACGTGGAGCAATCTGGATGAAGCCCGCGCTCAACATGGACACACTCCGCACGGCCTGAAGCACAACATCTTCGAGTCAAGATGCGTCAACAAAAGGAACGAGGTCAGAACCTTCTGTGCGTGCGTGCGTGCACCTCAAGAATGCAGCCTTTCCTGACTCCATAGGCATCTCTCAGCAGGTCAAAGTTCAACCTTGCAATCTCGACGTTTTTGATGCAACCGACGTAGGATCTGGAGACCACCTGTCGCCTGGCGAGGGGATTCACAAGTGCGAGGCGGTGATGTCACTTCCTCTTGCAGGTGACCCACCGACATCGGGCGGCTCCAAACCTGATTGGTCGGGAAGCGGGAAGTCCACCGATGTAGATGGGGTCGTGGTCAGAACGATTGAGATCGGACGCAGTTCCCGGTGACTCCGCCTCCAACACTTCTTTCTCTGATGATTGGTCAGCTGCCATGATTGACATGTAACCTAAACACACACACACCAATCAGAAGTGTGAAATATGTCAAGCGGCAGTCGGTGGGGCGGGCCGGGGCTTACCTTTGCGCCGGTTTCTTTGCAGCGTGACCTTGTACCACATGCCGGTGTTGTACTTCCTACTGGAGGTTAGGACCAGAGGACCAGACCCGAGGTCAAAGGTCAGACGGACGCAGCCCTCCACCAGCTCAATGGACAGGAAGTCCCTCTGAAGTGGACAGGAAGACATTAAAGCCAAATTCACAATGAGTGTCTGCGTGCGTGGCGGCCATACTGTGTTGTTGGAGGCCAGGTACAAGAGCAATCCGCCTGGCGACAGCGTTTTGAACAATAAGACGATGGATGTGGATGTGGCTCGCAGAGACTTTTGGACCAAGGAGAATCCGGACCCGTCAAAGTGGAAAGCCGTCTCCTCCGCCTGCGGGCTGAAACGCCACTTTGTGTGAGCTTCAACACGCAAGTGTGCATGGGCGTGTGCGCGCACACCTGCTGAAGCAGCCTCCACATCGCCCTTGTTGCCCAATGTAGTTCCACAGGCCGACGTTTTTCTCGTCTAGCGACGCTTCGCCCACGCAGCCCCTAAAGGTAGTCCACTGCAACGCGGCCGGCCTCTGCCATCACGCGCGTGCTGTTAACGTACGAATGCACACTTGCGCGCACACGCCTGCTACGCGTGTTACCCGTGTGCCGTTCGCCAGCCCTCCGATATGGACCACCGTGGCGTTGTCAATGTGGAGAATCCGGGCTGGTCCAGGTGACGCCGCCGTCACCGTTTGTGATGGCGCCGCCTCCAGCTGATGCACCGACAGGAATCCACGAGAGCCCAGCCTACGAGACAGTAGCTGCGATTAGCAATGCAGCGCTCTCGTCATCACCGAAGAGCGGACGCGATTCGGTACCGTGTAGCATTGATGATGGTCCATTTGTTGTTCGCGATGTCCAGTCCCGGATATTCCAGCCTGGTGCTGCCAGAGCCGACGTCCCAGAGCAGAGAAACTTTGCCATTGTGCATTTCCGCGGCGAGGAACTCCACCTGGATGCCCGTGGATAGCGACATGGCCTGAATGCCACCGTGTGTGCGAGCGTTTGTGTGTGCGTCCGTACCGTTGTCTCGCTGCCCAGATAGAAGAGCAGATTATTTGGTCTCTCGGTCTTCAAGGTCAGAATCAAGGTGTTAAAGTTGCTGGATTGACTTTGGGGTCGGTAGGAACGGACGCAGTCGCCATCTGCCTGCACCGCCACCTTAATCTGATGACATGACAGAAGCGGCGTCACATGACACCACGCATCGCTCAATGGCGTCAAAAGCAAAAGGACGTACCGACGCCGCTTGTCTTCTGGCCTGCTCGATGAGCACTCGGATGTCTGACAGGTTCCTGCGTAGACTTTCTCCCAGCACGCTCAGCGGCTTTATTTTGTCACTCAAATGCTGTACGCGATGCTCCGCCTCCTCCAGTTTCCGCCACGCCTCATCGGCTAAACGAGGACAAAGCGTCATCTCGACATGATCCATCATCCACTGAGAGCTTCAACCAACCTGTGGTGTGCGTGCGCATCATCAGCCGATTGGTCTCTGCCACGCTTTGGTTGCTTTTGTCCACCACAGAAGAAGAATCCTGCAGCTGCTCTTTGAGGGAGTAGAGTTGCTGCAGCGCCTCCTGCAGGCTGGAGCGCGCAAGCGCGACCTGCGACCGGGTATCCTGCGGCTGCTGCGACCCTGAGAAGTCCACACAGAATGGATATGCTGAAATATCGCGGTGTCACGCCAAATCACAAGTCAGCCGTCTCACCGTTAAAGAGACTCTGCAGCTCTCTGATTGGCTGACGGAGGAGGACGCCGTTGTCGTGCAAACTTTTCCTCAGAATTCGCTGTCTCACGATCACGCCGGACACCATCAGACCGATATCTGGAGAGCAGACGCTCATTTTCCAACCCGTTTGCAAGGAAAGACATTGTGACGGGCAAACGCACCTTCGGCTGTCTTGTTGATCGCTCGACTCTCGCGGAGCACAGCAAAAATTCCGCTCATCCCGGCCCCGCCCTCCGCTGAGAGGAATTGCTGTGCTTGGTCGGTCTAACACATGCATTGATTGGGTCAGTGACATTTTTGACTCCTTGAAAACTAAGTCCATGGGTAAATTCTCACCATATTGACAGCAAGGCCGGCGGACTTCCAAGCATCCGAGGCAATTCGGCGAGCCTTGTTGACGCCGTTTGCGACATCGGCATCCAGCAGCACCAATCCGCTGCTGTTTCTAGAAGAGTTCCACACCGACGACAGAGCACTAACATGGGGAAGAGAAAAAAAAAACTGAACGGTGAAGTAGAGGCAGGTGAGTCTCACAGTTACCTGTGTAAAGAGAGGACGTGGCTGTCAAGCAGCTGGGCGTGGCTCTCCGCTTGGTAGACTCTTTCCAGCGAATCGGTGCTCTTCAGTCCCATGACGAGAGCCTCCACTTTTCGCCTCAGCAGAGGACGCCATTGATCCAGCTCGCCTCCCAGTGTGTCTGCTTGCTTCTCGCACGGCGGCAACATAAAGGTTAGCATTAGCTTCTCCAGAATATCGCTTAGCAAGAAGATGTCTTACGGCAGTGACGTTGGCGAACGCCTCCATCAGGTTGACCACGTCATTTAGCAGGAGCTGGCTGGCTTCCATCACATCCTCCACGCACATGTGTGCAAAACTGACGTTCTGGTAGGCTGCCTGACATGGGCACACACACATGCACAGTACTTTTGACTGTGTATGTGTGTGTGTGAGTGTGTGTGTGTGTACCTGATAGCGGGCACGCAGAGTGTTAGTGGCGTTTATAACGAGGTGCGTTTGTTCGTTATCTTTTGCAGCATCTTGCAGGCGTGTTTGCAATTCTCGCAACTTTTGCGCCTGAGCGGTGAGGCTGGTGACGAGGAGGCGGAGCCTGTTGCCTGTGCCGGGAAGGAAGTGGTGTTGGAGCGACTCCAGGAGAGACTCTGACAAACTGAAGGAAAGGGTCAAAGGTGAAGCAGCATGGGGCTCTCTCAGTCACAGGGCGAGAGTGCGGCGGCATATGTGAACGAAGATATACCTGAGCTCAAGACGTGCCGAGCTGGCGGGAGCGCTCAGATTGACAGCTCGCATGCTTTCCATCGTGAAGACCATCTGGTCCAGGAGGCGTGTCCGATCGGCCGTTTCGAGCCCCTCCTCGGCGCCCCGATTCAGTTGCTCCGCCTCCCCGGCAAGTGCTGCACCCGTCACAAGTCAGCGAGTTGGAGGAGGCTGCGATGATGAAGGTGGCTCACCTTCAATCCGGTCTTGAACGCGCTCAATCTTTTCCATCATTTGACCCGCGAGTGACAAGCTGTCGTTGGCTGCCACCCCCGCTTGCTCCCACTCCCGTGACACATTCGTGGCCTGTCAATCAGATCAAAAGCTTGGACTCTTTCTCACGCTTCATTGGCAGAGATGGTCACGTAACCTAAGCATACCTGCTTTATCAAAATGCCGAGGTCAGAGGTCAGCTGTGTGGAGTCTTCTTCCACTGCGTGCAATGGCACCTCCAAAGACGTGCGTTCTGAAAATAACAGCTGACAGACGAGGCGGTTCAAAAACACCGAAAGGCAAACCATCTATCTGTACCGGCGACATCCAAATAGGGACACGGGAAAAGCCTCGCCTTTTGTCTTGACCTACCTGCATTTCGCTGATCCGCTTATCGAGCACCGCCAGCTGGCGGTAGGACGTCACGGCGGCACTGCTGATGTTGATGGCTGCCAATTGCGCGAGCATTCGGTCCAAGTCGTCCAGGAGAGCGCCGGCACAGCCGTCGTCACAGGCTGGACGCAAACCACACCAGATGATGGCGACGTCTGCTTACACAGTCGTGTGTTTTCGGGACACTCACACAAGCACTGGCCTCCCTCTAAGACGTGTCGCTCATCACATTGGTCGCACGTTGGACCCTTGAACCCGGCTTTGCACCGGCACCGGCCGCTCAGCTGCTCGCACAGAGGATGCAGGGACCCCCACGTGCTACAGCCGCACGGGGTGCATGCCCCCCCCAGCAATGAGGGGTTGCCGTAGTAACCCAGAGAGCACCTGCATTGTGACGAGGAGATTCTTCAACGGGACTATACCAGTGGACCTGCTGGCTGGACGTACTGGACGGGACCAGAAGTGGTCTCATCTCGGATCGGGACTTACCGCTCGCAGTAGCGCCCCTCATATCCCGTCAGACAGGAAGTGCAGTGAAAGTCTCCAAGCGTTCCCTCGGAAACACACGTGGGACTGAAACTACACGAGGCGTCCGCTGTTGTTATTTGCGTCCGTGAATGAGCGGTTGACCCCACCAAGGGTTGTTCACCTGTTGTCCACTCGGGGGCAAGCGCACGGTGAGCAGTCGTCTACGGAGCCGCTGACGTTCCCGTAATAGCCCGGAGAGCACAACTCACAGTTGCTCCCTTCGGTGTGATGCTGGCACTCCTGCGAGACAAAGGAGCCGATGAAACCCGCCCTCGGGTTGCTTGGATCGGCGCGGCGCCCGCTCACCTGGCAGTGGCCGCTGTGTGTGTCGCAACTGCTGCTATGGTTGTTGCAGCGACACGCCACGCAGGGTCGCACAAACGCAGACTTGCGGGCCTGTGGCGGCAATTCTGACAGCGGCTGGTGGAAGAAACCCGGCGCGCATTCCTACGGGCCGGCAAAGATCAATAAAGGAGGTTCCCCGCAGTTACCGCGGCGACAAAAGCACCCCACTTTACCTGGCAGGACGTTCCGGCATAACCCGGCGGACAGACACACGACTCAATCAGTCTGGCCGTGCCCGACTCGCCGGCTTCCCGTTCTTCCCGTGCCGTTTCCATAGTGATGTTTGAGATCCTTGAGGGGCTTTTCGTCAGTCACCCAATCGCAGCGCGCTGGTCGAGATGGCCACTCACCTGCTCTGTTGCAGTCGCGTCCCGTAGGAAGCCTTGACCAGAATGTACTGCAAGTCGCCGAGCACCGAGAGGAAGTCGCTGTGACTGACCGCCTTGTCGGACACCGAGTTGAAATACCTCCACTTGTGCTGTGGATCACACACGCAGAAGAACGCTGTAGGTACGTAATCCGGTCTGGAGTGGCAGCAAGCTAGCCAGTACCTCTGTCAGCCTGATGTCATGCTGGGTTCTGATGCCGCTGTCAGGGGCGGGTATGTCAGTGTAGATGAGCAGCTTCCTCAAGGCTCCTCCCCTCATCAGCACTTGAGGCTCCTGATCGGCCAGCCCTCTTACCTCCTCCGCATAGAAGGTCACGACATAGGACAGCACACCGCCATACGACAGCAGCTGAAAACACGTTCACATGTTGAGATGTCTCAAGGAGCGAACCTGAGGCAGAAGATAAGACAGAGTTGTGTTTACCTGCTGGCCTTCAAATTGGGGGGGCAGCTTCCAGTAAAGAGGAGCGTTCAGTCCGCTCCTGTTCAAGTGGTGGCTGTCCAGCACTATGTCCCCGCCCTGCTGGTAGACTCCAGTCGTGACACCCTCCAGGTTTGACTGGCTGACCAAGGGTAGCGGCAGAGCTGGAGGGCCGGCCAACGTGATCTATAGCAACACGCCGCGCCCACATGTGAGGAAGCAAGCGCCTTTTGGATTGAGCCTTGACCTTTGAGGTCTACTCACAGGAGCTCTGGCGAGGCCGGTGTGCTCCTGGCATTCGCGACTGAGTCCTGAACAGAAGCACGGAGAGCAGCCGTCCGGATTTGCTGACGACAGCGCAAAGAAACCCGAAATGCACTTGTGGCAGCGTTGCCCCGAAACGGCCGCCTAAAAACACACAGGCATACGCTCAGTCCGCATGTTGTGATACCGTTTTCAGAAGCACGCGTGCGTTACCTTGCACACACACTGGCCGCTGTTTTGGCAGTTGCACACGCCGAGCGTCTGATTGCACGAGTCCTCTTGGGTTCCGACCGGGTCGCAGCCGCACGGCAAGCACGCTGGGTAACCATAGTGACCGGGAGCGCATAGGTCACATGACCTGCCAGAGAATCCCACTCTGCACAGACACTGGCCATCGGTCAGATTGCACTGAGAGGCGGAGCTTCCCTCTGGGCTGCAGTTGCAAAGCTGAAAGGATGGAGGAGATCAGGATCACGTACCGAGAGCGTGGGCGTGCGCGCGGGTACCTTGCAGCCCGTGATGGGATGGTGACCCCAGTATCCCGCCTCGCAGGTGTCGCAGGTGTCGCCCTCTGTGTGTGGGGGGCAGATGCACTCCCCAGTTTGGTGGTGGCAGTTCCCGCCCGTGTGTTTGCAGTTGCACGCTGGGCGAAGACAAAGAAGGCAGCGTGGGGCATAAGAAGACCGAGGCGAGTGAGCCACGCTTACCTTTGCAGCCGTTGGCATGGAAATCAAAGTAACCGCGGCTACAGCGGTCACATTTATCTCCGTCGACACCAAGCGTGCATTGGCAGCGGCCATCCGCGTCACAGGACTCCTCCAAAGACCCCCTGGGGTCACAGCCGCAGGCCAGGCAGCCCTGGCCATCCTGCGATGCAAAGAAGCCCGGCTGCAGCCGAGCGTCACGTTACTCGGAAGCCATTGATCGGAAAGCGCGCAAAGGAATCTTGTCCAACCTGGCAACGGTCGCACGCCCGTCCCGTCGCATTGTCTCGACATTGGCATTGGCCCGATGCGACATCGCAGACGCTTGACAAAGATCCGACGACGTGGCAGGCGCACTCTATCAAGAGGGAACATCCGATAAGTGGTCTCTCAACTCTCAGGTTCCAAACTCAAAGCAGCCAGCGAGTTCAAGCCTCGTTCGTCTCTGCTGTTATTTTAGCCATGCCGATGTCTACATGGGGGGTTCCGGTGTTAAGGTGCCACCCATTATTCAAATTAGCTAGCAACTGGCTGGTTGGTCAAGAGAGCAGAAGATGAAGAAAAGAGCAACGCGTGACAGCATATCAAAGGGGTCAAAGGTCAGCTGTAATCCGGATTCAGGGAGCTCAACATTCCTCCGGAATCACACCTCGGCAATTCTTTCGGTGCACGGCGTCGCCATAGAAACCCTCGGCGCAGACCTCACAGTGCCGCCCGGCCGTGTTGTTGCGGCAACGGAGGCACTCCCCGTTGACGGCGTCACAATGGCCCGCCTCCTCGGTGTCCACGTTGTCATTGCATTGGCAGCGTACGCAGGACCCGCCCACTACCTGCGGGTTTCCGTAGAAACCGTCGGAACACCTGGCAACGTGAAGACAAGGTGTCACGCTGCAGTCCCGCTTCAGCTGCACACATGCATTCTCCTTACTTGTGACACGTGCTCCCGGTGTAGCCTTCCTGACACTGGTCACACTTCACCAGTCCAAAAGCATCCAGGGAGCACGTCAGGCTGAAACTGCCACGCAAGGTAGATTTGGACTTTTGCTATTCTTCACGGTTGGGCTCAAAGAGAGCAAGCGACGAGACCCACCTGTTGGACGCCTCCGTCAAGGGACACGCGCAACGCCGACAGTCATCCGCTGTGCCCTCGGTGGCATCGCCGTAGAAACCGGGGAGGCACTGATCGCAGTGGGGACCCGTCGTATGATGGCGACAGCCCTGAGCGACAGATGGATGCCGCTTGTCTCGCGAGAAGAATACCAAGGAAACGGTCACGGAGTGCAACTCACCAAACACACGCCGGCGAAATCGCAGTCGGAGGCGTGGTCATTGCATTCGCACGGCATACAGTTCCCTCCGAACAAAACTCCAGCCACCCTGTAAAAGCCCGGGAGGCACGACTGGGGGCGCAGAAAGACTCAGATCGAGGGCCCTCTTCCCAGCACGCAAGCTAGCGAGTCATGAGCTCACCTCACAGGAAGTTCCGCTGTAGCCCCAGGGACATTCGCACGTTTCCACGGCAACTGCCCGGACACCAGACACAGACCGAGAGTCGGCCACATCGAGGGACGCCGAGACGAGGCTGAGGAGAAGCGAAAGAGGGGAAAAGCGTTGATAGACAGGGTGGCCGCGCGCACGGGCGAAGGGCCCTCGCGGCCTGACGAGTCCTCACCGCACATCTCCGCCCGCAGAGGCATTGAGGTGAACTCTGACCCTCAGCGACGTCACCTCAGCCAAGACGGACAGCAGGTCGTCACGGCTCACCGGGTCGCCCGATTGCTGGTCTACAAATTGATCGGGGAGCATGTGGACGGCGACGGAGCGCTTGGCCGACGGCGAGAGGACCAGGACGCGAGGCGACGACAGCCGGAGCGCTCGCCCGTTGCCCTGCAGAGGGCGAGAAATTGCATCACCCTGCTCCGCCCTCCCAGTCTCACCGCTTTATTTGAGCTACCTGAACGATGACGTCGGTGCTGGCCGGGACAAAGTTGTTGTCCAGTGAGCCGCCATAAGCGACAGAATAATTCAGGAGACCACCGTAGGACGACAGCTGAAAAAAGGAGACGTGGTGTCACGCTGTCCAAACGAGGACCGACGCGGGACGACTGGCTACCTTGTTGCCGAGGAAACTGTCGGGCGCCTCCCACTGCAGCTCTTGTGGTTGACCATGGCTGGAGGAGAGGTCGCCGGAGGCGGGAAGTTGGTGAGTCAGGTTGGTGTGGACAGAAGAGGAAGGGTGGAGCCAAGCGCCCGCCGAAACCACCTGCAACAAGTTGACAGACAAGTTGTCGTGGCAGTAAACTACTTTTTGTTTTGTCTGGAGTTTTGTTTTTTCAGGGTGGCTTTTTTTTGTCTTTTTATTCAATTTGGTGAACGAAAATGCTTTGTCAATTTTAGTAGGAATTATTTGGTCGACTAAAACGTGTACCTGCGCGGCCATCCAAGTGGAGCTTTCGCAGACGTCCGACACGCCGAAGCAAAAGCAGTCGGTGCAGCCCAGCGGATTGGCAGCTTGGAGGTTGTAGAATCCCGATTTGCACAAGTCGCAGTGGAGCCCCGCCACATTGGCCTGAAGGGGAGCAAAAGTTGAAAAAGGTGTCGGGCGCCACCTCGGCCATCCGACCTACTTTGCAAACGCAATCGTCGTCACATGGGTCGCCGTTCACGCTGCCCGCCGTGTTGCACTCGCAGCGAGTGCAAAGGGGAAAATCTCGGAATCCAAAGGCACAGTGGTCACACCTCCGGCCCGCGAACCCCTCCTTACATGCACACTGGCCCGCGCTGGCGCCTGGAGCACATGCACACCGACACAAACGTGGTTAGTGGCTCCATTTCTGACGCCAGGTGGGCCTCGCACCCGCAGAAATGATCAATGATGATCAATCTTGGTGGCAAAAGCAGCAAGTCACCCGGCCAAGTACCGTCTCTGGTGCAGATGGAAGACCTCGCACCTCGCGGGTCACAATCACATTCCAGGCACGGCCACTCGGAATAAGGAGAAACCTAAAGTAGGAAGTGTGCGTCGTGAGCGGCTGCAGGTTGGTGCGCCGCGGGCGCCGCTTCGCTCTTACCCGCTCGGGTCTGTAGTAACGCTCGGCGCAAGTCTCGCAGTTGACTCCGGCCGTGTTCTGCCGACACTCAACGCAGACTCCGCCTCCACGACGAACGCCGCCCATGTCCACGCTCAAGCCGAGATCGGCGACCGTTTGATTGTAGACGCAGTCGCTTGCTTTGTTGTGACAGTTGCACTCTGATTGGCAGGTGCACAAAGAAATTGTTAAATTGTTAACCACAAGCAACATGAAAGTTCAGGAAGACGCGGCACGGAATGCAAAGTTGCACTGTTTTGTTCTTACTTTCACATGTGTTTCCCACAGAGATAGTTCCCGGTTGCCATGGTTGCTGGTGGTATCCGGGGCAACAGTGGTCGCAGCTCACTCCGCAAGTGTTGTGTTCGCACACACACTGTAGTTTCTGCACACACACGCGTTTGACTAAACTTCTCAGAGAGTCAGTGGCAACGAGAGCACGGTGTCACCTTGGTCACAGGATCCAGAGGACAGCTTCGGGCGTGTCCGTAGCAGATGCACATCCCCCCCACTGAGATGTCTTTGATGGAGTAATAATACTGCGGGAAGAAAACACCAGTTGAAAAGAGCACCGGGGCGTACGTCATGCTCGGACGACGCTGGCCGTACTCGGCGGGTTACGATGGGGTCGACGTCTCGAGGGTCGTGCACGCTCAGAGTCATCAAGTCGGCGTTGAGCGTCCGGATTCGCTGGAAGCGAAGTCGGATGAAACGGGCCGAGGTGAAATTCAAGAGTTCGGAGGTCAAATCATCCGCACCGGGTCGACTGTTGATCAGCGATGTGTGGATCTGAGAGAGACAAGAAATGGAGCTGCTCCGACTGAATAAGATGGGGCGGCCGAGTGGGCGGGCAGGTTCACCTCTCCGTGCTCTAACGGCTCCAGCCTGGAGTAGTAGGACGTGCAGATGACCTCCGTGTCACCTTTGTAGGTCGGCGCTCCAAGCCTGGGTGCCACGTTGTAACGAGACAAGCACTCCGAGTCGCTGATGGCGTAAAATTGCCACGGCTCGAAGGTGACGCCATCCACCGAGCGCTCCAGGATCCAGTTCCCTGCCGGAAAAGACTACGCTTGGACCTCCCGTCTCGCCATTTGACCCGAGTTTGTCGAGCAGAGGAAAACGCACTGACCCGGTCGGGGAGAGTTGGCTGCCTTGATGATGATGTAAGCCACTTGGAAGACCTGCAAAGAGCGGACGAGACTCAGGAACCGCGAACGAGGAGACGCGCCAAAGGTGATGTGCCCGGCCGCGGTCCGCGCCGCACCTGTTTCAAATCCAGCGTGATGGTGACCCAGTGGAATTGGCGCCCGTTCTTGATGCTCGGACTCTGCCACCATCGGTTGGTTCCGTCGATGGCGTTGGTGATGGGATGGCGTTCTGGACAAAGTGGCAAAAGGAACTTCGTTTCCAAAGCGAGAATCGCGAGCTCTCGGCTGCTTCCGTACCTCCAAGCAGAAGGGAATTGCCATCACACTTGGGGCAGTGAGGGTTCTTGATCAAGCGCCCGGGCACGTGCTCCACCAGTTTGCAGTAAACTTCCGCTCGCGGCTCTCCACAGGTGGCGTTGCTGCTGATCTTGGCATTAGTGGCCAGGTTCAAAATGGCCGGGAACAGACCTGCAAGGCAAGATCGCAATGGCTCAGGTTCATCCGAGAAACTTGACCCAAACGATTGGAACAAAGTTCAACAGAAGGAATAAAATTTCACAAGGCCAATATTTTGAAAGGACTTTTTTGTCAAAACCGAGACGCAGCTGGATCTTGCTTCTCCGGAGCTAAAGTTTTAAAGATTCCCTTGCCTCAAGGTTTCTGCACAATCTTGACATTGCAGAAAAAAGCGGAGCGCAGGTGCCAAAATAAGCTGATAAAAGCCAGACGACACTCGACCGTCTTGTGGGCACAGCTGTGAAGGTGCGAGATCATCAACCGGGTGGGCTCACTCCCTCTCTCTCGCGCACTCACACTGAGGAGCCTTGCGAGGGGGCAAACACACTTTTGTTTGGTATGTTTGTGTGCGGGGGAGGGCGAGTGCTAACACTAATTGTCAGCCACACACAGATGCAGTGTGTGTTTCCCTGCAGGGGATAAATTGTGGTTCTGGAAAGGCGTAAAATGACTCTCACATGTTTGTTTGGATATTTCGAGTTGTGGCATTCGCGAGGTCGAGCGCAAGGCGAGTGACCGTGAGAGCGCATCTCCGAGACTAAACGTGGAGCTGCACGTTCCTTGTCAAGGTTACAGGTGGTGAGCCACTTTTTGAACTTTTGGCTCACGCACGCGGCAATTAAGCTCTTTCTTTGGACCTCCATGCGCCGCATTTAAAGCGTGTCGGCGATCCGGTCAAGACGGACTTCGATATCGACGGCGCTAACATTTTGCGAGCTCTTGATGACATTTCTGCGTTTCTATGACAATGAGAAAAAGTCTCACCTCGCTGCTGGGAAGCCGTTTGCTGCATCAGCAGCATCAACACGAGCAGGTTCATCGGGAAAGTCACGCCGACTTGAGTCAGAGTCAGAGTGGAATGCGCGCCGGCCGGCCCCGCTTCAAGAATGTGTTGCTGCGGGCTCTGGGCCGCATCCCAATGTGATTTCATTCATTCTCTTGCCGCGGGGGGAGGGGAGGACCGTACCACTCCCCGGGGGAAAAGGGGCCGGCTCTTCATTTCCGAACAAATCTGCACTCGACCCGCATTTCATCACCTTTGCATATTTAAGACGGACTCTTGCAGGTCATTGTTGAATGCATGACTTTGTTGCCTTGACTTGCTTGTCCAAGAAATCATTTCTGTATGTGAAACACACAAAGCAGAAAAAAAAAAAAAAAAAAGCATTTGATGGAGTTAACGAGATGACAACTACTATTGTTACTCAGATTTACTCAAGTCATTCGTTTAGCTTTTGTGACATGCACTTTTGTTTCGGCTACATTCTCCAAGTGAGTGCAGATTCATGTCTGAGAAAGTGTGGTGGTGGTCTTTGTGGGATGAGGGTGGGGGTCCTCTGGCCTGGCAAGCTAGACCCACTCAGCATTGAGTTCCTCTCCTCTCTCCGTCCATTCAACTCAAACTATTTTGTGGGGGTTGGGTGCCTGGTTTTACTTGGAAGTGATGAACAGCGGCGCCCCCTACTGGTAGCAGGCAAACTTTAAAATACAAATACCAACTGCAATGAAAATGTACACATATGTGAACAAATATAAAATGCCGCACGGTATATAAGTGTTCCCACTGATAGTAAAATTGTGTAAAGCGTAATTGTTTGGCGTTGTTGTCCCTAATTTGTGTCCGTGATTGTTCATGTGGCAATTACGTTTAACACTAGAGCAGCATTTTTAATATAGTGAAAAAGACTGGCTGTGGTAACTAAAAAAAAATCGGCAAATGTTTCATTCTTATATATTTGGACACACAATGTCGACAGATATCAGTTAAACCCTGTCAAATGTTATTTGTCTCGAAAATGGTGCTTACCTCCTTTCCCACTGCTGATCCCGCATTGGAGGCGATTGTCAACAACAAAGATGGCTGATTTGTTGTTCTCATTTATCAAAACAAATTTCCTCCAACAAACCTTCTTCACAATTTTCTTAATTTATATAAATCAAGAAATATTGTATCTTCAAAGCATTTCATTAATTTCACCGAATAACTTTATGCAGGTGGATAACGGTATGTCTTCACGCAGTCAGTACAAATTATTTTCAGTAACTAAATTAATGTAACAATGAATAAATGAAGCTAAGTATATGTTTAAAATTATAAATTACTTTTATTCCTTTCAAAATGAATGTTAAATTTCAGTACGATCTTGGAAAACTAACAATAAATTTATATTCATGACAGAATAATATTTTTTTAAGTCAAAAGTGTTGAAACACTGTGGCTTTATTTCAAATTCATTGCATGAAAGCGTCATACGAACCTAAAATTTATGATGCTATAACTAAAGTATAATCTACATCTCTCTTACAAGTATGGCTATAGCAGAATGACGAGTAAATTTTGTTTTTTTTGTTTTTTCACTTCCAGTGACTTCCCAGTCGTTCTTGCCACCTCAGTGCTCGTGTCCGTTGGGGCTGTCGTAGCCCAGCGTGTCCCCCAGGTGCTGGTGGGCAAAGAAGGCCCGGGCCATCTCGTTGATGTGGTTGTAGGCCCCGATGGATTTGAAGTACTCTACATAGTTCCAGAAGTCCGAGGTGGAGTACGGCCAGTAGGGGACGGCGGGTGGTTCATCGTACGGCACTGAAGACCGAGAAGGCCACACTGTACATGTTTTGTCACGTTTTTTTGTATTTCATATTAAATACCATTCTTTACTATTTTGAAAAAAAAAACAAATCAATAGCTTCAATCAATACTTAAGTTTGTTGTTGATTTATTTTTGAAAGTCTTGCTCAACTTCATTCCTAAAAAGCAATATTACGATGTGTTGATTTCAAAACGTGATAGAAGAGTTCAATTTGTGCTTTACCTCCCTCAGGGATGACCCTGGCCTCTGTGGAGCAGGAAGAAGTGAGCGAGAGAGACAGACAGAGAAAGAGAGAGAGAGAGGAGAAAAATAAACACTCAGCAAGCATTCCGAATACGGCCATACACAAAGACGGGATTCAGCTCGGACAGACTTTTAGCCAACCTGTGAGCTTCTCCAAACAAATAATCTTGCCGCAAGACACACACACACACACACACACACACGCACACACACACGCACACACATACTGAAAGTGGAGGAATTCAGCACACTGCAGACAGATGCGTCTTTGTGCACGCAACGCAAAAAAAACAAAACAAAAAAAACATATGAAGCATTATGATAGACAACTATCAAACGTCGAGTATTATTGCACCTCTGTATACATTTTTAAGAAAATGACAATGCAAAGTAAGTTTCAAAAGTGTCCTTACCGCTGAGGTGGAAAACAAAGACACAAAGTAAAACAGTGAGGCAAAGCAAAGTCTTCATGTCGCTGCCTTAAAATGAAGACAAACACAGGAAAAGTCAGACCGCAACAATCATCCAGCATTCAAAATTGCATATTAGCATTTAAGGCGAGTAGAAAATGTCCATACTTCGGGAGAAGTAGCAACATATTTTTTTCTGATGTACCTGTTGGGAGTGTTGCTGTTGATCTGCTGCTTGGGATTGGTCTTCTGCTGCAGCCTTAGTGACCGAGGGGAGAACAACCCCCCCTTACACACACGTACATACACCACCTCTCATGCACACACACACACACACCTGCACATGCCCACTTGTGAAAAAGGATGTAGTGCATCCACAGTAAAGTCCTTTTTGATTGGTTCAAGTGAATCAATCATTTAACCAATCAACATGCTACTTCACAACCTCAACTAATAAAGGTCAACCTCATGATCTCTATCATCTTCCATAAAAAGTCAAACATATATTTCTCACAACAGTCTTTATTCTAATCACAAGTAACACATATATGATTAGAAACATTATGATTCAATGATTATTTGATTTCCCCCTTTTTGTCAATCAGCAGCTCAATGCGTTTTAAATATACTAGCAGATAGCAGATAGCTTAAAGTTGTCATGGCTGACCAACGACAAACGAGCATTCTTCATATTCGGAAAGAATGGGTACATGTAATCCCACGGCGAAAAGCCTTCTCAGATCACTGATTAAGCTAGCATGTAGCGACGAGGCGCTAGTCGTCCTTGCAACCTGTCTGATCGGTAGCGGTCATGCGAAAGAGGTCCACACCCTCAGTCAAGAGCAAGTCCTGAGCGTAGCGCACGGTCTCCGAGGGCAAGAATCGCGAGCGGCCCAGGATCCAAGCGTACTCCACGTGGAATAGGCGCAGGATGTCGGTGCATGAGTAGACCACGGCCACGCTGCTGTAGTCAGTGCTCAGGATCCAGTATGGACTGTAGGGGGTGACTGCAAACAGAGGTTGACACCAGCATGAGCATTAAACCGATTCAGTAACCCGGTCGGGGGCTAGCGCCTCAGTCCGAAAAGCTAAAATTTCAATCAACCATCACAGTAACCCCATGAGTGCAAAAAAAGTTTTCTTTCTACTCCCGTCCGCCTAAACCACCGTGTCAAACTCAAGGCCCGGGGGCCAGATACGGCCCGCCACATTATTTTATGTGGCCGATAAAGACACATTTTGCATTGTGTCATGACTAAAATTACAAATTGTCTTCACTTATTCTTAAAAATAGAGATATTGCTAGCAATTTCTTATTAATCTTTTTAAACTATTTGAACAGTTTTTACGAGTCTCTGCTTTCAAAACTAGTTATTCATTAATTTTTCATGGAAGCTGTACTGTAAATAATATAAGGCGTTGACAGTCATAATGGCCCTCCGAGGGTAACTATGACTACAATGCGGCAAAACACTGAAAATCCAAACTCTCCCTATCATAAGGTCAGCGTGAAAGAATGTGATGATGTCCGCGTGGGATCCACTTAAGCGAGAAGCCGCTGAGGGACTCGCGGGCCCGATTACGCCTTGCCAAGCTTTGTCAAAGATGCCGATTGTTTGCCTCCATTGTCTTTCGTCATGGCTATAATGATTGACGTTGCTCGGGTGTGTAACCTTGAGAAAGGACTTACAGTAGGAGAAGCTGACTCCAATTTGGGCCGCTTCTCTCAAGTCGGGCACCACCGCTGTCCCCTCCGCTTTACGCACCTTGTCTTTACTACAAACACAGAGAAGTGATTCCTCATTGGATGAGTGTAACATCACACACCAGAAGATTTGACAAGTTGACTCCATGGAAACCTTTGGACAGGTATTTCGTAAAGTCTGGACTCACTAGAACTGCGAGTTGAGCACTCGGATGGTTCCGTCTGGTCGTATGGAGTAGTTGGCCTCGATGCACTTGCCCCTCTCAAAGCTGGCGGGCAGCTTGGCGATCTCGTACCACCTGCCCAAATACTGAGGAGGACAAGAGCGGGTTTAACGACGGCCGGGGGAGAAACGTGACCTCATCTGGCTTACCTGCTGGAGGTTGAAGTTGGGCTGCACCTTGGGGGTGGGGCAGGGCCCCCAGCGGTATGTCTGCGCCGAGGTCAGAAGCGGCCACAACACCAGGGCACACAACGCCAACATGCTTCTCTCCAAAGGTACAGAAAATGAGATGGGTAGAAACCGGCTGCCCTTTCACACCAAAAGGATCAGGTGGAACGTTGCCAACCTGCTTTACACTTCACATAACTTCTTATCGCATATTTAGAAATCTGAGATAGCGCATTGTATTTCGCAAACAACAATGTGTGCTTCTCCAACAACTAGTTGAGCAGGTTGAGCAAGTTGTGTTCCACCATTCAATAACACAATTTGTTGTTCACAAAACTACAGTATATTTACAATCAAGACTTTTTTCAAGACCTCTATTATATATATACTCTTCAGTATTTTCAAGCTCTGGATTTGAATTACGTACATGTGTTTGCATTTGTTTCAAAGTATTGAAAATGTGCAGACACACTGTTACACAATTAATATAGCTTTTCAAAAAAACATCAGCGCAGCGGGTGAGAGGAAATTACCTTGATGGCATCAGCGGACCCTCCAGCCTGAACGCTTTCTCCTCTTCCGAATGGTGGTGACTTAAGTTACTTAACTTAAGCAATTGCCTGGAAGAGACGTCACATCAATAGTCGACGCTGATTGGACGTCCGGAGGAGCGTCTCCTTCGGTTTGCCGCAAATGGAATTTATTGGAGGACGATGCAAACAAAGACAATACGTAATACACAAGTGTTATTCCCGCGTCTGCCACTAGGTGTCAGTAAAATTCCGTTTTGGGAAATAAACGAGTTTATATTTATTATATACACACTATACAAGACTGTTTTCTTTTCTATTTAGAGTGAATGTATCAGTCGGTAATTTGTTTCGGGGTACATTCACAAGCTGAGTAGTAAAAAGAGACAAAAAGACTCATCATAGTAATGATTTATTTCCAGTGTTCTTCGAGGGGGACATTGCACTAGCGTTTGTGCTGACGAGACACATGCGACTGCTTCATGTTTCTGGAGAAACATTCCGAACGAAGAAATAAAAAGAGCTTAACCTGTCTCAAATTCCTTCTGATAAACAACTTTTTATAGAAAGTTACAAAACGGGGAAAAAAGAGGCACTTTTGGGAGGACAACAACATACATTGACCTGATGTCTGTTTGGGACAATAACTGGACAGAGATTGGAAATAGAAAAAAAAGGACCATACGCAAAAATATTGCATCCTCGTACTCTGTCATCATTGTTACATTTCATTTTATTTGTTAAAATTTGAATATATTTGGCTAACTAATCTCTGGCTGTTGCGTATGTGAGGTAAAAACAGAGACATTCCCACAACACGCGCCCCGCCCCGCTTGTACCATGTGACCAAAGTTATGATAATTTTTTGCTTCTGATTTGGAATTAAGGCTCCAGTTTAGCCACTTGATTGAGAGGTCCCAGTACTTATGTCCACATAATGTGTCTTCAAGCACATGGACAATGGATCCCCGCATCGTGGTCGTTTAAAAATCTTTTCTTTTTCTACGCATTTTCTTTTTTAGCAAAAAATGGCCAAAGCAAGCCTTACTCTGGAGCCATCTGGTGGCTGGTTTTCTGTGAGAGCTGAGACAAACTCATTTGGACATCTTGTGGCAAGTATAGGCAATTAAAAATATATTTCTTGTGAATAGTGGAGGAACTCGGTACATTGTCCAAGTATGAGAGTTGTACATTCGTTTTGAGGGGGGGTAAAAATAACAGAATAAATTGGGGTGGGTGCGCACATGCAGCAGAAAGTTCCAGTCTGGCTAGCGATTAGTGAAGTTTGCCATCACAATCATGGCAGCTGTACATGTTATTTACACAACAAAACTACTGTGCAGCTGAGAGTGCACCTTTGCACATTTATCCAGGTATTGGGGGGGGGGGGCACGGGTCAAAGGTACTGGTAGAAGCGCGAGCACACCACCTGCGTCTCCGACAGTTTGTGAGGATGTGCGTCGTCACCGCTTTTGCCGTTGGTGGCCACCACGTTTTCGGGGGCACCATCGGGCACCACCTCAGTGTTCGGCGGTGGCCCATTTTGGCCCTTTCGGCCACGATCCCCGCCGAGCCAGTCGCGGATGCTGAAGTCCTGCGAGGCCCGTCTGGGTTTCAGGCGGTCCGACAGCGACAGGTCAGCCGTCCGGTCGGCGCCGCCTTGCTCTCGCCAGTCGTGGACGAGCTCGAAGTCCCTTTGTCCGCCCATGGTGTGGCGCCGGCGGATGTTCTTTCGTCTGACGTCGGGGGCGCGGCTCTTGGGGTGGCACACGTCGTCTGAGGAGGAGCGCAGCCGGAACTTGAGGCGCTCGGTGATCTTGAGGTGCCACGCGTCGGGCTCCGAGCGCTCCGACTCGCTGCGGGACGACGAGCTGAGGCTGCCGGTGGACCGCCCCTTCTTCATCACCTCCAGGACCCGCGCCAGGCGCGAGGAGGCCTCTGCCCGGGCCTCTCCGCCCGCCGACGACTCGCTGTCCGTCTTGCTGTCCGTCTTACTCCGCAGGGACCGGCGACGAGACAGCGTGTCGCACTCCATCATCTTCTGAGTGGGGAAGAGCCGCCGCCCCTCCATCTTGGTTCTGCCACCCTCGCCGTTCTTCTCGGGGCAGGGTGTGGACTGGTTGGCGGCGCTCAACACAAAGAGTGGGAAGTCGCTCTCGCTGTCCGTCTCCATGGGCCGGCCCTCGCTGACCAGCTCGCTGCGTTCGTCGTCCGCCTCCTCGCCGCCCTGCAGCTCGGGGCTCAACGCCAGGGACTCGGCGCCGGTTAGGAAGGTGACGGACGACGTGGTGGAGTAGTCCGAGGTGATGGAGCTCACGTCCACCTCAACAGAGGCTCCGGCGGTCGGCGCTTTTGGCTCGGACGACGTGCCGGAGTCGAGGGTGCCGAGGTACGATGACGGAGGGTCGGAGGAGGCTTTTCCCTGAGGGACACCTCGACCACTGACGTCCGGGGAGGGATCCCTCTTGGCTTTGGGCGTGGGCTCAGCGCTTCTATCATTCTGTTGATCCTTCCTGGTGCCCGCTTTGGCCTTGGCGCTGCTGAGGGCGTTCTCCTCCGGGTCCCCCTTCTGCCCCGGAAGTTCCTTCTTGGGGAAAACGGCATCCGGGTCATCATCAGAGCTGCTGGGCTGCACTTTCTCCTTGGACTTTTTTCTTTTGCGACTGGCTGCGGCAAAGATGGAGGAGACCAGGAGCTCTCGGCCACACTGCTCCTTCCCCGAGCCCCAGGAACCCTGCGCACATAAAAACACGCGATAGGAAAGGGTTCTGGAAGCAAGGAGCATCTCTGTGACCTTTGTATTTCCATCAAGGCGGAAATTCTCTTCACTTGTTTGTGCTTGCTGTCTCCCTACACTCACCTTGGACTTGGCCGAGTCACTGGTGGGAGAATCTGTGGAAGACAGGAAAACAACAAACGTACATTAGGAGGGCAGGTTGTATTGTGGTGGAAGAGGAGAAGCATGTTGATGGCGGGATGAGCGCGCACGGTAGCGTGAGACACAAGCGCGAGCACGCACGCGCCATGCTGGACACTGCCGAAAAGCGGGACAGAGAGAGGAAACAGCGCCCTCTGCTGAGTCAAATTTGAGCACGTAAAGGTGTGAAGCGTGGGACAGACGTGTGTGCCGTGCAAAATGGACACAAGCAGCCGGGAGTGAGTGTTTTCAGAGCGGAATCATTCACACTTCTTGATTCTCCCTTCTATGCCCTGCTTTGGGTAATGCTCACACAAAACAATGCACACGAGTGGCTGCCATGACAAGAGTGAAGTGATGTGCGGGCGGGGTCACAGAGGGGCTCGACCAGAGGGGCTCGACCTACGACGAGAGGACGCTGCACGAGACGCAACGTGTCGGGTGCCTCCCCCTAACGTGGCTTATGTACGTATTATGTACTCTGCCCCTCTGCGCCCCCTGCAGTAGAGATGATGGTAGGACAGGCGAGACCGTACCGTGGCATCTCCCGCGCGGGCCAGCTATGAAACAGTGAGGAGAGACAGCGGAGAGCCTTTTTCAGACAGTCGTAGTGGCCAGATGCTGACAGAAAAGCCACCACAGGGGGCGCCGTACTGTACCGTGTAGCTGCGTGCTTTGGTTTTTTTGGGGGGGGTCCTCTCATTTTTTTTTGTTACCCTTTTTTCTTAAAAGAACCGCGGGTTCCGGCAGACTAGGCAGCTACAGCGGGGGCAACAATCCTCCTTCTTCCTACAGTTCCAGTTGTCCATCACGGACATTATAGAGTCCATCAGTGACATCGCGGCGTGATAGACTCCGCCCACTTGGCCTGTGTCAAGATCAGTATGTGTGAATGGCGGCAAAGCCTTTAGGACACCCGACAGAGCCTCACTAGTAGAGACAGAGGGATTGAGAGGAGGCCTTTGGACTGGGAACACTGCAAACAACGTTAGACACAGCAGTGGCGGCGGCGGCAGCAGCAGCGGCGGCAGCAGCAGAACGAAAGAAATCAAGCCGCAATTTATCGCTTCTCGCCTCCGTCAGACGCGAGTAAACCGAAAGCCAAATGCGAGTATGCGGCCACGACATTTCCCAACCTTCACCGAGGCAAGAAGCCAGCAAACAAGTCAATTTCGTGCTATTGCAAATGTGATTAGGTAACCGGAGGTGTCCATTTTGCAACAAATGGAAACCGGGCCGCTTGCCGCGACGGTTGGGAAGCGCCGCTCTACGCCGCCGGCGGAGCCATCGGAGAGAAAAGCTTCAGCGGTTGGCGCCCAGGCGGCGCGCTTACCCGATACTTCGCCCTGCGACGTGCCCGTGCGACCGATGTTGGTGAGCAGGTGGTCGATGTTGGGGACCGGCTGCGACTCCACCGCGCTCTCCCCCTGCAAAACCCTCTGCGGGGAAACACAAGTCAACAGCTTGCAAAGTTTAGAAACAAAAGTTGTGGCGTGCTCCTGAAAGAACCACAAAAAAATTCGGAGTCTGGAATCCGACCACTGCCACACTGAACGGATCAAAATGAGAGATGCTCACCACCACGGGGTCTGCGTGGCCTCCTTCGGTGAAGAACCAGTCGTACTGGAAAACGGTAAAAGCAAAAATTGGGATTGCGCAAAATGGAACAAAAACATCATTTTTTTTTCACTCACATTCTGAATGAGAGTCTCGACTATTTTGTACTGGTCGGGCATGTGCGTGACCATGTTGGTCATGTTGTCCTCGGTGGTCCGCACCAGGGTGGGACCGAACACGATGGCCAGGTTCCTGGGTTCCATCTACAAGGATAGTAACGGTATTAGCGAGCGGCTGCGCCTGAGAAGAAAAGGAAGAGGCAAAAAGGCGCGCCTTGTTCTTCTCTGAGTTGTCCGCCACCGTTTTCAGGTGAGCCGAGAGGAACTTGAGGGTTTCGTAGTGATGATCAGGCAGCTGGTGAAGCTGAAAGGAGACCCAAGTCGTTCAAAACGACGGCAAGGCGGTTGCCCAGCGTGCAGGTAAGCAAACCACCTACCAGCCTCTTGATCACTTTGAGCCTCTCCACGGGTTCTTCTATTCTGTTGGCCTCAATAAAGTCAGCGTAGCTGTCTGCGGGGTCACATGGCCGATAAGTCACTTCCAAAAAACTTGCGAGGAGACAAAAGCGCAATACCGTTGGTGAAGAGAGGCTCGGGCAGCTTCCGGAAGAACGACTTGAGCAAGCTGCTGATCACGTTGAGATCGCGCCATTTCTGCAAAAAGCCCACATTGATGTGCTGAGCTGAAACCAGGCCAACTTACAGCGTGACGGAGCAACGCAAGCACGCACATGGTCCTGGAGATGGACGTCGCTCATGCCCTTGTTGTTGAGCTCCTCCTGCATGCTTGAGATGGCTGCGTTGTTGCCGGGCACTCTGTAGATGCCCGTGTACTCCAGGCCTCGCTCCTCCACCAGCTCGCAGCACACCTCCACGATCAGCGGCACAAACTAAGGCGGACATTTTTCAGATGTTTAGGTTGGCTGTAAAAGGAAGATCTTGCAGCAATGCACAAGAGACCTTGTTGTTGCGTGCAGGCGGACAGTCTTCCAGTCTCACTCCGAACGTCACGCCGGGAGATGGTTTCCTCTCAAAAGGTTTCCTCATCAGGCCCGGGATACCCTTCCGCCACGTGGCTTTGTCTCTGGGGGGGCTGGTGTCATCTGCGAGGGAGGGGCAGTATGAACACACTCCAAGAAAAGACGCAGCAACGACGGCTTGGTGCGGCCTCCTGCTCGGCTGACCTTTGTGCATCACGATCTTCTCCAGCTCGGGCTTGGGCGAATGCGGAGAGGGAGTTTTGCTGTCTCCTCCTTTGCCCCCCAGCAGGGTGTGGCGGATGCTCAGCGACTGCCGAGACGACCGGGGCGACGGCTCCGGCTTGCTGCCCGTTGGGCTGAGGACCAGACAAAGATCCCAGGAGAGCTCGCACCCTGAACTCCCCCTCCCCACCCCGGTTTCTTACCTCATCAAGGTGTTGTACTCCCGGATCTTCTGGCTGATGAGGTCATGGCTGGTGAAGGCTGCGTTCTAAAAGGACAAAAAAGCTTTAACTCGGTGGCAAGCGGAGGGAAATGCCCGTCGCCGTGTGGTTCTCACCTCCTCGTCCAGGTCGCCGCTCTCCTGGATGACTTGGATCCAGGCCAGCATGTCCTCACGGTCCTCAGCCTGGAGGAGGTACTCGCAGTCGGATGTAGTGAGGCGCAGCACGTTCTTGCGCTTGGTGTCGCTGTAGGAGATGTCGACGAGGCAGGCCCGCACGCTGATGGGCGGCAGCTCGTCGCCCGTGCGCCACTCGCCGTGCGCCCGCCTGTCCTTCTTGTCCTTGTACAGGCAGAGATGGTGACCCCGCAGCACGGCGTACATCTGCTTCCAGGAGCGTGCGCCACCGCCGCCGCTCACACGCTGCCACAAAAGAGTCGGAAAGTGTCGGCGGAGATGGAGCTCTTCCCATGCTCATATTTCGTGTGCTACACCCCAACAATTCATCGTACAAACAATCCAGATAGATACACCCACAAATGCTAACTAGCAGTTGTGGAGCTTCAGTGTAGTACCACATTGAGCCACTGGCGCCACTGAGCTCTAGCAGGAGAGATGTGGCGAGCAAAACTCGGTTGAAGCTTGGGAAGGAACGTGGCATCAATGCTAAGGTACCTTGCCCTTGTCGTTATTCAGCTGCTTGAAATGCAGCAGACCCTCCCGGGTGGTGTCGCAGAAGACATCCGATGACGAATCCCTCCTAGATCCGGAATCTTGCGAAGACCTGTCCATCGCCTGCGGTGAAAAACAAAATGTCCACCTTTGCTCACTGGCGACGGCGGATGAGACGGCCTCACCTTCTTGAGGCCTTTGAGCCCGGTTATCAAGGATCTCCTATATCAGCAAAAATTGGACAACAGTGAGCAGGAAGCTTTTTTTTTTTTCTTCCTCATCACACTCACCCTGTGCCATCTTCCCGGTAGTTATCCAAGCCTTCGTCGTACGATAACGAGCGCTCCGTTTTACCGCCGGAGTCCGACTCGATGACGGTGAGCCGGAGGGAATCTGAGAAAGAGAAAAGTAAACGTTGCCATTGGGCTCAAGTCACCGTTTTGCGGGTGGTGCCAATACCGTGGTCGTGTGACATGTGTCGACGCATGGGGGGTGACGTGGCCTTGATGGGCGTCGCCGAGATGACAGCTGAGGCCGGAATGTTGATTGTGTCCAGATCCAAGCTGGGGCTGGACGGCTCATCTGAAGACACACACACAAACTCGTCCTTCAAGACTCAATCAAGGATCTGTCCCGACTGGTTGTTGATGGATGACCAGAGGACACATTTAAGGATGCCAGGTTGAGTTCAAGTGCGTTCGGTAATCTCAGACGACTCTACTTGTGAATCAGCGTGATTTGTGATGAGAGGTGGCAAACGGCGAAGCAAAGCGGTAGCCAAAATGGCTGAGTCCTGTGCGCTACACGACGGAGGCTCTTACCTATAAACGGGATGGAGTCCAGGGAGTCGTCCAGGTTTTGGGAGCCACCCTTGAGTCGGCCGGCCCCAGGCCTCCTGCAGCGGCCATCGGTCCAACACGTCACCGCGTCAACAGAGGCGGCCTTCAGTAACGGCGGCGGCTTGGCGCCTCGCTCATCACAAACAGCAAAGAGGCGGGACGGAGGGTGCGGTCGAGAAGCTCCACAGTTTTTCTCCTTTCTCAGGATGACCGCCGTTGCGTCGCGTCCTTGCGTGCCGTTAGTCCGTACTAAAGCCTTTGGCTTTTGACCCGCGTCTCCGTTTATGTCGGCAGACAGGACGGTGCCGCTTTGCGTCAGCCGCTGCGTGGCCGCTTGACACGAGGGACCCGAGCAAGATGAAGACCTCGCCACCAAAGTGGCTTCCCACCCGCTCTCCATCTTCAAACTGTCGGCCCGAGTCCGGAGCTCCCGCTGCAGGGGTGATGGGTAGCCCGCATGGTTTCCGCTGATACCAGCTCTTTGGTCTTTGAGCGAGTCTGTGGTTTTGGTGGCGGCTAAGGGCTCCACCATGGCATTTTGAACAGGTTTTAACCTCAAAAGGTTGCCGTCTGTCCTTAACGGAGGTTTGCCAGACATTCGATCCGCCAAAGAAGAGTTTGATAATCCGTTTGCGTCGCGCCCGGCGAGAGCTCTTTGGGCCGCCCCCTGCCTGCTGGCTCTGGCTTCCTCCCCTTGGCAAAGCAGAAGACGGTCCTCCAAAGCCGTCCGCTCCGTGGCGAAGGAGCCCCTTTGCCCGGTGGCCTTCTGGCCCAGCCGGTCGAGCACACGAGCTTCGCCGCAGAACGGCAGCGCGTCTTGGGAAGCGCTCCGAGGCCAATTCCTGCTCGGCTCTGACCGGCCTAGCCTTTCCTGAGAAGCGCTTCGCAACGGAGTGGCGTGGGTCCCGCCGTTGGGCCCTCGCTCCGTCGATGCGCTCCTCCACCGGACCTGAGAGGCGCTCGAGCCTCTTGGACGACACGCAGACGATGAGCGCTGCTGAGTGTAGACGGAGCCGGAGCCCGGGTCGGCGGCGGCGCGTAAACTGTCCAAACGCTCCTGGATGGTGCGGCAGCCATACGTGTGGAGCCTCTTGGCATCAATGTAGTCCTTGTAGGTGGTGTAAGTCCTCCAGTCAATGTTCTGGTGAGGGGAGGGCGAGGACGCGGCCGAGGGGGTGCGACGGTCGGCGTCGCCTAGTAGCTTGCCCGGCGAAGCAGCGGTGAGGGAGCTCGGGCTGTCGGGATGGCTCGGGCGGCGCACGGGGGCCTCCGCGGGACGCTGCAGCGGCGAAGTCGCCAGAGGTGGAGAAGACGCCAGAGGTGGAGAAGACGCCAGAGGTGGAGAAGACGCCAGAGGTGGAGAAGACACCAGAGGCGGAGAAGACGCCACAGGCGGAGAAGACGCTTCGGTGGAAGCACGGCGTGGGTTCTCCTCAGGCCTGAGGTCGGGGCCCGCCCGAGCCAGGCACACGGGCGACTTGTCATGACAAACGCAGACCGTCGTCGTCTGCGGCGGCATTTCCACTCGGTAGTTCTTCTCCTTTCGGTGCGAGGCGTCACCTCCGTCACTTGCCTCCGTCACCTTGATCTCCACCCGAGGGTAGCATATGGGGGGCGGTTGGGGGATGTTGTGGGCATTGCCGCTGTACGCCGCGTTTCCTTTCAGGTACGCGTCCTGAGAATACGCCTGCAAGACAACATATGGGACAAAGTGTGTCCTCACAGCTGCCACCACCGATGATGGTTTTTTTCAAAGCGTGTGGAACACCCGATTCGCAGAAGCTTCACATATGAAGAATTGGCCAGCCAGACGTTTGGCTGACACACGACGACCTCGGAAGGCGGCTAATAGACTCGGACATGCCATCCCGCAAAGCAGCTCGCGACAATGACAACAACGGGAGTGAGCGCATGCTGGTCGCCTCTTTTGAGCACGCGCCATCTTTGTCAACATGCCTGCAACATAATGACCTCGAGCGCTATCTGGTTCAAACGTCTCCACCTCAAAGGGACCCAAGTGGATGGCTCTCAGGGGCAGACAGCGAGCGGCGTGAGGTCGGCCGCTGGCTGCTTTCCCTCTTTAAAGAGGCATGAAATGTGCCCCACCCTTTTACAGCGCCGCAATGACTCAAGCAAGGCGGGAGAAAAAGCCGGTAAGTAGCAAAGTTGCCATCTTACCAGAGCGGTGATGTCCCTGGAAAACTGCAGGCGGAAAAAGGACAAAGAGGTGTGAAACGAAGTTGACAGCCAAGCACAAAGACACCACTTTGTGCTGAAGGAAAAAAGACGACAGAGACCGAGCATGCCGCCAAGCCCCTCCCCCCCCAATAACACAACTGGTCGTGACAAACATCTCTTTTCGTATCCCGCTGGATTTGGAAGGGAAGAGATTTTTTACCAGCTGAAGAATGTCCTCGTCCTTTGGCATCACACAGAGCTCCAGCGAGGCATCGCTGCATCCAAGCAAACGGCGTGAGAAGAGGAACGTGCGTGGCGGCCGCAGCGGCGCCTCGATCGGGCTCACCTGTTCTGGATCAGGGCGATGACCTGCGAGTACGTCTTGCCGATGATGCTCTGGCCATTCACCTTCACGATGCGATCGCCTGCAGGGAAAATGCATCAGCCACCGCGTCACCACAATCTACACACGCGTTCGAGCACCTGTGCAGAGTCCGGCTCCGTGCGCGGGGCCGCCGTCCTTCACTTGCTTGACGAAAATGGTGTCCATGGGCTCCAGGCGACTTCGCCGCCTCCCTGCCAAGCAGACAGCGAGCGTGACCCCCGTTTGAACTCAGCTGCAAAGGCCTCAGTTGTTTTCACACTCACCTCGGCTGCCGTTGTCTTCATCCTAGACAAGAAACCACAAGTGTGTATTTGATGATGTCATGCAAACTCCCCTCTCCCCCCAAAAAAATGGCACAGACCAACATCATAGTAAAAGTTAAGGCAGAGCAACGCAGGCATTTCTTTCATTGGCTAATTTTCATCTGACTCAGCGGAATGCTAGCGCTAACAACTCCCTCACATAAAAGACCACAACTTCAGACTCAGCGTGCGGCAACGCAAGCGTCGACAATAAAATCAATTGAGCCCCACCGTCACATGCTAACGACTCGATTTCCTCGGACCTGGAGGCGGTTGTCACTCAAAAGTCGTTACCTTGAAGGAGTTGTGCACGGCCGACTCGGGCGGGTAGACGATGAAGTGGCGCAGAGTGAAGCCGAAGCCTTGCGAGGTGCGGCGCAGACACAGCGTCTTGGGCCCGGGCCAGGAGAACGGCTCCACCTCCGTCCCGAGAGAGCCCGCAGCCGAGGTCTCGCTCCGGTCGGGCCCATCCTTCTGGAAGAAAAAAAACCCAGACATTTTCCCACTGCAAACTTATTGACCAGTCTTCTTCTGACCTGAGCTAAACATAGTCCAGACGTAAGTTTGGCAGTATTTTGTGGCAACTCGGTACCAAGCGTCCGCAAAAACACGCCAACAGACGGCGTTCTTTGTGTCATTCGGGCACTCAAATTGGACTCTTGAGCTTGACGAGCGAGGAATGTCTGGCATGCCGTGAGCAGGCCACACGCAAAATTGTGTCGAAAACAACATCATGAGCCAACGGTATTTGGGTTTGAGGGGCCGACGTCATTCCTCTCGCCACACTGTTCCTTTCCAAACCTGCGAACACGAGGGAAAGATGCCAACAGTGACTGATCACACGGTCGTCAACAGCGGCGCCCTATTTGGATCGGGGCCAGAACATCAGCGGCAACAACGGGAAGCCCAGGGGTGGAATGTTCCCCTGGCACAGTTTGGTTAGCACAATCTGCTCAGCGCATCGAGCCCGATACAGTGCAAGGACATTGCTTATGGAAAAGACATGAGGAATTTGAAGGGCCCCATTTTGGAGCTGCTGCATTCACAACACCACATGCTGTTTCTATTTTTACAAGCGCATTTGACAATTTTAGGACAATCTCAAGCCAAGTTCAGATGCCAAACACGTGATGAGCTCCAGTCTTGTGGTAGGAAACTCCCGCCTGGCTCTCAAACAAGTGAGAAAATGCGCCGGCGACAAACAAGAGGAACCGTCGGGCCGACTGCTGACGCCCGTGTGATGCCGCTGTTGGGCAGTTTTTGGTTGAACAAAGTAACACCTGTTTTGGGCAAAGTGAGCCGGTCCATTTGATGAATGAGACCCTCTCATGTACCCAAAAAGCTGCCTCCTGTCCACGGCGCCGAGAGCAGATGAGCCGCATCCCATATCCGGGCGGGGAAAGAAATCCAGGGGATTTCCCCTCAGTGTGGCTGCGGCGAGCTTTGGGTTGACCGTCCAGCCAAAAACAACGCAGAGGGTTAAAAAAGTAACCTCGCACGCATTCGCGAGATCCACAGTTGAAAAAAAAAAAGCGACAAACAGGGCCAGGATTTACCTTCCATGAGATGCCGCCCACATCTGGAACAGACAAACCCCCGATTCAACAACTTTACAAGAGCCAAAATAGCGCCGCTGCGAGCCCATTCCGGAAATCGCCACTGTGTCACGGCGGCCATTTGAAATTCAGGCAGGACACGAGAGATGATTGCCATTTCTAAAAATACACATGACGGCACTTGAAATATTCACGAGCGCCACGTCGGGCATTCCCGATAGAAGGCGCGCGGCTCCCATTTTAGGGAGAGTCGTACGTCCACGGGCCGAGGATCAGCTCGCGTGTCAGATTCGCTGCCGCCAACTGATCTGCGGTTAGTTGGGAAAAGTTCTTTGCTGCGGGACGCGCCCTTCGTGCTACAACATAATGATGGTGTTGAAGAAGTGGTTGCGAGGCATCTACGGGAGGGGAGGGGAGGGGGGTTGAGAGTCTTGGAATAGAAACTGGAAAGCAACGCTAAACCGACAAACACCTCTGGGGATGAAAATATTTTGATGGTGAAAAATAACAGATAATCCGCCACCCCTCGAGAGAACATGTGGCTTGGGCGCTTTCACCTTTTCACCTCGCGGCAGACAAGACGGACAGAGAGACGCGAGTTTGATTCGGGGCGGGGCAGGAAAACAATGTCGTCTTTCAGCTGAGTGGTAACGTCACCTCGTGGAAAGTGAGTCGCAGCGCCCCGGCCGTGCTCAACGTCTTCCGTCCGGTCATCAGACTTGGGACATCTTGCTCGGATCATAGCATTCATTGAGTCGCGCGTCTTAACGTCTGACTCGGGGCGAGAAGAACAATCTCTGCTTTTTCTTTTCGGCCCCGTGCTCTCTCGCAGCGGAAGGCCGTTATGCAACCGAGGGCCGGCGGCAAGACGTGTAAACACGCAACAGTTCCTGGAGACAGGGTTCAAGTTGATGGGCGGTGGCAGAAGAGACGCGAAGAGGTCTGCCGAGGTCGACGTGTGAGCATCCAGATTGAGCGACAGATGGTCTCGTCGTGCCGTTGACTGAAAGGGAGGAGGGAGGGGGCGAGCAAGAGCGTTTGGCGGATGTCGACGCTTGTCGCTGCGCCCAATCCCATTCTAATCTGCTACGGCCGCCTTTAATGACCCAGCGGCGGACATAACTACTTGAGCATGTGGACGGACGCCATTTGTTTTCACTCGGGCACCTGCAGGAGAGATGGCACTTGAAGATGGGATTAGAACGTAGTAGAAGCGGCGATTAAAAGTATACGGCTAGTCTCTTCGGGAAGCTAACCTGCTAGCTTCTTTACGTAAATGGTACGGGTGCAATGACTGAGCTTTCACGAAATGGCAACATTGGCCTCAATTGCTGTTTTCTTTCATCGGGCTGTAAAAAGCACGTCCTGTAGTGCGGACACAGCGGTCTTTCCAAAACACGAGCCCCCGTGGAAAATGTCAGCCAGTAAAAAAAAACATCGGAGCGCTTCGCAAATAAATACAGCACACGCGTGGTGGCGAGTGGTCCGAGAAGGAAGGTGACGCAATCGGGTGGGCTGAGCACGGAGAAGAATGGCGCAAGTATGTCGACAAGCACTGAGTCAGCCTGCTCCCCTCTGTCGCAGTCCCGCCCAAAGCCCAGGCCCATCTGGAGAGCCGACTGATTGAAAGCAGTTGGGGCTCGCCGTGAGATACGCACGCTGGAATGTCGGGAATAACGTGGCCTCCCAATTCGTGCACGTGTTTAGCTGCAGCAATCACCTCACAATCAGAGATCTGATTTGCGAGCGCTCAGGTGTGCGGGATAGCGCTTGAAGCAAAGCCGTTCCAGCCAATCGGAGGGCCGAAGACCGAGAAAACCCAAAACCCAAACGATAAGCTGAAATATTTTTCTCGTTTCCTTCCTTGCGCTAATAGCGAGCTTTGACAAAAACACTGGTCCGTCCATCCTGACATTTTAAGCAGCCACCCACCCAGAGCCCTTTTGGAAAATAGATGAAATGGCCATTATTGGGCATATTTTCATGAGCCAATGCAATAAAAAAAATAAAAAAAATTGGCTGTTGGGTCAGAGACTTGAAGCGTACAGCGGCCACACCCGGAACCAGCTGGAAACAATTACAACGCCTCATCTTTTCCTTCTCGGCTGCATCTCTTCCCCCCCTTCTTGACACAAGGGTCTCCTTTGCCCCCCCCTCCCCCAATCAACACTGGTGAGCCACTCTGCGTTTGTCTTTGGCATGGCCGAGCTTTTCTTTTTTAAAAGTAAGGCCGGGGAGAAACAGATGGATGTCATTTGTGTTAGAAGAGCAGCAAACGAGAATCAACAAGAATCACCGTGCACGGGCGCCAAAGCTCACATATTTGCCTTTCTTGGGCTTTCCCCACAAGATGCTATCCAAGATAGCAATTGGTGTCAAGGACGTCCAAAGAAGCCTCTTCTGACAGTCGGGGGTTGGGCAGAGGAGGAGCTCGTCGCGCTTTAAGGCGGCAACACTTTGAGCCAGCAACGTCTGCATTGCACCAAAGGGACGCTCGCCGCCGCCAGATTTCTTCTTGCTGCTCAATGACAGAAGAAGCATCCGTCTGTGGCGTTACCACGGTGACAAAAGGCGTCAACATGCCCACATGTGCTCCCAAGAGGCCGGCCAACATTCTTCTGGCGAGCGTGTTGCCAGTTTGATGACGCTTCTCCCCTTGCTTTCCTTTTCTCTTTTCACAGCCACTGGACCGCTTTCATATGCTAATGCTCGGAGCGATCGTGCGGGCCAACACTCTGGAATGCTGCTCCACAAAGGAGAAATGAGACGGAAGGAGAGCGCGCAGGAAAGGCACACTGGACGGCCAAGTTGATGCATCTGCCCCTTCAAGGCTTTCCAATGACAAAATGCGTTCCAGGATTGGAATCTTGCGTTCACAAATTCACAATTGAATTGGGCGCGGCCTTTGGATGATGAGGTGGTGCAACTCATCCGAGACAAAAACAAAAAAAGGTGTTCGTTTGTAAACAAGGCCGTCTTCAGCACCTCAGACAGCAGTTGACCCGGGCGAAAAACAAGAGCCCCATCAGTTCCACGGAAAGAATTCTGCCTAAATTGAATCAGGGCTGGCCGGGAGCGGCACGGCCGACGGGCCTTTCTTAGCGGCTCATTTGTGGGCCCAAAAAAAGGCTACAATGGCTCGCCTGTCTGAGTCTCCAATCCAAAGGACCAAAAGAGCACAGAGGAGATTACTTGTGAGTGACAAACAAAACCCTGGATGTGACGACTACACTCACTACTCATCCCATGCAATATTTGGAAATTGACCTCTTTGGGACTTTTGTGTTCTTCACAAGACACCAAAGACATTTCTACAAAAGATGGTCGGAGCCGGGATCCCTAATGGGTCAGTGAGCGGATGACCTGACCCGCTCCACTGACTCAAGCACAGCTGCCCAATGTGCATTTGGGCCACGTTATCGGTTCAAACGGAAGTCAAACTGCGCCAAAAGAGCATTCCCGTTGGAATCGAGTCAAAGATATTGCAGCAAATAACAAGGCAGATTTTGTTAGTGGTCCCCGGAGACAGCGGCAGGCAGGCACGCAAGGGGACACTGGGAGGTCAGCATGCCAGGCACGCCACAGTTTCCACTTGCCGCATCGCTCAATGAATACCGGCTATTAATACAACCGCAGATACGAGGGATGCCATTGCCGGAAAGCCCTGGGAGGCAGAGTCAGCGTCACGTGCGGACGCCACCGTCCTACCTTACCTGACCGTTCCAGGCACAGTAGAGATCGCAGACCAGACTCCACTTGTTGCTGAGCATGCAGTCCAGAACATTCATATGCGACATCTTGCCTTCCTCAGAAGAAGCTGATCAGCCCTGACGCCGGTCTTCAGCTTGGAGTCGCTGCCTGGCCGAGCCACACCGACAGGCGGCCGGCGGGTGAGCGCGGCATCTCTAGAGCCGGCGGCCGAGGGCGGCATCTCCGGCGAGAGGCGCGTCAATTAGCGCACGTTAATGATTCCGAGGCATATTCCAAAGCCCCTCCCCCGGGAGGGAACGTGCTGTCAATTTGTCTCCGGGAACACGGCTGACACATCGTCATGCGACCCCCGCGACACCAGCGAGAGCCAGGCTGCATTTGCGCTACTCGGTTGTGCTGATCTCTGCAGCAGCAGCAGAAGCAGCAGCAGCAGCAGCTCGCGGCCGCAATGCAGGACTTCACCTGGGCTGGACTTATAAGCTCCTCCCTCACTCCCTCCCTCCCGGAAACCAGCAAAGTGATTGATTGAGGTGGTGCAGTACACCCCTGGCATCGAACCTCCTAAAATGTCAGAGAAGCTGTGGTTGATGGCAAAGTATAAAGTGATTGTGGAGGTGCTGACAGCGTAGAAAAAAAAAACAATTAAAGAGCTGGGTGGGAAAAAAAAACTGTAGCATCCATCCATCCATCCATCTTCTATACCGCTTGTCCACACGGGGGTCGCGGGTGTGATTGCAGAAAAAATAGTAGCAATGAAGCAAAAACAGACAATTTGGCTGCGGCTCCCTGGATTTCTTCATGGAACAGAGGAAGAAGACCTGAGTGACGCGGGTGGTTGGAAGAGACTGCGTGGGCCAGTAAATACTGTTTACGTTCCCGGTTGCTCCCTTTGAGACAGCGCAACAACACCCAGATGGTTGCGATTGGGCATCTTCAGGAAATGCTTGCCACCAATGAGCAGTTGGGAGCAGGCCCCAGGGGCTCTTCAAGATCTTCATTCATTTCAACAGACATCAATGACGCTCATGTACATGTGACGTCAAGGCAGGAAGAGCGAAAACGAACCTGAAGATTCAATTTCTTGCCTGGGAGATGAAGGCTTTTATTTTTTTGTTTTTAATTTTTTGCAGAGAAGCATAAAATGGCCAAAGCAAATCACTGACAAAAATCAGGCAAAAAGCGCCGCTGACTTCCAGCGATGACAGCGTCAGGCAATCATGTGGATTGCTGCCAGTCGCTGCAAAGCTTGCACAGACGTGGCGTTTTTTTTTTTTTTTTTTTTTTTTCAGCCGCTTACATAAGGCTCCGCCAACAACAAAGTCACACACGTGCTTGGCTAAATGTCACACATAAAACACTCAAAGGGTCGGGAGGTAGGATCAGCCGACATGTGGAAGTCACGTGACCGTGCGCACAGAAGGAAGCCAGCTTCCATCTTGATGCGCGCTAAATATAGAACCATCAAAAGGAATAGGCGGGAAAAGAAGGGCAAGGGAACGAGGTTATCGGGCCGGCTGAGCTCAAATTAGAGCAACGCGCCACCCTCCGTCCTCATGAGGATGGAAGAGGAGAGTCTTTGCTTGCCACGCTCTCTCAACTCCATCAGGCCTATTTTCGGGCTTCACCACAACGTGTGACCTTCATCCAAACAACAACAATCTGCTTTCTTCCATCCAAATACTTTTCCTGTGCGTTACGAGGTCCGCAGCGTTTTCACAGCTCGGGTGGCGGTCGCTGTGTGTGATGCAAAAGCGGGGAGGGGAGGGGCCTTTCAAGACGACGCCCCTTCTCCATTAATGAGGCGCGATGGGAGGGGCGCTTTATCCCGCCCGGGATGTGTCATTAAGGAAGGGTGGGGGGACAGGGGGCGCTCAGTGAACCTTGACAGCTTCAACGTAAACAACGTGATGATGTCACGGCATTGCACTTGCTGCCATCTATTTATTTACATTGTTAAAATGCGGAACGTTTTTTTGCATTTTGACTCCATATGCTAACAAATACTTAGCGAGTGAAGAAATATTGAGTCCCGAGACGACAAGGCCGCACTTTGGATTCAAATCCCGACCACCAGAGTCTCACAAGTCTAGCTCAAACATTTGACTTCAAGAACTACATTTGCATTTTTTCTTGACGGGGAAAAAAAACCCTGAGATTTTATTTTAAGGCCTTATTGCCCGGCCGAGTAAGAGGATTACGATGCAAGCACGCACGCATCCGCGGCCGCTTGATTCCATTTGCTGACGATAATCCAAAACATGGCAGCGCCACTGACCTGTGACGACACGCGGTGGGTCCGAGCTGCAGAGCCACCATGATTGCAACGATGTAAGCGCTCGGGTCGGGTCGGCGCGCAGAAGCACAAAGGCTTCCGACTGAAGGAAGATTAGCGGCAGGAGCATAAACGTCTCTTTGTGCTGCTCTTTTTTGCTCTTAAACAGTTGTCATGGAGGAAAGGGAAGGCGAGGCGAGGGAAGGGAAGGGACGAACCCGCTCAACCCGGACACACGAGCCGCATCACACGCTGGTGAGCTCTGTGCCTTTGCATTCCCCAGGAATGAGAATGCTGCGATTGTGTGTGTGGAGGGGCAGGAGGGAATAAATGCGAACTCAGTGCGATTGGGCTCACGTGGATGACACTTAAGCTGCGAGAAATCAACAACTTATTGCTCTTTCACTCTCTCTTTCTCTCTCACCACTCGAGTGACCTACCTTGCACGGCGCATCTCGGAGTCGACGCTCCTCGCTCCCGCGCGCCGACATCATTTTCACGTCAAAACACTCAGGTGGGACAAGTCCGTGGGGGGCCGCATGGAGCTCGGATGGGTGAAAAAGGCCAAAAAGAAAAAACGGAATCCACGCCCTCCTCCTTCCTCATGTCCGGTAGAGGTGTGACTCTGAACAGGAACAGTGCACATGTGAGAACTCCAACATGGAATTCCAAAACATGACGACGACAGTGTGATTATGTATGTTAAGCGGGCTTTTTTTTTTTTTTAGGTTTTGATGACCTCACTTGGACACTTATAAGAAGTCAAGTATTCGCCAATGGGACTCGGGGCACCGTGAAACCACAAATTCTGTGATTTTATTTTCAACCACACGAAGCGTTTAGTATGCAGGCATGATATGTGAATAAGGGCATATTTCATTGGCTTAAAGTGTGCAGACATGATGCGTGAAGATGGGCAGATTTCGTTTCCATAAAGTGTGCAGACATGGTGCGTGAAGATGGGCAGATTATGTTGGCATAAAGTGTGCAGACATGATCCGTGAAGATGGGCAGATATCGTTGGCATTAAGCCATCTGGTAGGATGGGCAATTTGCAAATGCATGCCCGTGAGCATCCAAAGGCAGTACGAGCAAGAGGAGTGACATTTACGTCACGGTTAACCTTGCACAGTGCCGCTTTGTAGCGATGCCGATATTTGCGTGGTTATTTCAAATGGGACGGACGGATGGATGACATTTCTCCACCAAACTAACACAAATGGGAGGACGGCACGTCACGATGCTGTGCTTGATCCACATGGCGACAAAAAGCAACCTTTCCAAAACAAGGCTAGCGAGCATACCTTTTATGAATCCAGAGAACGAGGGCCAGGTGACGGTCTGCGGACGCAGAGCTTTCGGTCCATGTTCAGTCGGCGGTGGCTCCGGAGAGCAGAGCGTCGTCTGCCAGGCGCTCAGCCCGCCAGCGGAGCCCCTGCGGCGGCCGCGGCCCGCTGGAGCGGCTCGCTCCCTGCTCGGCTGGAGAAAAAGCGGAGGCTCGAGCAGCGAGAGACGCCCCTCGGCGGGCACGCATTCCTGACGGCGACCCGGCCAGAACGGAACCTCCGCTGTTCATTCATCTCCAGCCCTAACCGATCATTAAAAACGATAAGACGACAATGATAACAATTAAAACACGGAGCGAGACGAGTATTCCAGCAAGTTCCCAGTTGGCTGCGCGACCATCTGTGCAGAGCTGGACAACTGGCTTGATGAAGCCCCGCCTTTTACCCCGCCCCTCACTTGATGGCGGCCAATCGAGTGACCAGTTTAAATTTGGAAGTTGTACGACAAGCCAATCGGACGCCGTGTTACATAATAGTTGCTATTAAGAGCAGAAGGTACCACAACAACATTGACCCATGGCAACTTGCGACACTATTCGATGGTGCTCCCATGTCTACTGAGCTTGTGTTTGTATGACTTGATTTGTTGACTAGCTTATTGGTCAATGATCTGTTCTCATCCTCTTTGTTATAGTGTCACAAATTAGATGTAATGTGCTCAATGGTTGTTTTAAAGTGCTAAAGGAGCAAATGGAGACAGCCTGTGCATGTTGCCCAGCCATTACCAAGTGCAACTTTATTTTATATCGGTGACATGTAGGGCACAGCGGCCGTAAGGGACTCCAGGGAGCCAAAAACAAAAAAGGCTGTTGGTGGTGGGGTGTGGTACGGGTGCGGTGGAGGCAGGAGGAGGGGGTGCTGCACGCAGCTGATGTCGACCATAACAAAGGCTGACAGTGTTTCGTTTGCAGGCTCCTCAATAGACGGCGGGACAATAGGACCTCCTTTGACCCGCACGGCTGCCCTCAGTTTCAGGGGGGCTGGAGCACTATTGTCTAAAAAGGGACCCCGTTTTTAGACAATGGACAACTTAAAACCCTGTGAGCACCCCGCCAATGTTCAGCAAGTGATGCCAAACACGGCAAGGCTGCACAAAACAGTTTGCCCGCCATCATTAGGCCGTGTTGGGAGAGATCATAAGGTATGATTCACTTATCTTGCCCCCCCCCCCCCCCCCCCCCCCCCCAACCCTTAGCTGCAGTTTGATGTTTGGTGATAAGGCCGTGAGACTTTTGGCCTTTTTTTCTTATCGCTCACACTCTTAAGTTTGGAGCCAAAGTAGGAATGTAATGATCTCTCCAAACGCAGTCACGCGGCAGCTCGTTTCGGATGACTTTCCGGAGCTGAAAATAACAAGAAAGGAAAGCGCGCAATGGCGGCAACCTGGAGGGCGGGCTGGCCTCATTGTGCATTTTTCACCTACCTCTTATGAATCCAGAGACGGAGGGCCAGGCTTTTGTGCACTCGAGCTGAAGCCACATCACATATGGCGCCATCTTGGTGTCAAGGGACTGAAGGGAGGGCACGTTTTCAGCTTCCTTTCTTCGGGTTGATGATAAAGGCATCGTGCAGAACGCCATCCATGTTGGTGTTCATTTGTATTCCATGAAATATGTCGAGTATGGAAAGAAAAAGTATCTGTTCTTCCATCGTTCTGTTCTGGGGGAAGCGTGGCCCTGGAAAGAGCCCCACACACACATTTGAGCATGCATTTTATAAAATGCTTGAAAATACAGAATGATGAGGGTGTTGAAAACATGGACTTTGAAACACAATCCTGCAGTGTTGCCCGATTGGATCAGATTGGAAGGCGCCTGCACAGAGTCACAACGGAACAAGCACATCATGTGTGTGTGTGTGTGTGTGTTTTCTCTGAGTCAGACCTCTGGATGGTGCCAACTTGAATAATCTCTCGCCATCTGCCACCAACAGCCTCAGCCGCTCTGCTTTTTCTTTGGCGTTTTCGTTGCTCACACAGTGATGGCTGATGTGTACATTCAAAGATGTGTATTTTGTCACCTTTCTGCAGAATTCTTTCCCCCAACGAGATGTTGAGTCAAATCTTGTACTTCTGCTTGCCGGTCTTGCTGATGACACAGATATGCTGAAAGGAGAAAGAAAAAAAAAAGGGGGGGGGGAGTGATGTCATCCCACATTAGAAAAGCCCCAACCCACTTGGGAGGGGCGGGGTTCGCCTTTGACTGACGGTGACTCCCAAAAAACGCCACCTCTGAGGTGTCATTTACGGGAAAATGACATTGTTGACCGTCTCCTCGTCAATGTATGAGTTGATGCAGTTTTCAAGCCACGCATGCATGCACGCACGGATATGAATTTGGCGGAGTGTTTGTTTAGAAAAAGAGCAGATAAGGGAGGATGCTTGTGCTGGACTGATAATGAGGCCTGACATTCCACACTGGTAACCCTCCTGCGAAAAAGCCCCATGGCATATACTCCGCCCAGCAGAGGACGTAAGTGGTTATATGCTCAGGGCTTCCCTTTTTCGTGGACAGTAGTGGCAGTATTTGAGTGACACAGTTTTCCTCTTGCTCTTCATGTGATTTTTCCAGCATCAACATGACTTTATTTCCCTAATGTATATAGTGTAGGGGCCAAAATGCTTATTACAACCACTAGACGTCACTGTTGTCATTCAGAGGGGCCAAAGATTGCGACCAGGTATGCAATGACAACATTAAGGCGAGACCCGGTATTTAATGACTCGTTTGATTTAAACTACCACGGAGTTTATGGTTGTGGTCATCTTGTGGACATTTTAGTCAGACGCTGGAGTAACAAGCATGAGTCTGACGTCAGTCCTCCTCCCCTAACACCACAGGCCTCCACCCAGTGAAAACAAGAGAAAGCCTGACATCTAGCGGCAGAGACATGAATGACATGCATGACATAACCTCGGGTTTTGAAGCTGTCTGGTCTGCTTTGGCCTTTGCGCAGGGTCCCGACTATTACCTTTGCGAATAAAATAGATTAAAGTAATAATTGAAATTTCAGGATGTGTGACCTAAAGCAGTCAAGCTTCGAAGAACGCACCGTTAACAAGAGGATTGATTGAGTTGCGTTAACCCGGAAACTCCTCACTCGCCTCAGGCTAGTCCGCCCGGCCTGAACCTGAAGGGGGCGCTAAATTGCCAACTTCCCTCACAGCGATATGACAAATAGAAAGCCTCTTTCCGGCCAATTTTGTTTAGGGGCGGGGGTCGTAAATATTGCCAGTGGAGAACGCGAGAGCAATTTACCATTGCCCAAAGGAGAGGGAGGACTGCTTCTGAGGTAGAAGAAAAATGTCTTTATTTGAGGTTATTAAAAAATGTACATTGTGTGCTTGACAGCTTGCTCGAACAAGCTGACAAAACGTACATGTTTAGTCGAAGCTATATTTGAAGTGGAACAGTTCAGTTTGACAATATTGTCGTTCGTCTCTGTGTGCCCTGTGATTGGCTGGCAACCGGTTCAGGGTGCCCCCCGCCTACTGCCCAATAACCGCTGGGATAGGCTCCAGCCCACCCGCGACCCCCGTGGGGACAAAGCGGTACAGAAAATGGATGGAATATTGCGTTGGACATTTTCGCAAATGCAATTCACGTCCAGCGTCACTAGAGGGCGCCACAAATCCTCACTGAAGGCCATTTGGGCCACCTGTCTCAGGACTCTGAGAGGCTGATGATTTGCAAAAAGATGTCCGGTTTCAGTTGTCTCTCGTTGGGGGCCGTCTCCTTTGGGACGCTGGCGGGGCTGCGGTCGTCTTGCAAGTGCAGTCTACCACGGGGTGCAGGATGCGGGTCCAAGTGGCCTAAACAATGAAGTCATTCAATGCCAAAAACTACAACTCACACACAGACATGTCCAGCCATTTTTGTGCAGATCAGAAACTTTGCCATTTCATGAATGAATTGTGAGCACCTGTGATTTAAGCCGGTGCAGCTCATCTCGGGCTTTGCTAAGCTTCTTCTGCAGCTCGACGTATTTGTACTGGAGCTTCTCCCTGTCTCCTCGCTCCTTCAGGAAGTCCTCCTTGAACACCTCCGCCTGGACAAGGAAACAAGCGTGTTAAGGCACAAATACGCACACGTGAATGCAATCTGATGATGACAAAAGCTAACCTGATGTTTCCAGAGGTCCTCTGCAGATCCACGACTCTCCTCGAATGTCTGAAACGGATGGAGTCTCTCCTCAAGAGCCTTTGGGGGGCAAGCAAAGCAACCATGATTCCAGGAGTCATTTTACAAATAAAAAGAAAATCATGGCAAAGCACGTTTTGAAATGAAAACTTTGGACTCACTTTATTGAGCCGGCTGATCTCCTCCAGCTGTTGCTGACCCTTTTTTGTCAGAACGTGGTTGTGCGCCCGCAGTTCTTCGGCTTCCGTCACAGCTTTGTGGAGTTCAGAGTTGACAGGCTATAATAAATTAAAAATAGATATTTTAAAATTTATATTGTTGAATTGTTGAATAAAAGACTCCGTCATCTACATTTGTAATTATGTTAAGGCTTTGTGTATATAACACGACAAAAATAAATGCAGATAAGATGCAGGTCTTATTTTTGTCCACTAGAGAGCGCCATCCTCACGTTCTATTGAATTGAGTGGCTTCACGTGAGCCACACTGCGTCAGTTGAGTTTTAAAGCGTTTAATTTGGGAGCATTTGTTCGAAAAAGCAAGTGAATGTGCACACGACACAGAAATTCATATATTTACCTGAAGTTTTTCTCTCTTGCATGGTTTTGTTTGATATGTCTCTTTCACAACGTCGCTGTGATCTCGTCGCGATACCCGGAGACTCAGAAGCTGTCAAAAATCAAATTGATAATAATGATCTTTGTTTAATAATGCTCAAACATCATTCAACCATCCTGTTAAAACATTTAATCATAACAAATTGGGATTGAATTTATTCAAATGGCTTTGCTTAAATAAATAAAAAGCGCTTACACAATACATCTTGATGTGTATATAAATCGTAATAATAAATAAAGAAAATGAAGTGAGCTAAGATTGTTTATGCTTAAATGACTTGCTATTTGCTAAAAAACGATTTACCTTCTGTTGGTAGAAGGCCACCATGATGTTGTACTCTTTTGCCCATTTCTCATTGATGGTCAGCAGCTGAGGGGAAAACAAACAAGGAGATCCTCATCAACCCCGAGGCACTACTTTTTCCACCAATATCATTCAAGAAAGAAATCGTATTAGATTATAATATAACGATTATATTCAAACGGGAATAAGTGCCGTGAAAATGAGAAAATATTTGAATCATCACTATCATATACAAATTACAAATAAAAAATTAAAATGCAAAATAAAATTATTGTGCAGTTTCTGACGGAACCACAGCACACGATCTTTTTCCTCACCTCTTGCCGCTGCTTCTCCAGAATGGAAATCTGCGCTTGCATGTTGGATGGAGTCCTGGTTCGACAAAAGAACAAGAATATATTTGACTGCAGAAGGAAGCGTTGAAATGTGACTTAATGAACCCTAGGACTTCCTCTTTTCACACTCTTGAGGGTTGCCTTTGAGAGGCTTTACGGGAAAAGCGCCACACACAAAAAGCACGTTGACATCATGTATGACATGACTCACAGCATTTGGGGTTTGGAAACGGAATCCTCCTTATCGGACAAATCAATTTGATTTGTTCGTCTTAAAATTTCATGATATCGATGTATAAATCAAGTAGTGTTTGACATTGAGATTGAAAAAAAAAAAAACAGTTCGTGGATGTTCAATAAATCCAGTGTGGCACCGCGATAGAAAAGAAAGATTTGATAAGAAAAGGAAATGCTCACCAATAATGACGATCTCACGTGCACACACACCTTTTGCCTTATAAACGGAGGAAAACGTGCATGCGCGCGCACGTATGCGCGCACACGCTGTTGACCCACTTTGTGGAGGAAAGTACAAAGAGCCAGTCATAAACGTCACTTTTATGGCACCAATCGAATCGTGACGCAGATAGAAACTCTCCACTGCAGAAAAAAAATGCTCCTCCAAGGGGTTTTATTGGTTCGTCAAATAAGAATTTTTTTTTCACTTTCAACTCTACAAGTCATCCTGCTACAAATCAAACATGTGATTTTGGTCATGTCTGTGACTTCCCGAGTGTCGCGCTTCTACGTTTCCCGGCTAGAGAACACATTGTGCTCTTGAATTTTGACAAAATCACACGAGCTCGTCATCTTTCGCAATCTTGTGCTGTAAGACGCTGTGTGAGTCACCGAGCCCCGTCCATTCATTCCAGGAAGGCAGCTAAGAGCGTCGGGGGGAAACCCGCAGCGGGCTGACAATCGACAAGAAGAAAGCCAAAATGTTGGGTCGCTGATACTGTAGGGCACAGGTGTCAAACTTAAGGCCCGGGGGCCAGATACGGCCCACCACATCATTTAATGTGGCCTTAATATATTAATATTAATATCTTTTTTTTTTAAATATTTGACCAGTTTTTATTTGTCTGATTTGAAAACGAGTTATTTGTCAGTTTGTTTGTAGCTTTTACTGTATATAATATGAGGTGCTCATACATTTATTTGGGTTGACAGTCATAATGGCCCTCCGAAAGAAGCTATGACTACAATGCGGCCCGCGAAAAAAATTTGTTTGCCCGAGGCACTTTTTCAACCAATATCATTGTGTGTGTGTGTGACAAAAAAAAGTAAACCGCTCGAGGCCTCTTGTCGAAAGAAGTTACAGAAGACATTTTTTTTTTCAATTAATTACAATATTTATTCATATATTATCTTCCTCATGGATTAACACATAGTTCAGGACAAATGAATGTGAACTCCAGCACATCACTTTACACAATCTACATTTGTACCATATCATCTAGCGTCAACGAAGGCTTATTGATCGCTTACAATGGCAAATCATGAGGATTCGATCAAAACGGACCACTTGGAGACACGGTCAACAAGACATCCAAACGGCAGCGGCGGGTCGTTGCAGCCGGAGGCCCCCCGGGCCAAAGACAGAGCGAGGTTAAATACGGAAGCCCAGCGTGGGGAGGGGAACATGCAGCGGCGTTATATGACACTCAGGCAGAAGCGGCGTAGAAAGCGGAAGAACATCCAGGACGAGAAGAAGAAGAAGAAGACAGAGCGTAGAGGCGGGGTCGGCATGCTGGCGGCACAGAGACGCGCGTTTTCGTACACCAAAGCCCTAAGACGACAATCATACGCTGGACATCACGCCAGAGCTACTTACAAAGCCAAACAAACACTTGACGAGCCATACGCAGAGACATGGAGATACAGAGCGATAGATAGATAGATAGATAGATAGATAGATAGATTGATATTAAGGTTCCAAAACAGACAAACAGAGGCACTACGTAAGCAGGCCAAGGCAAGAAAGCGCATGCACGCACGTGCAGAGGAAGCCGGACCGGAAGCAACGAACCGCCTGGCCGTTAGCGCTTGGCCGCTAGCACTTGGTCGCTAGCACTTGGTCGCTAGCACTTGGTCGCCAGCCATTAGCGCTCCATTCGTCGTCACCCAAGCCTCAGAAACATCACACAAATGCAAATACGACAGAAAAAGCACCAACGAAAATATTTGTAATTGCCTGCAAACGCCACAAGATGGCAGCAAAGCAAGACCAGTTCACCCTGACCAAACGACGACGTGTTTGACTTTGGAGGCAGTTGAGGCGACCTCTTCTGGGGTATTCCGCCCGCCATATTCAAAATAAATCATCAATTAATACATTTGTAAGACGAATCACGCAACACAAACACGGGCTGTTGTGCGTGTGCTTTGTGCTCGTAGGTTAAAGTGCACAAGAGCAAAACGTGTCAGGCGCTATATTGAACAGACAATACCAGCAAAGTTGGACGAGAAGGCAGCAAAAGGACGCCACAACACAGGCAAAGGTCACGGCGCCACATAGGACAACACAAAGTCCTTCCGGCTCACTAAAGTCACCACGACGGGCAAGAACGCAAGAACTTATACATTCAAGTTGACATGCTAGATTTGGGAGGGGGCAAAGTTTAGAGCTCAAAGATGGGCCTGCTTGCAAAAATTGAATCAAATGTGTCTTTAGTGCTTTATTTATAATTCAGTCAATTCGTGTGGTTATTGAATGACTAAAATAAAAACACAGCAAATTGTTTTTTGTCACAATCGTATCAGATAAATGAACTTTGCCCAGCCTAAAAATAGCAGTCAACGTCACAAACCTTCTCAGCTTTGACGTACTAGCTACACGTTTGCACTATTTACACTTTACTGAGTAAGAGCAAAAAGGGATTGTGGAGCTAATTGTGCTTTTCTTATGACCAGTCACATGATCAATATTGCTGTAGAATGAATTAAGGGCGACCCCCCCCCCTCCCCACATGACCTATTGGCATGCATTTGTTTCACATCTGGCATCAACACTTTTTGAGTCACCGCCCCTTCATTAGCATAGGCAAATTAGCCATGGTGCTAGCGCTCGGCCTCGATGACCACGGGAGGGGAGCAAAGCCCAGCGCTTTGTTTCAAGAGGACAAATTCCATTTATACTACAGAGGACTTTGTCGTACCAATGTCAAAACGATTAGAAAAATAATGCTAATATGACATATTGCACACGATCACATATTAGCACAGTTAAAGTCACAGCAAATCTATAGCATTTGTTGATTGGGACAAGACTGGCGGACAGAAGCACTTGTACAAAGCTTTGGACCGCATCAGTCCGCAGCAAAGCTAGATACAGATAGACGTGTGTGTATGTACATATCTATATTTATATATCGAATATTGCGCTTGTTGTTGTGTTGCTAAGTAATCCATTTCCTCGTATGCATCCAAGTGCAAATTTGGAGCGGCTCTGCTTTTCCGCATTTCCGTTAGGCTGCTGATTGTGATTCATATTTGATGTTAGCAAGAAGCTAGCGGGCTTTTGTTTTCTGCATTTTGGAATTTAATAAGTGAAATTGTCTTTAGTGCACCAGTTGGACCGTAAACCTTAATTGGGAGGGACAGACTGCTTGCAAAACATTTGCTTGATCTACATTTTAAAATATGTGGGAGGGGAAAAATTCGGCTGGAAATTGGGTCTAGAGCATCCGCGCGCCATTTTGAAACGGCAAATGGAATCTAAGGTTAGCTTTGAAAGGAGGTAAAGCGCAGCGGCGAGTTACAGCGAGGATGGCCTTTAGAGATCCTGGCCCAGACGTTCGATTTCCTCAATGAGGAAGTCGATGTCCTGGAAGGTGGCGGCCGGGTTGGAGATGACCATACGGAAGAAGTTGACCTTATCCCCCTGCGGCTGGTAGCTTACCATGGTGGTCCCGTACTCCATCATGCGCGCCTTGATCACCGGTGCCACCTGCGGTGTGCGCGCAAACGGTCACAAAGTCAAGGTCATTTCAGAAAACGACCCGTTGCTAACACCAGCTAACGTTTCAGACTCTTAATAAAACAGAAATAAAGCAAAGCGGCCTCTGTTCCCGACTGGCTACATTCGTGAGAATGTGTCGAAAAGGCGTCGAGTAGCGCTACATTAGCATTAGCGGGGTTAGCGCATTACTGCCATACACTTCACCTTGTGCAAGCGTTTCTTCTTCTCCTCTTTGTCGTCCAGGCAGCGCATGCCGGGCGGCAGATACCAGAAGCAGACGTTGGTGTGCTGAGGCTGCGTGGGCAACACACAAACAAACGCATGACTTGGGAAGAAGTCTAACCCAATTGAGATTGCGTTTCCACTTAGTCACGCCGGCCAACGAAATGACTTGTACTTACTTTTCCGTCAAAGACCATCTGGTATCCTTCCCTGTCCTTAATCTTGTTGTACAGGTACTCGGACAGCTCCAGACACTTGTCGATCTGCTCCTCAAACCCGATGGTGCCCTGTGAAGGGCGGTGCGATCGGTTATATGGCAAGGCGTCGCCACCGCGGTCCTCACCTTGGCCCTCCACATGAGCCACAGCTTGAAGATGTCCACGTGACGTCCGCACTGCAGCGCCTTGTCTCCGGTATCATAGGACAGGTCGTAGTGCTTGTCCTGCTGGAACAGGTAGCAGGCGTGCATCTGGTTGCAGTTCTGCATCAAGCCCTGCCACAGGGGGAGAACGGTACTTTGGTGATTTTTTTTTTCCCATTGTCAATTTGAAAGCAGGTAAGTAGTGTGGGGGCTTCAAACTTGCCTCCTCGCGCACCAACAGGGCAGAACATTGCAGTGGCACCGACATCATCTTATGAGGGTTCCAAGTCACCGAATTGGCTCTGCAGCAACAACATTATGTCGGGTTAGCCAGGAATTGGGTCACGTGACTCGACACAAGCCCTTTGCAGACTCGGGACTTCCCTACAACCCCGCCGCCTTTTGGTTGTCATGTCGTTGAGGATCGCCATGGCTACAAAAGAGGCCACCTTGGAGACCTTGTGAAGCAGACTTGCCTCTCAACGCCATCCAGCTTCCAGCGGTGCCTCCTGGACATGAGCAGACTTCCTCCCCACGCACCCTAATGTGACAAACGCAATAAATCAAGCCTTCGTCATCCTGCGCTTACTGACCACACAAAATAACGGCTGGAGCTATCCTGATTGGGACTTTGCCGTCCGGACTAAATTTTCTTTAGGGGGTAGAAAAAGATGATGCAAAGGAGGAGGAGGTCAATAATGGCGGGGGGTGATTTCTAACTCGCGTTCACATTTTGTCAAAGCAATTGGCATTCGTCAGAGCCACGAGCGACTCACGTCCACATGCATCCAGATGTTGTACTTCCTGCAGACGTCGGAAATGGCGATGAGCGGGTCGAAGGCGCCGTAGACCGTGGTGCCCGCCGTGGCGCTCACGAAGAATGGCACAAAACCCTGTGCAAAATCAGACCGTTAGGGTTTGCTTGGACGGCGACCGATCCCACGGCAGCCGAGGCGTCACCTTCTCTTTGGCCTCCAGGATTCGCCGCTCCAGGTCGGCAGGGATCATTTTGCCGCTGAAAAAAAAAAAAAAAATCAAATTGCTCATCATGTTGAGGCATGACATCATCGTGGTTGTTTTCAGTCCACGTAAAGTGGCAGCATGAATACGTTCGGTACCTTTGGTCGACCTTGATGCAGATGACGCTTTCGGTGCCGATGCCAAGAGCCGCTGCTCCTTTCTTGATGGAGAAATGACTCTACGGAAGACGAAAACGTGGAATGTGACGCCACTGCCACGATTTACATCCTGATGGGCACGCTTGAAAACGCGGAAGCCCGAAGAAAACACAAAGTCGTCCTTTTTGGGAAGGCTCGGTAACTACATTAGCGGCATAATAATGATAAATACAGATTTAATATGATTGTTACATGTTCGGAGGTGAAGGCCACCAGCCTGGGAACGGATGACATTCCTTTCTCCTTGACTTCAGGGAACATCTTGAAACGAGCCAGCAGCATGGCGTACATGTTGGAAATGGCGCCACCTAGCGGACATAGTAAACATCGCAACCGACGAGCTTTAGCGTTGAAATCAAGTCGAGAATCCAAAAATGAGCGTCGGCATTAAAAAAAAAAACACGGTATTTACATTTTGAAATGAAAATTTTCATTTCGACACACTCCTACCAACACAAACCATATTTTCATTTTTAGATCATGTTAACGTTTCTATTCCAATATCCCCATTTGAAAACAAATAAAATATATAAGTGTGCAGCATATCAATATTTGTATAGAGCATATATCAACGTAGTCAAATCCAATCCTGCAAATAATCATAAAAGAAATTCAAGCATGCTGAGGAGGCTCCCCAATTGGTTCACGTTAATTGGCTGCCCTACTTTCTTTTTTTCTTTTTTATATGCAAATGACGCTGTCGGTGCGCGCGCGTGCGTGCGTATGTGCGGGTTCGTGCGCAGCGCACCAGGCGAGAAGATGCCGTCGCCTCGGCCCTCGTGCCAGCCGATGATCTCGCGCATCTTCTTGAGCGTCACGTACTCCAGCAGCACGAACACCGGAGCCACCTCGTACGTGAACCTGCGTGGTGACGTCAGAGGCACGCGCGTCACACTCCCACAATCTGACGGACACTTCATTTGGGATACAAAAACGCCATCAAACGTCGAAGAACACGCTCTAAATTTGTGATCATTTATAACAGGGTGAAAATATTAGTAACAGCTCTTTATGCAATTTTGGAAGCTGCACGTGAACACCACGTGAAGCAGAATGCATCTTTTAAAAATATCCGGGATACATTGTGCAAGTGTACCTAATTAAAATATCAAATTCCTTTATTTGACTTTACAAGCTCCTTTTTTTTAATGGATGGAAACAAAAATGTAGCCTGCGGCGAGGAATCATTTCCCACGGACAAAAACTAGAATTAATTCGATTCCAAAAAACAAAAATTAAAAATGTAAGAAGCATCAATCGTAAATGCATTTCATTGAGTGAGCTTTAACATTTCTATCGGTCGCATAAAAAGTACATTTCCAGTCATGTCTGACCGTAGAGGTTATAATTAATTGCCCGCAGGCTTTTTTAAGTCACTGTTGGCCCAGCGGCATGGGGCTTTATCAGCCCAAAAGCAGACACATGCACGCTAAATGGAGCCGCTGGATTTAATTTCACAGCCAATTTTCTCCCTCTCTTGTTCCCATGGGGATGCAAGGAGGGAGGGGCGGGGCGGAGCACAAAATAGAAAAAGAGTGAATGGGTGAGGGGGGCTAATTCTCCTCTTTTTGTTCATTTGACAGCAAAAAAAAAAAGGGCAAAAGAGCCACGCGCGCATGCTGTACAGGAAATGAGAATGATGATGATGATGACGAGGAGGAGGAACCGCTTAAACTCACATGTTGGTATTGGCAGTGGACGTCAGCCAATCAGCAGCCAGGCCCACCATGTCCAAGCCAGTGGAGAGCTGGTTGAAGTACCTGGGGTGGGCTGACGGAGGTAAAAAGCTTGACACACGCATCTCACAGGAAATGAACGGCAAAATCAATTATCAATCATGTGCGTTACAATCCAAACGATACATTTTGTTGTCATTTGGTTTGTTGCAGCGGAAAAACATTTCCCATGGAACGTTATTTTTATCTATCGATCGATTTATCTATATATATTATGCTTTATTTTGTGGATTTGCAGCAACTGAATGATTTTTTTAAGGTGGTTATAATTCTGAAATATTGTCAAGCTATTTTTTAGATCTGGAGCTACAACGCATTAAATGCTTTTTTGAAAGCAAATCAATGTGTACTCTAGGTTTTAATTATATTATTTTACGCACGTCGAGTACACAAAAAGCGGTCGTTTGCGTGTTATTTTTCTTTTTCCAGGACGTGCTTTAATTGGGCCGACAGCTGCGCGTGACTGCGTAATCTGCAGATGATTATCATTGGATCTTCAGAGGGATGTGGAGGAGGTCCATTTAATATTTCAGTCCTCCCCCCAAAAAATTTCTTTTCCTTTTTTTTTTTTTTTTTTTTTGGTGCGGGCGAGCTCACCTGTCTTGATGGCGTACTTGAGGGTGGCGCGGCAGCTGATCAAGATGTCGTCCAGCGTGCTGGGCTCGTGCTGCAGCTCCCAGTTGTTCATCTGCAGCAGCTCACTAGGGTAGTGGAAGTCGATCACTTTGGTGTCGCGGTTGAACGACTCCACGATGTAGGCCAGCAGGATGTCCACCACCTCCTGCAGGAAGCTCAGGGTCCTGGCGTCTCCGTCCATAGCCGGGAGGAGGTCTGATGAACAAAAAGGAGAGGGATTTTTCCCCCCCTCAAATATCTACCGTATTTCTAAACGTTGATCGTTGTTATTATTTTATTTTTTTGCAGCAGAATAAAAAATAAATCAAGGTGACCTCTCTGCAGCAGCAATCGTCGAATCCAGGGTGCATTTAATTTATCTCATGCTAAAAGGAATGATCTAAATCATAAATGTCATGTGTTGAAATGCAAGGTCGATTATATAATCAGCGCACAGCTATTTTACCATAAATATGGCCAGAAGAGGCCTAAGAAAATTAATCGTGCTTCTGTTTCAAATCTTCGGGCTCCTCGTTAATGACTGAGAATGCAGATTTTTGTTGGTTTAGGAGGTGCGTTCACGTGCGGCGCACCTGTTGAGTAGAGGTCGGCGAAGCCTTGCACGGCGGCTTTGGCGCAGTCGCAGCTTTTGTTGCATCCGCAGCTGCCCTCCGCCGCGAGAGGCGGCTGCTTGGCGGCGGGGGGCTCGGCTGCACCTTTGTCCCCCTCGTTCACGTTCAGGAGCGCTTCAACGCATGCACACAATCGGCACAATTCGACTCAAGACAAAAAAAAAAATCGTGCAGAAAAATAACCATTGAGCTGGACATACCACATAATTTGGATCCGAGCCCTCCGGAGATCTTCTGGGCCGCCGCCTGGCACCAAGCCCGGGCTACAAAAGATAAGAGGACGCGCAACTTGAAAAAAGGCACAAAAATGTCACCCGACTGAATGTGACGTAAGGCGACGATGAGAATAACATTCCTAATTAAAAAGGCGATGCGAGGCCTGCGTGAATGAATGCGCGATGCACTCACGAGTGTTGGGACTCTGGCTGCCCGAATTGTCCCCCGCACCGAGGGACCAAAAGCCCGGGGACGCCATGGCTCAGGAGCACGCCGAGTGTGGCGTGCTGGTGGTGCGCGACGTCGGCGGACGCGCGCACATCCACGCACACGCGAGGAGAATCAAAAAAGAAAGGGGGGGGGGGGGGCTATCACGACGCTTCTTCCCTAAACAATTTAAATGATCTCACACATACACATTCCTTGGGAAATGGGTTGTCCAGGAAGAAAAAAAATCGTTACATCCTTAAAAAAAGATTACAAAACCAGCATGCGCGTGGAGGTGCAGGAATGACATCCATTCTCTCGCCACCCGAGGAAAGAAAAAAAAAAACCGCATTCACGAGCAGGTCATGCCGAGCTGCGAGGCGTCGTGACTCGCACACGGCTGCTCCACTTTGCCCTCCAAACGCGCACCGAATGCCAACCGAGACGTCTGCCTGGGGGGGGGTGGCAGCCCATAGGGCGCCGGGGAGCGGACCCTGCCCCCCAACGCCAGAGAGAGGAGAGGAGGCTTTTTCTCTCGCTGCAGCGTCACAGCTATTACTCCAAAAGTATTTCAGACTCGTTACTCGAATACTTGTACTTAAGACAAGCGACTCCATATTGAAAGAATGACACAATGAGATGTGCTGCGAAATCTTTTTCATTTTGGGGCAAAATAAAGTTCTTAATTCATATATGATACACACAAACACGGGTAAAAATATGAACAATATAAACTAAATAGAGACTAAATTGCAAGGCTTTTATTTCCAAGGATTCAGGTCAAGTCTTTCGCCCTTCCCCACAGAAAAGTCTCTAAAGGGCTTCACATGATCACACAAATCTTGACACCCCAGATCAGGGACCCCGCCACCAAAAAAACAGAAAAAAATGAGACCACTTGAAAAGAGAGCCCAGATGGGCAGGCTGCAAGTGATGCTGAGTGGGCGCCGTTTAACAGCCAATGTGACACCAAACAATTTGCAATCAGGTAGGGCTGTTTGCTATCAATTATTATTCCCACCTAAAAAGTTCTCGTTGGTCAGCTTATCTTTGAGTGACTTGACTTAATTGTCGGATGATTAAAAACAAAACCATGGAAAAGTTCAGTCCTTTGCTCGGTACTGTCGGATGAGCCTTCGTCTTTGCGAGGTCTTCCTCAGCAGGTGCCTGAAGTCGTGCGGGTTGTCGTCGGCGCCGGCAGACGGCGTTCTAGCAACGGAGCACCACAAAAACACAGATGAAACCCGTTGCCGGGTTGGAAATGAGACGTTGGAAAAGACTTCATGGACGCGTGCCAGCCTCGGGCGTCCCCGCGATGCTACGACGACTGTTCCGTAATTAGCTTGGTTTGAAATTGCTACCACGCCGCGCGATGCGCCATCTGCTTGCTCAGTTGAGAGGCGGCCTCGGGGATGTCGTTTTTTTTTTACGGAGATTCCCTGGATGATCAGGCTATTTTTATATGACGAAAGGTGTTTATAAGCACAAGCTCAAAGTGATGCAACGTTTGTTTTTGCTCGTGTCACTGAACTGAAAGCTCGATTTCAGCGAAAACCAAACTTTACAAAGAAAGTGAAGGGGGGAAGGGTACCTTGTGTTTTTGGCAGGTTCGGACCGCGGCTTGGATTCTTCTGGCCGTCTGGTCTCGGCAGGTTCGGGCTCTGTCCTCACGGAGTGGATCCGGTCCTCAGAAAATCTGCGCCGGATGCCACTATTGGACGATGTTTCCTCGGAGGCAAGGGTGGGCGTGGACTTGCTGGTGGGCAAAGTCTGGTAGTAGTGCTGGTCCACATCCACTAGTTTACCTGGACTGATGAGTGAGAGTAAATGGAAATGTAGGCTAATACTTGCTTAAGAAGATGTGAAATGCACTTACGCTTCTTTCCTGGGCTTGCGCTTGTCATCCCGGACGGAGCGCTGAGGACAAGCGTGAACACGTCAGCCGTCACCATCTGCAGTGTCAACATTCGCTCTATGCATACTTACCGTATTTTCCGGACTATAAGGCGCACCGGACTATAAGGCGCACCATTAATGCATCATGTCAGATTTTTAATCCAAATCAAATCATTCTCCATTTTATCTTTTTATTTCAACTTCAGACGCAACAAATTACTTTGTAATCAGAAAATAATGATCCATATTCTTTTTGATTCATGATTCATAGTCTTCAGCGGGCCACTTATGATTGATTTCATGACACAATGCTTCGGGCCAGTTTAAATTTAGGAATTTGGTCCATATATAAGGCGCACCGGACTATAAGGCGCACTGTCGGCTTTTGAGAAAATTTTAGGTTTTAAGTTGCACCTTATAGTCTGGAAAATACGGTAGTTAATTCCCTGTCAACCTTTTTTCTCTACGCACAGTAAAGCCGTGCAGGAAATGCAGCCGTGCTCATTATGAAAGGAACATGCTGCTAGCTTTAGCCTCAAAACGTGTGATAAAGTGGAGCCGCCATCTCGCACGCCACTCACATGGATCAAGGTGTAGTAGGTGGAGTCCTCGGGAGTGTTGAGGATCTTGGGCTGCAGGCTGCGGCGGGGTGGCCTGGACAGTCGTTTGTCTGCTAAAAGGGTGCACACAAGAACATTTGACAAAAAGCCGCCGCATGCTTGTACGGAGAAAACAGTTTGACCCGGCGCATTGCTCTCCAGGCTTTGACAACAATTCAAGCGGCGAACACTCGCTTTGAGGCAAAGTTGATTAATTCCAGCCCAGCGGCGCGCAGTTGACCTGGGCGCGACCTTTGTCCATTGAGCTGACCTCCATCCGCAGGGCATGTTAACCTCGGGCTTTGCTCGCACTATGAATTTGCCAACAGAGACGCTGCCAAAACTTACTTTTCTACCTGGACTACTTGGACTGGTAGTTTTACACAGGAGCTCTTTTTTTTTTTTTTTTTTTTACATGAGTATCTGCACTTCTAACTCAAGTGCTTTTTCAGCATCCGGCGATCGCTGGCTTTTGATGGACGGCCGCAACCTTTTCCTGAGGACCTTTCGGAGTTACTCCTTATGAATGGCGTTCAGAGAGAACGGGTGAAGAAAAGCCAACCGATGTGAGTGGAAAGTTTACAATGTCATTACAAAGGTCATTTTATATTGCTGCAACAATCCCGCGTTGACGCTGCAGATTAATTCCCAGCTGTAATTGTCACGCAATGCGATTAAGCTTTGACGACCTTTCTCCCGAGACGTTTATTGCGCAATGATGATGGAGCGAATGATTAGGGACATGAATATGAATACGGAACAAGTTTACGGGAGATCTCGGGCCATGTGTTCTCCGAAGGAAAAGTCAGTAAAGGGATAGTAGAATAGGCATGCCCAAAATTGTTTCACATGATACGTACCGTATTTTCCGGACTATAAGGCGCACTGGACTATAAGGCGCACCTTCAATGAATGGCCCATTTTAAAACTTTGTCCTTATATAAGGCGCACCGGACTATAAGGCGCACCATTAATGCATCATGTCAGATTTTTAATTCAAATTAAATCATTTTTCATTTTATCTTTTTTATTTCAACTTCAGACGCAACAAATGACTTTATAGTCACAAAATAATGATCCATAGTCTTTTTGATTCATGATTCATAGTCTTCAGCGGGCCACTTATGATTGATTTCATGACACAATGCTTCGGGCCAGTTTAAATTTAGGAATTTGGTCCATATATAAGGCGCACCGGACTATAAGGCGCACTGTCGGCTTTTGAGAAAATGTTAGGTTTTTAGGTGCGCCTTATAGTCCGGAAAATACGGTATGTTAGCATCAGGCTAGCAAACATATAATATGGTTGCTTGAAGTTTTGTCTCTTTAAATATACAATGTTCAATTCTCTGCTCTGTGTGTTTGACAGTAGCAGCTGTTAGAAGCTTTATGCTAATCCTTATGCTAATCTCCTTTAGCTTGTCCACCCTCTTAAAAAGTTTCCAGAAACATCCAAGCGCTATCTAGTCTAATTGAAATGTACAAATCACTTTAGCCTCAGTTGTTATTTGCCATTCTAATTTGAAAGGAGCGTGACGGTGATGGTGTCGTTAGCGTAAGGTGAACTTTGCGTTTGCCGCCTGTCGCCGCTCACCTTCCCAAAAGGCAATTAGTGATTTTGATGACACATCTGAGTAAGAACCGCTTCCTGCCTGGGGCCACTTGACTTTCACAGGCTCTCCCACGTAATCTTGCATAGATAACATTGCGTTCCCGCGGCGGAAATAAACCAGCCGTGTAGACATATTCTCCCCGATTGTGCTCGCATTGGAAACATTTGCAAATCAAATTTCAATCTTTCAGCAGGAAATGACTGTGACGCATTTTGCTGAAAGATTGATGAGCTTAAATGGAAAAAAAGCACATTGTGCTGTGTCTAAAAAATAAAAAAAGACTCCAGTTGTGGACAATGTGGTTGGACACGATGCGTTCTGTTGTATCGGTTGGCTGAGTTTATCTCTTACGTGATTTGCGCAGCAGGGTAGCGACGCCGTCGATTGATTTCTCCTTGACAAACACGCCGTTTGTCTCCGGCTTTGATCGATGGGCCTGGATGAGCTCTGTCAACTTCCGCTGCAGGGCTGCAAAGTTGTGAGAAGTCTTTGCGATCTGCGGAGGACGTAGTTGGTGGTGATTACTTCTTAGGGCCTGATCCATTCACGGTTAGCATGCGCAAAGATGGCCACAAAATGGATTAACTGGATTAAGTTAATGCTAACGCTAAGTGACTAGCAGTTACTTCCACACAAATGACTTCAACATAGTTTTTGTCTGGACACTGCATGTGTTTGTGAGTGACCTGCTTGGAGAAAGTCTCCAGCTGCTGGGCCTCCTCCTGCGCCGCCTGCTTGCTGGCCTTCATTTTCTTCCTCTGCTTGTAGCCTCTGAAGTTACTTTGGATCTTTAGCGCAGCCTCTTCTTCTTCCTGTTTGTCATCCTCACATTCCAAAAGAACATCGGAGGCATCCAAAGGCTCCTCTACTAATTCTAGCTCCACATCGTTTGGAGATAAAGGTTCTTCCCCCAGCACCTCCAGGTTCTCATAGGATTCTGGCTCCTCTTTGAGTTCTTGTGTCCTCCTGCCAGGGCTCTGCCTTTCCTCGTGAAGTCGTTTGCGTTCCTTGTGGCCCCTGAAGTGACTCTGAAGGACCAGGGCGGCTTTGGTTTCCTCCGGGTCTCCGCCGACATGCTCCATGGTATCTTCAATGGAAGCCGCCTGCTCATATGGGTGGGTCGTGTTTCCCTGGGCTTCCTTCTGAAGCTTCTTTCTCGCCATGTACCCTCTGAAGTTACTCTGGAGGACCACGGCGGCTTTGGCTTCCTCGGACACAAGCGCCTGCGGGACTTGTTCCTCGGACCCAAGCGCCTGCGGGACTTGTTCCTCGGACCCAAGCGTCTGCTCATCCGCCACTTCTGTGTCGTCCTCATCATCTGGCACCTGCGTGTGGTCACTGTCTTGGTTCTCCTCTGCTTCATATGTATCCTCATCGTCATCCTCGGGGCTCCTCACACCTTCCTCTGCTTCTTGGCCACCTTCCTCTTCTGACAGCGGCCGTGGGTCGGCTACGGCTCCGGTCGTCTTTCTCTCCTTAAACTTCTTCCTCTCTCGGTAGCCTCGAAAGTTGCTCTGCAGGACCACGGCGGCCTTGGTTTGCTCTGTTATACTTTCGTCGCTTGAAGACGGACAGGGGATGTCCTGGTCCGGTTCGGGTGGCTTCTCCCATTCAAAGGTCTGAGCTTCATCTGCATCCTCCGAAGCTTCTCTGCAAACGAGTGATGTAATGTCATGTGACTCTCTTGAGCACGAAGCGCAGCTTGCTTCCCATACCGTTTCCTTTCCAAGTTCTTGTCAACCTCGTCCGCCTGAGTCTCGCTTGCCGCTCGGTGCTTCACCTCCACCAATTCCTTGAACTTCATTTTGGCAAGATAGCGCCGGCAGACTGACAAGAGTGACGGAACACGTGTCATTTCTAACAAAGAGCACTTTTCCCATCTGAAGTGGTTCTCACCAGCTTGAAAGCGAAGCACAAAAGCCTCCAGCTTCTGGTTCTTGTCATCGGCGACCCTCTTTCGTACTTTGTAGCCCCTGTACGCTGGGCGTGTGCGCAAAAGCACGTCACGCTGGCGGGAGGTTGCGGTTATGGGCGGGTGACTCACCAGCCTGAAGCACCAGAGCGCCGCTCTCTCGCTCCTTCAAGAGCCGGCGATAGCGTCGGGAGCCCAGCCAACCTCGGACGCAGGCCTGGAGCAGCACGATGCGCTGCGTGGCCTGCTGCACCATCAGATTCAGATGCTCCACGTGGTAGTACTTGAGGAAAACCTGGACCAACAACATATGGTCAAAAAGTAACCCGGGAGGAAAAGTGCTTACAGTCAAACCACAACGGTTTCTTCTCAAGTATGCTAGTTTAACGCTAACGTGCAATGTCGGAACAAACAAATGAGTCGCCATACACAGGAACGGCTAACAGATATCAAAGTCTTCTATAAAGTCAAGTGCCACATAGATGTGCCTTTAAGGGGCGTGGCATGAGGGGCAATTGTGAATTCAGTGTTAGCCTTCTCCTCGATGCTTGTGACTGTTTGTCCCATTCAATAAACTTTTATTGTTTGACCAGGTGACAACTCCCAAGATGACGCACAGCAACATCAAGAAAATTGCCATGATGAATCTTTGCCCACACCTTGGTCTTGCCCATGGCCCAGTTGTCCAGCTTGGCTTTTTCCAGGATGGCGGCGCACGTCTGCGGAGTCTCCGGGGGTTCCTCGTGGGCACGGAACGCCAAGATGCCGTACCTGGAACGAGCGACGGAGTATAAAGGCCCGTTTGAGAGCGGACGTCGGTGGGCGGATGACCTCTTGAGGAAATTAGCAAAGGGAACGCGGTGCGAGTAGCCCTGCCGGCGGATCTTGGCCGTCTCCAGGATCCCCGTGTAGCGCAGCTGGAGAGCAACCTTCTCCCGGTCAAACTTGTTGGCTCGCCTGTCGTTGTTGGGTTTGATGCAGCGCACAAAGTGGGGCTGCCCCGCCACCATCTTGGACAGCAGATCCATCAAGGAGTACTACGAAGAACACAGCGGTTTGATGGCCGGGCCTCGGAGCTGGCAAGTATAGCGCCCCCAAGAGGTGAAGTTTACAGCCTTACTCTGAAGTAGGACGCCACTGTCTGCGATCTCATGTTGGTGCTTTCTCGAGGATGGTAGGGCGCGTCCGTCTCAATCGGCTGGGGGGAAAAAAAGACATTTGACAAAAAGTGCCACATTGAATTCATTCTGCAAGATCGGCATTTGGATTTAGAAATAAAATTTGCTTGGTGATGCCTCAAGCGCAGAAAAGAAAGAAAGACGAGAGCGATGGAGGCACTTCTCAGCCTTCTTATTTTCCTGATCGCTTTAAGGATTGTTGGTTAATGAAGTAAAAAAAAAAATAGACAACAGGTGAAATATAAGGGATGTTACCTCAGTGAGAGGAAAAGAAGTGTACAAGGTAAGCACTCCCATCTTGACGTGCAACGAGAGCGGGGGAGGAAGAAACAAAGAAGAGGCTTTCACCTTTGCTTTGGAAAATAGAGCTGAGACACCAAAACAGTTTTCGTGGGCGAGTACCTTTGCGAAGGTGCGCGGGGTGAGGAGCGTGTTGACGGCTTTGCCTTTCGTGTGGGCCAGGTTGCCTGCCAACAAAAAAAGCCAAAACCATTATGGGGCAATGCAACGGGGGAGGAGAGGGGTGGAGCTTACCCGTTTTGGTGAGCGGGTGGGTGACTAGCTTGCGAACAAGCTCGTTCTCCGAGGATCTCAGGAGGAGCACGATATCCGCGGAAAGCGCGTCTCGATTCTTGGCGAGGAAGCCCGCGGCGTTGTAGATCACCTAAGAGTTGAGATGTTTTCTTCTACTCAGGATTGAAAACAAGATGTTTACTCCCAAGTCCTGAAGGAAGAAAACGCACCTTTCCGGCATAGTGCTGAATACCAAATCCCAGATCGATCCTCTTTGGTCTCCAGAAGTTTTTGGTCTTCAGGTTATCTTGGAATTTCTCTGGAAATAGAACAGCCGTCTGTCACCGTTGCACCTCGACTAACTTAAGAGAGTTTTCGGAAAAGGAACCCACCGACCAGTGTCTGATCGGTCGCCCTTGGGAAGCGGCTTTCCTCGTCTAGGAGGGCCAGCATGCCCACAGGCTTCTGCAGGAACAGGTCCAGCAGCGGCCGGTTGTCCTCATACTCAATCATGCGAGCATCCACGTCTTCGTTTAGGTACTCATCCTGCACACAAGCCGGGAAGATCACACTGGCGTGTAGCAATGGAGGTGTGGGGGTTTCTGTCCCCCCGAGATTGGGAATGGATTGAAGGTACAAACCCAAACTGCGCAGGAAATTTGCTTCAATGGTGAAAATATCTGATGCTTGAATTCATGAGCAATGCCTTTCAAATGACGTGTGAGAGGACAAATGTATGTCTGGGCCAGGTGCCAACAAGATCCGCCGTCTCCCACTCCAACCTCGATTAGGCTGATTTATAGGCGCTCCCCATGGGGGAGAGCAAATCATTTAACATTAACAAAGCATTCTCTGCCCTCCCCCGGGGGCGAAGAAACCCCCCCCGGCCTCGGTGAGGACCGCACAAAAGCGGCAAAGTGAGCCTCGCTCTGCCATGAATGAAGATGACAGCGGGCTATTTTTTTGGGACATGGGTGCAAAATAGCCTTTTAGCGAGTTCTGACATTTTTTATGTTGCCTCGTCCATTTTCAATAAACCGAGAAATGAACGAAGCTGGGTCAAGTGTGTTCCAAAGTGCTTTGGAAGTCACCTCTGGAGGTCACGCAAACCCATCGGCCAGAGCGTTGCCACGGCAACACTTGTCGACAGAAAATACAGCATTTGCAATTGCGGGTATTTAGAAGAATGGTCTCGACCCTCAATAGCATCAGAACATTGGAGGACAGTGTGCACCTTGTTAGGGCGTACCTGCTCCAAGGCGAAGATGTGCTGGTTGAAATAAAAGTGGATCTGCTCATTGGCGATGTTGATGCACAGTTGCTCAAAGGAGTTCCTCTTGAAGTTCTCAAAGCCAAAGATGTCCAGGATGCCGATGTTCAAGCCCTGGTCATCCTCTCTGCAGGATCAAGCCCGCTCAGTGATTTAGGTCGCGCCACGCCATGGCAGATCATCTTACCCGAGGTGGCCATCAGGCTGCAGCAGCGCGTTGATGCGGTTGACGATCCAGCTGAAGAGGCGGCCGTACAAAGCCTTGCTCATGGCGTCCCTCACCTCCACCGCCTTCTCCACCGAGTTGGGGCGCACGATGGTCTCGCCCCGGGCCACCACGCAGTGGGAGGTCAAGGCTTCCTGGAGCTCGTCCGGGCAAATGCGTAGCAACGACGCCACTTGAGCCACAAGAAGAACAAACACTTGAAGCGGAGAGTCGCAACTTGGAGTCCACCTTAAGAACGTAGACGGGCTATCTAGCCAAAACATCTCAACGTCCATATTCTCAGGTGAGGAACGTTTCTCTGACCGCTTTCCAGGGCAGACATGTTGACGACGGTGCTTTTGTCAGTCTGGTGCTCCGAGACCACGGCGGAGAAGCGGACGTCGCCCGACTTGAGGATGGCCGCCAGGGTACTGTACACGCTGCCCAGCTCCTGCTGACGCAAGAGCCTTTCAAACCACCCCGAGACACAGACTAGAAGATGACCTGAATTCCTGCCGTCCGCCCTGCTGAGCCGCAATGCTGACAACGGTGCTTTACCTCCAGGGAGAAGCCGATGACTTTGAAACACTGCTCCACCGCGTCAAATCGCTCCTTGTAGCGGCCGCTGCTCACAATGTCCGGCCCCGGTTTTCCGTGCTCGTTGCACAGGTATCTGCGGGAGGATGGCGCTTAGACCGCTTGCTTTTGGTCAACTGTTTGAGCGCATGTACATCGTGAAAGATCTCAAGGGCTTCTTGTCGGATTTTCTCATGAAGCTTTTGGCCAAATGAAACGCGTTTTAGAAGAGGACCGGCTACTTTGGTGTCTTGTTGTCCGACAGCTTGTAGTGGGCCAGCTTCTTCCTGTCGGCCAGCCCGGCATAGATGTAGTAGAAGATGTGGAAATTCTTCTCCCCCCTGCAGAAGCACCAAGAGGAATGATGCTGATAACCATAGAGTGACACTAAAATGAAGTGTATAAAAAGCGGCATAGTATTTACACTGCCTGGTGAACGACCCGGGACTTCTCTAGCAGGTACTCGGATATCTTGGCGCCCACCACCGTCCCTCCGGCGGTGAACTTCATTTCCAGGTACTTGCCGAAGCGACTGGAGTTGTCGTTGATGGCAGTGCGGGCGTTTCCGAAGGCTTCCAGCAGGCTGTTGACCAGCAGGATCTTCTCTTGGAGGGACTGGTTGTTGGCCTGCCAGAGCGAGTGAGCGAGCAAACCAATTTGCTTTTGAGGAAAAGAAAATCCCAGAAAGTATTCGAGTACTTTATCACCTTGCCCAAGACGGTGAGCTGCTGCACGAGCAGGTGAGCGCTTTCTGTTTTTCCCGCTCCGCTCTCACCGCTGATGACGATGCACTGCGTGAATTTGGCGGGAGTCCGTGTTCCATCAGTTGAAATGACGAGCAAAAAAATGTGAAGGCGTAAAAAAAGAAGCGTCACCTGATCGGAATCGTACGACGCCATGGACTGGTAGGCGATGTCGGCCACGGCAAAGATGTGCGGCGGGTTGGCCGTCCGCTTTGCGCCCACGTACATTTGACTGTACTATCCGGACGTGAGTGGGCGGGGGAAAAAAAACAAGTCATGAAAATCAACAACCGGTGCACCAGAAAAGTGGACTGACACGGAACCTGAGGAGCGTAAATGTTCATTCTACGGAAGGGATTGACGGCGATGAGGATGTCTCCCACGTAGGTGTAGATCCCATCCTCGACGTAGCGCCGTTCAAGCTGCTCGATGACCGAGTTCTGAAGGCCAAACCAGACGGGCCATTGTGACAAATTGGGAGTTCGGAAAATCAAACGCAACACTGACAATGTCTGCACTGGAATCTCACGCGTTATCAGTTCAGAATTAATTTCTTCTTACCTCGTCCAGAACTTCCAAAGCGGCGAGATCGTCGCCCTCATCTCGCTCCGTCGTGGTGTCGCTTCCTTTTTTGGTGTGGATGCGTTCGTGCCTGCAAAAAACGAAATCAACATGGGCTGGGCGGGAGTTGCGCAAGGGTGGCGGCCATTTGGTTACCTTTCGTTGGCGTCTCCGCTTTCGTCCGCTTGTCCGCGATGGCTTAAAATGGGATCAAGCGCCGGGCAAAAATCTCAACATCGAAGCACGAGCTTGTTCGGTTGTATCACTTCGGCGACGACGGGAGGATTTTGCATACCCGCTCTTGTCGCCGACGCCTGTTTGCCGGTTGAGATCGACGAGTTCCACCAGCTGTCTCTGCAGCGTTTTCTCCTTGCCGACCGTCTGCCGGACAAAGACGTGCCGGAGGAGGTCGTCCACGTTGGGTCGAAGCTCAAAGTCCTTGATGAGACACCTGAGCGACCAGGAGTGCCTCAGAGTGCGCCGACGTGGGACACTCTGCGGGCGGGCTCACTCACTTGCTGATGAAATCGTTGAAGTCGGCGGACCACGACTCCGGCTGCTGGAGGCTGGGTGGGGGGTTTCTGTACACAGAGGCATTGGCACGACAGTCAAGAAAGGCAAAAAGTTTGAGCCGAGCGTGTCTAAATGATATACCGTGGGATTTTAAAAAGCGCTCTCATGGGATGCAGCTCCGAAAGGGGCGGGTCGCCGTCGCCTAGCTCGATGGCGGTGATGCCCAGCGACCAGACGTCGCAGCGGGCGTCGTAGGTGGAGTCCGGCTGCTGTTCGCACGCAATCACCTGAGCAAACAACACAAGTCCATGATGACAGTAGCGCCTTATCGCTCGACGATTAAAATGGCGGCGCACCTCCGGCGCCATCCAAAATGGCGTTCCCACCGACGTGTTCCTCCTCAGGCGAGTGTTGGTCAGCTGCGCGGAAACGCCTGCGGTGAAAAACACAACTCAAAGTCCTACACTGCAAAGAGGAACCTTAAGCATGTCTTCTTGTTTCCACGAAGGAACGTTTGCCGTGCAAACGATGTCACGCTTGATGTGTTTCTCAAGTGACTTTTTTTTCCCCGTAACTGTTTATTTCAAACGATATCAGGGGAAAGGCGCTAGTCGTTAATTAGTTAAGTATGAAAAATACGAGCAATGTTTAATTGAGTTAATTTTTAACACTTTTTCCCTGAGCAAGTATCATGCCGATGCTAACGATGATAGCGCAGTGTCGTTGACAAGCGCCTACTCGACATCAGCACCCGGATTTACCGAAACCGCCCGTTGGAATATTTCTGAACAGGCATTTCTATTTTGCGCGTTTTCTGGCGATGAGTCACAACGAGGGCTTTATCCGCTCTGCGTAGCAAAAGCACCTCCACTGGGGTCGTACGTGGGCGGGAAGATAAATCCCATCGTGACGGTAAACCGAACACTTTTGTTTCCCTTCAAGCCTTTCGCTGACTCGGAACGTCACGACCGCCTGTGATTGGACACGAGCTGGAGCCGAGGGGGCTTATCTGGTATCTGGGGCCTCGAGGCGGTTCTGGCATTCGAGGCCTCGCGGCAGCCAGAATTGACCGCACTCGATGTGCTTCAAGGTGAGGGGACGCAAAGCGGTGAGTCACGGCCGGTGCAAGTCATGCAAACTTTGTTACGCAAGCCTCGGAATGACTCTCGGAAAAGCTCTCTTGTAGTAACTTCACATATTAAGAGATTCCATTAAGCTCACCACACACACACACACACCGTTGCGTGCACTTCACTGTTTTGTGCTTTTAAGAGAAACGCAGGTTAAATGTAACCCTACGCATGCTTAAGAGAAGAAAACTTTTAGATGTCATGAAAACAGGCGGATGGTTGAGTTGACGTGTTTTCAGGTGGCTTGCGGAACATCAGCTTAAATGTCATCATACTTGGCTTCCGCCCGGTCTCGGACCTCATTTTGCGGCAGACCACGTACCAAAGTCGACCAGTTTGATGCCTCCGTGCGTGGTCAGCAGGATGTTGTTGCCCTTGACGTCCCTGTGGATGGTGTGGTTGGCGTGCAGGTGCTGGAGACCCTGAAAACAGCAAGCGCATTGATTGCGTCCAAAAAACGCCGCCATCTTTGTCCTCATTTAGAAGACAATCTGAGGCTGACCGTGAGGGCCTGATGCAGGATGAAGGCAATGACGGCCTCGTCCATGCGCTCGCCCCTCTTCAACAAGCCTTTGGCCAAGTCGCTCACCGAGCCGCCGTTGCAAAGCTACAAAAGAGAAGCAGGCACAATTTCAAATGATGACAGAGCAAGACGTGCCAAACCGTCGGGTGGGCTTCTGATAGGCCGACCTTGTGTTGCGGCAACAAGTTTCATCCTTTTTTTTTGTACACGCCGGCTGTGACTGGCAGATGTTCACCTGTCGCCTTTGAGTTGGGCGCATTTGAGAGGACGCACCTTCAAGGTGACCTTTGCTGACGTTCTTCCGACGGCTCGGCCGCTCCTTTAGTCATGCAAATGAGCGGCCGCCGCATCAAAGTGGCACGAGCGGATGAAACATCATGAAAGGCAGCTTCCTCTCGCTCATCCCACCTTTTGCCGTTTTGGAGAAGGAAGGAACATTTGCCTCTTTTGTCCTATATGGAACTCATTTGGCTTTTCATTTCTGATGACAGAATAAAAGTGTGTGTGTGTGTGTGTGTGGGGGGGGGTTTCTTTGAAGCACTTTGCAGCTGCCCGCCTGCTAAATTGGAGTGTGTGGCCTACATGAAAGACCGCTGCCCTCATCCCGCCTCATGAATGAGGAAAGAAAAGTGGCGGATGCAGCTTGTTGCTAATGAGCAAGCCAAGGAGGGGGGAAAAATATCAGGCGGCAACACTAAATGCATCCTCACTAGACGTCATGTGCATGTCATCCCTCTGCCCCCCCCCCTCCCCCCTCCCCCCCTCCATCCCTCCACCACACGCCGGACTGCCTGACAGGCAGCAAATTGGGCTGCGGGATTAAAGCAGCACATTTAGAGAAAGTTTAGGGAGGAAAATGCAAATGAAGCAGCAAAGCTGAGCAGACTGTCAAAATGATATTAAGCTTTGGATGGCAAGGGACTGCGCCGTACCGATGCGAGTAAGTGAGATGAGAAGAATGGAAAAAGCGCCATTTCATTTTCATGAATGCATCAAAGCCCGATTGCTCACTGAGAAGACGGAAGGTCGCACGCAAACATTTTCTTGGCAGCCCAAAATGAAAGCCACATCTCCCTGCGTTTGTGCCCCGAACTTGACCTACAGGTTTGACATTTCGGCGGCGCGGCGGGGGATGAAATATGAGAGATGAAGTCGTGGAAGGCGAAAGGTACGGCTCAGAGAAAGTGAGAGAGAGAGAGAGAGAGAGAGAGAGAGAGAGAGAGGCCTTCTGGCCAGTACGGGTGACCGAGCGGCTGCAAACAAAGCCCCAAGCCGGCCTACGGCTCAACTGTGCCACTCATCCTCACCCGGTCACACTCCAGCTTAGCGTTACATAAGCCGCCCGCCGTGCAAAGTTGGCCCAAAGAACAATCAGACCTTTGGTCCGCACGCCGCCCAGGCTGCCGCCATTTGTAGACAAACAAAGTTCTTCTCACCTCCAAGACGAGCCACAGCTGATCTCCACATTTGGCATCCTTCTTGTAGAACATCCCGTAGAACTTGACCACATTGGGGTGGTCAGAAAGAGCCTCTAGGATGTTGTACTCGGCCTCGATCTCCTCGTCGATGTCCTGCCGAAGGAGGCGAAGGATGGAAGAACCGTGCGAGCATCGTGACAGACGGGCGCGGGTGGCGATGCTCACGTGAATCGGATCTAGGATCTTCACGGCCGCTTTGCTTCCGTCCGCCTTGTTGAGGACCTTGTACACTTTGCCGTACGTCCCTTTCCCGATGGTCTCGATGATCTCCCAGGTGTCACTCGGATCCGGAAAATTGTCAAAGACAATCGATTTCCCGGGTTGTGGAAACATTTTGAGACGGGATCTCCTGCGTGACAACTAAACGTTGGGAAACAATCAGCATGTACAAATCAGGAGGCAGGGCAACGATGCCGGGACGGCTGGGCCGTGCGGTCGGTTTGGGGTGGGCGTCCGATCCGTGACCCTGGCGAGGGTTTTGGCTTTGCAGCTCAAGGTGCACGGGCGTCTCTCTGCCTCGGGTGCGTTTGGGGAATTAACCTCCAAGCGCGTCCGCTGCAAATAGAGGATAATGGCTCAGCCAAACCTGCCATCTGAAAGGCCGGCCAATGAGAAAAACTAGCGAGTAGAAAACTCACATGGTACCGAGAGGACAGAGAGCGAGCCCATTCCCGACCCGGCCCGGCAGCTAGGAAGCGAGCCGATCTGACGGCGAGGCTACCGCGAGAAAGCGGCTCTGGGATTAGCGGGAATTAGCCGGCGTGGCGCCATGAGCCTTTCCCCATATAGACGCCCGACTGGCCATTCATCCCTGGAGGAAAGTTGCACTGTACGCTACAGCCCCTTGCTGACCTTCGGCGAGACCTTCCCTCTCCGCTTGCGAAGTCAAAGATGTCCGTCAGCACGTTCACGCCTTACGGAGCCCAAAACGCTGCCACCATTTTTTGGCTCGTCCCGTCCAGAAAAAAACCCTGAAAAAAAAAGAGATAAAGCAGCACGTGACTCGGGCCCGAGATGAAGCGCATTTGAGCGTCGGGCCGGATTGGGCCTCAGACGTCTTCAATTATGCATCTTGGTCGGCGAAACCCGACGACTTGCACCGGACACCTCCGCCAGGAGATTTGCGCGCGTGTGCCTGTGTGTGTGTGTTTGCTGTCGCCACTTTCAGTTCGTACGTGCCATTTGCCAGCATGTATTTTGAAATAAAAAAAAACAAATTTACAAAAATCAACAAATTCATTCATTCTTGATTGAAAGAAATAATTTGATGTTATTTTTGTTAGAGATGGCTACTCCTTTTCAACACTGCACCGGCGGTACGTTTCAGTGGCGAGTACGTTTCCTCGGCGGGACAGACGGGGGCCGTCGGCGAGCCAAGCTCATTTCCCGCTCCGTCGCCTCGCAGATGACTCCCAAGAGGGTGTGAGGGGCCGCACAATTGGGCCGAGCTGGGCCGGACAAGGCCGCTAACGGGCTTCGTTCCCCCGACGGTGCATGTTTTAAGAATATTATTTTAAGGCTGGAGAGTCCACTCGTTTTGACCTCGCCGCCCAGCGTGAAACTTCCAAATGGATTGGAACCAACGGCAAGTAAACATGTGACATGCGTTCAATGTATCATTGCGTTTGCCTTCACAAGCCTGCAAGAAAAAAAAAAAGGGCCGACGCGACAATGAGGCTGGATTGGCCGATTGATCAGAGTATAGATTGCCTCTCGCTCTTGATGTGAATGCTGCGATCAATGCGGGCCACCGCGTTTACCGAAACCCGGCAACCGAAACTGATAAAAGGCCTCACGTGTTTGTACTTGACAAATACGACGCTGAAGGGAGGGGGTGGTGATTTTTGCAATGTAGCTGTGAGGCAACCGATTATGAGGGGGGGGAGGGAAAGGGTGTGTGTGTGGGGGAGTAGGGTTATTACGCGCCGTGCATGAATGGAGTCTCACGGCGGGCTGGCTATTGTGTGCAGCCAGCGGGCCGTGACCCCCCCCCCCCCCCCCCCCCCCGCCCCCAAGCTGTAGGATGGAGACCATCATGAGCCTCTTGACTGTTAAAACAAAGAATAAAAAGAGCATAAGGCTAACATCGGCAGGAAATACACGAGCTGCCCGGCTGAGGTGAGATCGGGCCAAGACCAGACTGTTTATTTCATACGCGAGCTAACTCAATGTGCTGGGGCGACGACGCTTGGCGAGCTGCCCTGCGGCAGATGAGCAAGTGGAGCATTCCTAATTTCCTGGCATCGCTCCCGATAAATACAAGATGTGACCAAGACCGCAAAGGCCGAGCCCAAAGGACAGCACGAGTTGTCTGGCTCCAAAATGGACAAACCCCGTGCCAGCGACTTGGGAGTGCCGCGCTTTGTCGAAAAGGCTTTCAAATAGTCGCTCATGTTCTTGATATCGTCCACGTCGCTGAGATTAGCCCCGTAATTAATGAACACGACTCAGTGGCAGGAAAAAGCCTCAGAGTTTTCTGCTAATCTGGCAAAATCCCCCTTGTTGGGTCCAGAGAAGCAAAAGGACACGTTTGCTTTGGCTGGCTCATCCTTTCACTTTGTCACACAAGTCAAACGGCAGCCATTGGAGGTCAAGCCAACCAGGAGTCGAAACATCAAGTCAACGTTTCACCGGATTTACAAAACAACGTCATGTACAGCACATGAATACAAACCACAAAATGGCAAGAAAATAAAAACAAACATGGAGCAGCAAAAATATTAATGCGTGGCTACCAAACTAAACGTCGTTTGGAAAAGAGGCGGACGGATACTTGATCTCAGCTCCTCGGTACGGCACTAAAATTCGGGGTACACTTGCCTGTCTTGTGTGCCGACACCGGGAGTTCGATTCCCGCGTATGACAGTGTGTGTGTGTGCATGTGTGTGAGACTGGAAAAAAAAAGATTAGTCGTTTTCGTCAGAGGATGAAGAACGTCCGAGCCCCGCGCGAGCTTTTGGTTGTGAAACGGCTGCATCCGTGCACTGCCTACTTTTTGCCTGCACAGGTTATTTTTAGGCCTTTCTCTTTTTTTCCAAATTCCTCCCGCACGCAGCGCATTATGACGGACGCTCGCTGACGTCACATGCGCAGTAGTCGAGGGCGGAGTCGTCTTTGCGGACGTCAACCGCGTTCCGGCACGTGAACGAGGAGGATTTATTTGTCACGACAATAATCGGGTGTCTCTGCAATGTGACTTGCCATCACAGTCGTACAAACGTCACCTGCCCCCCCCCCCCCCCCGCCCCCCCTTTCCCATGACAACTTCCACATTTAGATTTGAACCCCCCCTCCCGGCCTCTGTTGATAAGTTGTTATCAGCGCGAGGCAGACGGAGATCGGGAAGCAGAAGGGACCACCTCCAGACCGCTGCAAGATTAGCATTAGCCACGCCTCTTTGTTCTTACCGTCAAACAGATCGATTTGTTTGGTGAGGATTATTTCTGAGCCGTGATTTGTCTCCATGCCCGGCCAAACATTTTTAGTGAGGGCGACTAGCATCCTCTGCTTTTATAAGCTAAAACCAATTAGAAAGGTGTGCTTAGTAATTATTGGATGCATATTTGCTGCAGAGCACAACTGAAATAAAATAAATAAATAAAAAATATTTAGGCCACACGTTGGTATTTATTATTGCCTTTTTTCCCTTTGGCTTACTTTAAGTTTTTGTTATAATATCAATAAATTAGATACCAATGTGTGTGCCAAGAAAGTTTCTTGTTTGCAAAAAACATTGTAATATGACTTGTGTAATTATGCTACAATTTGGCATATTTTAAAGTCTTTTAACTATCTGGGTCATGAAGGAATATTTTAAGACCTAAAGGAAAAATAATTGCTCAATATTCCAAGGCTCTGTAAATTGTCTCAAGCGATGTAGCCAAGATAACAACTACAAAACGTACGCTCGGCACATTGTGTGAGCTGCGCAGATGCTTTTTTTGTCAAGGTCAGGAGGAGGAGGAGGAATTTGGATTTGTGTAGCTGGGCACCTGCAATCACAAAGTGGAGTCCAAGCTGATCTGAGATCAGTTTGTCAAATGGGGGTTGGCTTCCTTTCCCCTCATTTGGGTCATTGGAGACCCAACCTGGAGCCTTTTCACCATCAAGAGCACTCGTCATCGCCTAAAATACACTGCCTCTTTACATCCCCCCTCTAGCTGAGAGGACCAGCATGCACCTGTCCCCCCTGGCCATCAAGAGGGACACCTCCCCCCCACCACCACCACCAAAAATATCTCCCCCTCACGAGCACCATCATGGCTGATGATGGCGAGGTGATGAGACGTGACGGAATGGGTTCACATCACAGACAACAGTGGGGGTGCTTATTTTTGGGTGGTGGTGGTGGGGGGCGGGTTGCTTGGGCCCAGACAATGTTGACATAGCTGACTTGTGTACGGGTGTCACCATTATGACCTCAAAAAGAAAGAAAAAGGAAAAGGCAAGCTGTGGGAAGGCAATGCTGGAAGACTAAAGAGACATTTGCATTCAAAGCGTTTGTGTTTAAACATTTAATAATTACGATCTAACCTTTACATGCGATTCTCCTTATGTGAACACAATTTTTTGTGTAATGTACAAAAGTGCGGAATGTTACAAAAGAAACCACTGAAAACTAGTTTCGCTGAATATGTTACCTAAAACATTTGAGTAATTCTGATTTCATAATTCCCAAATTCGAATTCGTGACTGGGGAGGCACTGACGTCACCCCCCCCCCCCCCCCGTTAAAATTTATCCGACAACTAACCGTGTCATAAAAAAGGTTAGGAAACGCTGCTCTAGAGTAGCTTATTCATTATTTGATTTGCACTATTTTAAATAATTTCTCATATTAGCAGTCTTCACACACAAAAACACTCAATCAAACGGAATCTGTTCCGAAGTCCCGTTGTCCGAATCAAACCTTTTAACTCCGGAATTGGTCTTCCTTTACTGATGCTTCGACCGAAAATCCATAGTTGAAAATCGTTTGAGTTTGCATATGTAATCTTCCATTGTAAAACGAAATGTAAAGCTGGAGTACTTTTTTTCGTTGCCTCCGTTGGGTGTCTTTTCAAAGCCGTTCTGCTCATCTGAAGAAACGACAATCAACGGAAACCCGCCATTTTAGACGGAAGGCCAGAAAGCAACACACTTGTATGTACCGCCACCTGCTGGCTGTTTTAAATACTGCACTCATTGTTGGCTTCAATGATAAATAACGAAAGCATAAAAATGATTTCTGTGGTGCGAAATGTCCCATATTTCCACATTATGAACGTTCCAAAACAAGACATTAGCCTCCAAGCCGCAGCGGCGCTGCCTTCACGGATGAGGACTCATTTGAGAAGAAAGAAAATGAGGGCAATCCATTCGAGGTAACTTTTATTTTCTGCTACACTTTCTTGGCAACATCAAGGCAAACAAAGTGAGATAATTGGACTAAGCCGAAATCAACCACTTATATTGTCATCTCTGAACGTTTTACACAACTGGTACATGAACGCATCATATCACATCGTTCGAACGGTCTGTACTCTTCCTATACAGTAATGAAATTTATTCATTTAACACTATCTGTTAGTCATGTAGTATTAAAAAAAATACAATATATGATGAGGTGTAGTTATGTCTGTCAAGTCGTTATTTTTTGTCAGCTTTGAATAAATCTTCACGAACAGTCAGAAGCACTTAGGGGACTGGTCAATGTCGACAAAATCTCCATTTTCCATTTTTACTTCACAGTTGCATTTTTGAATGCAAAGTTCAGCACAGTGTGTTCACAAAACAACATCTGTTTGCCGTTTAAAAAGTGACTCGTGGGTTTGTAAAGATTAACTCAAGTAAGGTTCGAGGCAGACAAAAGTGTTTAAAAAGTGACCAGTGGGTTCGTAAAGATTGACTCAAGTAAGGTTCGAGACAGACAAGAAGCAAGCTCAAGTCCAAGGAGCGGACACGTACTCAGTGGCAGATGGCCAGGAGGAGACGCTTGAAGTCGCCGCTGCACTCGTCCCTCAGTGCATCCTTCAGGGACACGTCGTACTTCTCCAGGTACATTTCCTTGATGGTCTCCAGGTCGTACTGCGCGACAGTATATTTTTGTTTGACTTGATGCTACCTCACAACCAAAACAAAGGTTTCACCTCTGAGCGGCACACGATGATGCGTATGAGCGTGTCCTCGTCAGTCCCCGCCCCCTTCATGGCGTCATGCAGACGTCTGGCAAAGTAGAGTTGCGGGTTCTTGGCGACTCTCACTGGAGGGTGACCGAGAAGGACGCGTTTTGTTTCTTTTTCTCACAACCGTCCGACGTCACAAACTCACCCAGAGCCACGTAGCATCTCTTCAGCGTTCCCGAAGTTTCGTTCTCGATGGCATCCAGGATTTCCGTGCCGGACAGCTGCGGGAAAACAAATCAACACTCGAGTCATCATACCGCATGTCGAGCGGCAAAAAAAGGAGACTCGGGAGGAACTCACCTGCTCGTACATCTTGAAGGTGGCCTGGAGCTGCAGGTAGTTCCTGGAGGCCAGGATGGAAGTGAAGGTGGACTCGTCAGTCCCGAAGCAACCCTCGCCCGCCTGCGTGCGGAACACAAGCGTGTCGGAGTCGACCCGTGCCACAAAATTTCGATTCTAGGCAACGGAGGTCACCTCAAAGAGAGCGGCGGCGTCCTGCTCTGCCAGCTCCTCGTCCACCTCGTAGCTCTCGTCCCGGATACCCTGCGAAAGCCGACCTTTGCGTGACCTTAGCAAACTGCTAGCGCCGTGATGCGAGATCACCACGATGACAACTAGAAACATGAGGAGGCGTTTTGGGCGTGGCGTCACCTGCAGGAGAGCCATGAGAAGGTTCCTCACGTCGCCGCTCGTGTCGCCCTCGATGTCAGCGTCCAGATCGCGATCGTGCACTGACAATGCAGACGTGATAAAAACAACCGAAAGGGTTCAAAGTGCGACATGCGGCCGTACCTTGAGAGTAGCACTCCCTGAACATGGCAATGTCCTGCAAAAACAAACGTCGGCCAATGAGAACGAGGCCATCGAACCACGCTCCTGTTTTTTATTGGCCAATTCAAAGCCACTGACGGAATTGGTAGCGCTGCACAGGAGCTCCACCAGCACGTCCTCGTCGGTGCCCGCCCCCTTCATGGCCCTCCTCAGCTCCTTGACGGCGTAGATGATGGGCAGGTCCAGCATGGCTAGGATAGCCTTCTCAAAGTTCCCTGACAACTCGCTCTTGAGCTTGTCTGCCAGCTCCTACCCCAAAACAAACATCTTGCCCATCAGCCAAATTTGAAACGGGTTGCAGAAAGGGTCCGACAACAGCCAAGGCACGTGACTCACGTCGTCGTACTTGTCGTAGTAGGCCTGCTTGATTTGCTGCCGCTGGTCCGAGCTGCGGTTGGCCAGGATGTCGATGATGGCCTGCTCGTCGGTGCCTGCAAATGGAGACTTATCATCCGCGGCCGAGAGGCGGCGGCCCAGAGGCGGCCTGCTTACCGAGTCCCTTGCAGGCTTTTCGGATGGCCTTGACGTCAGCCTGGGCATCAAAGTCCTCGTAGGGCACGATGGTGGGCTGCAAACACGAGACAGGGGTGGACATTTTTGCAATCGTTCTTTGACAATTTTTGGGAAAATGCAACAAAGGTATATGGATTCAAGCTACCGAGCTGAAACCGATGTAAAGGGAGGAGGCCAACATTGTTTCCCATGTCAAAATCACATGTTGTTTTTCTGAAAATCCTATTTAAATCATCCAATTAACAAAATGGCTCATGAGAGGCACGCGAGGGGGGAGGAGAGACCACCAAGCCCGGCTGGAAAAATTCCAGGCCCGTAGTTCTAAACAAACACAAGTGAGCTATGCCGCTAGACTCGGCTCTCATCTTGCAGTATTGACCACCACTTAGTCATCTCATTTCTTTGGGCACCTTCAGAATGTTCTGGGCTACTTTTTTCCATTTAGAGTACAAATGTTGATCTGGTTTTTACCAGCTATTTTGTGCACCATAAATGGCGCTTGCTTGTGTTGAACTGCAATAGTCCAGTGACCGTGAAGGTATCACGCCCCCCTTTGCAGCGCACGTAACGGCTCTGCCATGAATTGCGCATGGGCGTGGCCTGCCGCTCCACTAAAACGTCGGCAGAATTCAACTAAAATGAACAGAAAAAGCAAATGCCGACAATCCAGCGCCAAATGTGGCAAAACACATGTGCTTTGTCTTGTTTTGTATTGATGTATGCGGGAATAAGAACATTTGCGATTTTTATTAACACTAGAAAAAAAAAATCAAGGCAGGCAATTGCCAAGATTTGATGGCGAACAACACCGACCTGGCAGTTTCCCATGACTCGAATTGGGAGTTTGGCTGGTGATGATCGATGTTCGTGGGAACAAGTGCAGGCTCGTCCGGTCCGATCCAAGGAGGGAAAAAGGAAACTGCGTCTGATGTCATCACGCACTGGGACAAGTTAACTCTTTGTACTCTCGGAGCACAACTATTTTAATAAAAAATAAAAGTAAATTTGAAATACAAGTGTATTGTTAGCATTATCATTATTATTGATCGTATCATAAATAATAAAACGTAAATACATTTCACAAAATTTGGATGTCATTGGTGTTATTATAAATAAATCAATAAAATAGATTTTAAAAATTCTAAATAAAATGAAGCTACTGTTAACAAAGTAAATTAAAAAAATTTCATCCATATGAATAACTAAAAAACAGGTTTCTAAAAAATGTTATAATGTAAACGAACATTTACATCTAGTGGATGTTAACAGCACGTTGGAAATTCGATTTTTTTGTCTTTTCTATTTTCTATTAAAACGCTATAAACGGAATATAAATAGTTTATGCTTTTGATTGTTTACACAAAAAAAGTTTAGTTTGGTTTTCCATTCTGAAGGACAGACTTAATTGAATCACTAGGTGTCCATCAACCTGCAGTCAGTGTGCAGCCAGAGGAGACGAAACGGTTAGTAAGTTGCTAAAATTAGCTGATGAAGGCTACTGACGTCAGAGCAAAGAGCTTTTTTTGTTGTTTCCTTTTTCTGAATGAACACTTGAGTGGTGTGTCATCACGGCCTTGGGGTGTGTGTCCCTGCAGGATTCGTGCGCACTTGTGGCAATTCAGGAACCAAATTGTCTGGACTGGATTATTTTAGTTTGGGATAACTACTCCCGACCTTCAAATTTGTCCTCAGAGCATTGCGACCTATTTTTGTTAGCGTAACCTTACAACTGTTTCATCGACACGTAGTGACACTGTTCATGTTAAACGTATACGAATACGAATACATATATTTCTAGTTTCTTTTCTAGTTTGTTTTTGTGAAACTTTTTATCGGAGCAATACAACTTTGTTATCATATATTATGATTTTGTAACATGACATTGTTAGAACATTTTTTAATCGAAACGCTTTACACATCACTGTATTACCAATAGCTGCCACAAGATGGTGGCAAAGGACTACTTTGTCTCAATTAATTGTTTCTTTGGCGCCGTCTGGTGGCGTCAAAGAAACACTGTCAGCGCTTTAGCCTGAGCGCAAATGTTGGCGAGCTGGTTTCCACCATCATTTTGAAAACAGGCCAATTAGCAATCGCAGACCTGATTGGAACTTTTTATTTTCAAGAAGTACCAGCAGCTACAAAGCTAGAATCTCAGATGTGCCTGACACACAAGCTCAAACAAATGCTCCCCCTCCCACCAGGTGCTGCCCCCCCGCCCGAATCTCTCTCCCCAGCCCCCACCCCAATACCCCACGCACATCTTTTATGAGTCACCCACTCCCACCCTCACTAAATGACACAGTCATGACTCACCGACTGTGCCAGCTTCAAACGCATGCGGGAAATCCGAGCTCAAGAACGAGTATTGCGAAGAAAGACTACAAAGATGGCCGCCAGACGCCTCCACATTTACTGCAGCTAAAAAGAAACGAAAACAAGAGGTTGTTGGTAACATGGATTTTTGTCATTCATTCAGTCTCTGCCTATACCCATACAAACATAGTTTGCATACAAGACTTAGATACTATACATATATAGTACATGCATATCTATCTATTTATCTATTTATTTATCTATCCATATTATTTTTGTTCATGTACAAAGATGCAGAACAGCGTACGTCTTTTTATAGAAATATTTATTGCAGAGGAGGTATCTTTTTATGTACATGCTATCACAATCGAACACAATAGAAATCTACCAAAGTTTTGTCATATACGGACGCTATAAGCTTGTCGTCGTCAGAACAAGCACGTATTACGGCGGGCGGGTCAGAGACACAATCAGGCGCTAAACAACTCGTAACAGTCCATAAACATCTGATGTTGTTCTATCCAGGGCAGTGAAACGTTGGTCCGACTAATTTCTCAAATTCATGCAGAAGCCACGAGATTTACAACGTTACAGCAGTGTATAGGAGGAATACACGAGGAAGAGGAGGCGGTTTTTCATTCCCGCCGGGGTTCTCGGCTCTGATTGGTGACCGGGGAGCTACGAGAGAAGTGGAGGCGTGCGCGTGTGTGTGTGAGCGTGCACGCTTTCATCACGTCAAGACAGAACATTGCGCTCTTATTCCCTCTCGTCTGGAAACACAGCAGGTCAAAGACGCAATTTGTTTCCTTTCCTCCGAAGCGCTTACCATGCAATTTTTGGTCAGAGTGACCCTCAACGAGGCGCAGATGGCACATCCTAAGCATAAAAGTCAAGAGAATAGGCCAACTCCTTTTCAAACTTGGAGCTGACTGGTCGTCATCACCGGCCGGGGCAGTACAAGTCAACGTGGCAGTGCTTCTTCCAAAGACCCCTCCGAAAAACGAACGCGCACTCTGGACCGAACCGAACCGAGGCTTAAAGATTAGTTTGGCCGCACGGAAAATACTTGGCAGGAGACAGCGAGTGTTTGATTGGAAATGTCCAAAAATGTGTGGCTATCTAGCTAGCTATTTTGTTGGCTTAGGGTCGTCAATGTGAAACGTTGCCAATGATGGATGGGTGGTAAATTTTCAGCAGCCTTTCTCGGCATCAAACGCTTTGATACATAACATGGAACAAAGTAAAATTCGGTTGACATAGTGGGCGCTCTGCTACATGGAAACGTCAGATACGAAAAAAATGCCGATGACGGGAGGGCTCGCTTGTTTCGCTTTTGACCCGTCGCCCGGTGGCGAGTGGCCAGCTAGCACTGATACACGGTCGCGGGCAGAGACGAACGAGCCGCCGCTCGCTTGCTTGCAAGGTTGAAATTGTAGCACGCCACGGGACACACGGTCGCTACGTGTGCCCGGTTGAAGAGAATGCGATGCGGCGAGGGTTTGGTGCCGACATAAAAGCGCCATTTTGAGATGCGGGAAAAGCCCACTTGGCACTGGCCAGGTGTTGTTTGAGTCGGGTTGGTGGAGTCAGCTAAAGTGCTTCAGACGTGAGCGGTTGGCTAACGTTTGCGAGCGCCATGCCCGGCCGGCGTGGGCTCGTTCTCCCCTTTCCGCTACTTGGAGCTCCTTACGACGACTCGTCCGAGTCCCCGCCCGCGCGAGTGCCCAAAGTGGCGGAGACGTTGCATAATTGGTCTGAGAGTCATGTTCAGGATGGTCTTGTTTGTAAAAGGTGTCGTCTACAAAGTAGAACAAACGGGAAAGGAAGGCAACTGGTGGAACGCAATTAATTTTTCGAGGTCCAAGGTTGGCGCTCCGTTGGGGCCGAGCGTCACGCCGTCTTGTCGCCGACGTCCCGGGGACAAACGCTGGCCTTGTTTGCGGGATCGGGATGGCTACCGGCCTCCTCAAAGTCCCAGGGGCAAACCTCGGCCTTGTTGACATTTGCGCTCTTGCGTTTCTCCACAGCGGGTACCTCCTGATGAGCGGCCGCATCCCAGGGACAAACCTCGGCGACTTTCTGCCGCTTCTCCCATGACTTGCTCTTGTCCTTTGCTTTTGTTTGCCTCTTGTCGTCGCCGCCGCTTCCCTTCTTTTCCTTCGATTTGGAACTGCCAGCAGGGCTGGGCAAGCCTTCAGGAGATGCTGGATTGTCCCAGGGACAGACTTGGGCTTTAAGCGACGTGTCCTCAGCCTTTGCAGGAAAAGTCTGTTCTCCAAAGTCCCACGGACAAACCTCGGCTCGATTGTTTTGGGTGTTTCCGGATTTGGATGGAGGTTGCGGCTGTTTCTTGGAAGCTGGGCCGCTTTGGCTCTCGTCCCCGGGACACACTTCCTGCCCGGCAGTGGCGGCCCTCAGAGCTTCCTTGGACTGTCGGCCAGCAGTGGGACTCTGATCCCAGGGCGTCTGCTTGTGGCCTTTACTGGCCCTGCTGCCCCCCCCATGAACGGTGGTGCTTTCCTCTGGCGCGATGGAAACGTGTTTTTGGACCTTGCTCTCCAAAGGCGTCGGCTGGTCTTCCACTTCCCAGGGACACACCTCCGAGACATCGTAGAGATCTATCCCCTTGAGCGGCTCGGCGGGCTGTTTGGCGTTCCTGCCTTTGGCAGCCACGTTCGTGGGCTCGTTCTCTTCTTTGCTCTCTGGCCCATCCTCGGCGCCTTGGTTCTTTCCAGCCAAGCCCAACGTCCTCTCCTTGGCGGTGGCGATGACGCTGAGGGACTTGCGCAACACAGAGGCTCGAGGGTGGAGGGGTTTTTTGTCGGCGCTCAGGTTGTGGGCGCTGGCCGATTTACAGACCAAAGGCACCGACTCGGCGGGGGAGTCCAGGCTTTCCCGGGACTTCCTCTTGAGCGGCCTCTTGCCCATCAGGGCCTCGAGCAGGGAGCCTTGGGCGGCGCTCACGTCCATCTTGTCGACGGCCAAGCCGCTGGAGCCTTGGCTCAGGCCTTGACTCGGGCTTTGGATCGGGGCTTGGCTCGGCCCTCGGCTTGGGCCTTGGCTCAGGCCTCGGACGTGGTCGTAGCTGCTGTGTGACTTCTTCAAGGAGAATGCCTTGTTTTTCAGGCTCTCCTCCTTGGCCGCTTTGTGCGGCATCTGGTCAAAGGGGTTTTTCTTGAGAACGCAGAGACTGCTGCGGTTGCTGCCGTGCTCGTTGCCGCCGTCCTTGTCCTCGCGGCTGCACTGGCGGTGCACCGACTCGGGGATCTCGGTGATGCGCCTCATCAGGGAGCGCCCCAGGCCCTTCTTGGAGCTGCGCTTCTTCTGCAGATGGGGGTTGTTAGCCAGCATCTTCTTCCTCTTATAAATCTCCAGCTGGGAGTAGAGCTTCTTCAGCTCCTCCTGCGTGTTAGAGAGGAGGATAAAGCAGTCATACGCCACTGCCACAACAGCAGCTACACCGCTAGCAAAAGCCAGAGGCCACGCCCCCAAAGCTCACCCGAATGTCCTCGGGGTCCAGGCTGTGTTCGCTCCACGCCGACGTGATGCTGCTGTTCAGGTAGGAGCCCGAGCGACCCATGTCCAGCTCGTCCTCGTACGCCTCCGAAGCTATGTCGTCTCGCATCTGTGTGCCCGCAAACAGAAACTGCGTCCACGCGCACACACATCATTGAAAAGAAAAAAAAGATTTCACACTTGGTGAACTGTCCTTTGCTAAGCCTGTAACGGCAAGCTCTCATCTCAAAAGTGAACAACAACAAATTGGCGTGGCCTGAAGGCACCTTGGGAACCAGCAGCAGGCCCAGCGTGACCGTGACGGTCAGGTGTGTGTGCGTGAAGAAAAGTAGAAGCATCCAGTCGGGATGGAGCTCGGCAGCCAGCGTGAACCTGTGAGATTTTTTTGTCCAATTAGATTTCAGCCTCTACGTGTTGTTGTGTTTTTTTTGTTCGGATTGTTCGGTCCGCATTCACCTGATGACGTAGAAGATGGGCGACAGGATGAGCTCGTTGTGGACGGCGAAGGCCATGTAGCGAGGCTCGTGGAAGGCGGACGGCACCGTCCTCACGGCGTAGCACAGGTATACCGACCACAGCAGGAACAGGAACTCGGCTGTAAAAGACCGCACGAACGTCTGCTTGCAATACTTTTGAAGGCCTGCTGAACTTTGAATCTTACCGACGGCCATCATGTAGTCCCAGCGGTCCACGAGGCACATGCTGAACTGCAGCCCGTCGGGCGTGTAGCCCACGTCGATCAGCGCCGACTTCCTGTCGGCGACCTGGCACACGGCCGACGTCCAAGCCACCAGGAACCAGCAGACCACCAGGAGGATGATGGCCAGCAGACGCAGAACCCGCCAGCTGGTCATGTAGGGAATCCTCTGAGCCGTGCGCGACAAGAAGACCTTCAGGACCCTGCAGACGCAACAATTGCCTTTTATACCGCCGCCTCCGATATTGCACCTCGACATGACGGATAAAAGGACCGGAATTTTTCAATTAGCGCCGTGAGATGGCTGTTCTATAGCACCCGCATCATTTTTTTATGAGCTAGTATGAACATGGTTGTCATTTCCAAGCAGCCGCTGCGGGGTGAATGGCGGCCGCTTTTATGGAGGAGCCTAAATAAAAGACGAGACACGATGAATTCCAAAGGCATCATCAATCAAACACACACACGCTGCTATTATTAGTCTGTGCCCTTCACGCGCATTGATGAAGCAGCATTGGCCGGCGCTAATGAGCCCCCTCCTCACTCACAAAGCCCCCCTCCCACCCCATGAAAGATGGATCCATGTCATATCAATTTTTCACTTTCTGTCCAGACTCCTCATCATCATCATCAGGCAAAAAGTCACACAGACGAAGAAGAAGTCTGCTCCGTGTGTCACCTGTACAACTTGAGCGTGAGCGTGCCGTAGACGGTGGCGAAGCCCAGCAGTCGAACCCAGCGCAACAGGATGCAGCGGAACACGCCGGGCTGAAAGTAAAGGATCCCCACCTGGAAGACGAAGGAAGAAGAGAAAGGCCATCATTAGCAAGTGCAAGCTGGCAAGCTGAAAGGAAATACAGTGAAAACAGGAGGAGCCTCAAAGTTGAACCCTGTGGAACACCACTTAATGTTTTTGCTCATTGTGCACTCCCATGATAAGACACGGCTTCAAAATGGATTTTTCCCAAAAATGGTTCTGATTATCTTAGCGCTGCAGATGTGCTGTGATTCCCCCTGTGGGAAAATGATCGGATTAGCCGAGGCAGTCATAGAATCCCGCAAAGCGAAACGTGGATATTGTCGCTAGGTCTGAGTCATTTAAGGGACACGCTCAAGTCCAAAACGGTCCTGCAGCGCTGGCTGCAACTCAAGACCACGACCTGGAAAAAAGCGGCCAGAGGTCACGTTCCAAGACAGACAAAAAAAACCTGGATGGCGTTTTTCAGTCTTTTAATGCTGTCAAGCGTTGGGGATGTTGGGGAACACGCAAGGAGGACGCTACAGAAAATGTCGGCCATGTTAGTCTGCGAGACCGATGTGTCTCGACAGTGCCGCCTCCTCTGTTCATGGCGGCCGTTGGATGCAGGCTTGCTTCCAACCTGCACTTCCTGTCTCGGCGAGCAGGAAGAAGCATGCTGGCGGGCGATGGAGCAGAAAGAGGAGGAGGCTAATAACGATTGATCCATTTTTATATGAAAGCCAACACGCAGGCGGCCTGGGGGGCGGGGGCGAGCGGCGGCTTTCCGGAGAGGAGGTAATGCTTTCTGCGTCCCTGAGGTGGGCTGAGTGTAAATTACGCCCGGCTCGGTGCCGCCGTTCCCTTGGCTCCTCGTCGCTTGGGAGATATTGCCGCCTTCTTGTGACGGGACGAGGAGAGGAAAAAGTGACGACGGCGGCTCGGGTCAATTCGGGCGAGTGCCGGGAGCGCTCTGAAGAAAGCGAGGATCTCATTTTCAGTTCTCGCATGAGACCCCCAAAATATGTGCGCTCCACAAAGCCGCAGGAACAGGATGGAATGCGTCTGTCTCCAGCTGTTCAAGAGGAGCACAAGCATTGCAAATGCAAGCGTCGGCGGGCGGCTATTTTTAGACTGCCAGCGATGCGTCTCAACGCGGCTCTTGTGGGATTCGCCACGTGCTGTGTGTGTGTGGATCAATCTCTGCACCTTCACTACATGCACTGAGATGCGCCGTTTTGTGTTCTTCTTTTTCCCCTCGCTACCTGCGCCAAGTTACCTTTGTAAACGCTGTGCAATCATTTGTAGGTGCCTATTTTTGGCTGCAGCAGATTTCAGCACACCATCACGCCCCCGCGACGGCGGGCGGGTACCTCGTACCTCGGCTTGCCCACCAAAGGTTTGCTTACGTGGGCTCGGCGCGGCTGATTCATAGAGATTGTTCGGTGCTGAGCGGGCAAAGCAGCTCGGCAACACTGGGAACCTTAATTGGCATCTCGGCAGAATGTCGGTAGAGGGTCAAGGTCAAAGATGTCTCATGCACTGTGAGTTGAATTTAGTTCTTCATCCAAGAAAGAAAGAAAGAAAGCTCAGGATGGCCTCACCGGGAAGTAGAGAAGCAACGCTCCACACAGGATGGCCTCCAGCAGGGCCACGCCCGACGCTCGGATACTCTGCGCACACACAAAGCGACCATCTCTCACTTTGGAATCCAAATTCACGTTTTGGCTGCAGGAAGCGAACTACCTTGTTCCTTCGAAAGCGGTAGACCAGAAGCATGCTGAGCAAGAGCACCAGGATGCAGAGGCTCTGGAAGGCCATGACGGCCGTGCGTAGCACTCCATCCCGCCGCGCCGCGCACGGCGTGTCGTCCTTGCAGAAGGCGCAGCCCGGCCGGCACGGCAGGCATTCGCCGAAGGACGCCACGTTCCCGCCACCTGCTGTGTTCCCGCCGCCCATCCCTGGGGGAGGAAGACGCCAGCCGCTTAGCCCGGCAGAGTCTCGCGTCAACCGTGACGGAGATTGCTAACTCCACTACGGCGGCTAACTTACTTGTAAAGCCGGCGGCGGCAGCTCGGTAGAAGCCTTTCCTGCAGAGACACTTGTACTTATCCAAGACGAAGCCATGGCCGCCCGTGGGCAAACACTGAACACAAAAAGCGCAATGATTTCACTTTGTGGTCAACATCGATAACAAACCGAGCATCGTGTGTTAGCGCAGTGTGACGGACATTAGCGAGCTCATGCAGACTCATATTTGTTTGCTAATATTTGGACACGGGAGCGTCGGAATATTCAGCTCCGTCTGCATCCCGGCTGTCGGTCAAAGGCGCTCTGACTCGCAGGTTGCCATGGCGACGTGCACTGGTGAGGCTCTTTTTATCAGCGCGCTTCATGCTGTCACACAAGCTCCATTTCCCGGTTCCCGGAAGGACGCTTGGTTTCGTCGAGAGCCGCGTCCTGTTCAAGAGCACTGACCAATGCATTTGGCTTCTGACCCTTAGCTGTCCGTACCGTTGCCTGAAAGTGTTTTGGTTTGTTTTAATCAATGGAACACTACTCTGTATTATCTTGTTTCATGTCTCGTACATTTCTTGACCTTGTGACCCTTGATACGGATGGGCAAGCGGCACTTTTTAGCCCAAAATGGCATTTTAGCGACATTTGTGTCATGCATGGGATCTTTTTTTTTTTTTTTTTCACGAGTGGTTGAAAGCCTTTGGGTGTTTTTTATTACACGTCTACGGTGCGACCACACCAACATGTTTGTCATGAGCCCGCTATTGTTTGTCGGCGCGTTTGAACAAGCTAGTTAGTTGCGCAGGCTTCCTGTCAAGGTATTTTCCTCCCCCTCGGAGCTCCCTCACTCAGGCTTCTGGCACCTCTAATGAAGGCATCTCAGCCCTGCCGTTTTCCTTGTGACGTGCCGCTAATTGAGCCGCATCTTTGGAGCCGAGTACACATGGCGGGTTCTCAAACAGACGTTCTCCACCGTCACCTCTGCGCGACACCACACAAGGGAAGATAAGATCCCGGTCAAGCTAATTGATGCTGAGGGCAGCTCCTACTTCTTCTTCTTGGACCGGCTTCTGCTGGCTAATTGGGAAGCCATTGGCGGCAAAGACAAATACGTGGATCTTGCCATAATGACGGGAGGAACGACAGCACGCATAAAAGGAGGTAAAATGGAGAAAGTGTGTGTGCACGCGCAATCTGCAAAGTGCCAGCTCAGGGTGGCACCCGGGAAATTAAGCGCTGTTTATTTTAAAGGCTTTGTCTTTTTCTGCTCTGCTCCCTGCAGCAGCATATGCAGGAGCTCTTCTCATGACACCTCATTAGATGCACACAAACACACACTGCGCTCTGATTACGGAGGGGGGGGAGGGGAAACCAAAAGGCGGGGCCTATCTAGCAAGTCGCTTGGCTAAACTCAAACTGTGGGCTTTACTGCAAATGAATTACGGCATGTTACATTGGAGTGTGAGGAAGCAAATTCCCCAGACGCCGTCATCGTTTTGTGCTGTTGATTGAGTAGAAAGGATCGAGTTGGTTGCATTCAAGCTGCAGACAGGAGGTCATCGCCTTGACGTCAAGGCCTTCAAAAACATCCTCGAAATAGAATTTATTTCCGTCTCCTGGAATAAACGAGACGGGCTGAATCTAAATTTGGCACGCCAGGGAACAAGATGTTCCAGCTCCAGTGCTAAAAATGGCCAAATACAATTGGGATCAAAACCTCTGCAGTCGCGATTTTGGCATGCGCACGCATATGTGCGTGCATGCTCCTGGCACGGCTCTTTTGCGTGCTTATAGAGGTGAAGGAAGGTTAGTTGAGTTGAGTGGCGAGACACCTTTCGGGAAGCGAAGCGCGCTCCTGCCTAACACAAGTCTGCAAGGCCAACCATCCATTTTCTCTGCTTCTTCCGCTGTCCACACACGCGTTTCTGGCATCGACTGTCCACAGAGAGGTGGAAGTACTCAGACAATGGGGGGGGGTGATGAATTATTGAAGGGGGGCTCAATGCAATCCACTACATCACATGCATTATGAAGCAGATCTACAGCTCGGCCCAAAATGGCAGAGAAACGGCCGGTGCGCTGCGTCCTGTCATTGTCTTTGTAAACAATAATTTTCACCTGCTTATTTTGGGTGCAATTGCACTGTCGGCCACTAGATGGCAGCGCACCATTGGGGACATTTGAAAGAAAGTATTTCAGCCTGGTATCTGATAAAGATGACTGAACATCAAGACATTCTTATCTCATGGCTGTAGGTCACGTTTAGAACGTAGCGCACATATTTGCTATCCACACCTTGCTTCCGTTTAGGATTGATGATTGTCAACAAAGGGAACGGAAAGCTTTGTTGACTTTGGCCCTCGACAAATGTGACATCACGTCTCGAGGCACGCACGACCGACTCGGATTAGGACGAGGCATTCGCGAGCGTGTACAAAACGGCTAATAGGGTTTGCTTAAGTAGCATTCGGCGTGTAACGGGACCTCGCAGGAACAAACCATCCGGTCGTTTTACCGCCTCGGTGTCATTTAGCGGAGCGCTGACCGAGCGTGAGCCTTGGCCGAGGTTCCGCTTTAAGAGGATCGATGTTCTGTCTATTGCACGTGCAGGAACAGGCGCACTCACCTCCATAGTGGTCAGGTTGCAGCGATGGGTTCCAGCAAACCAGCCATCAGTAGAGCACTGGTCGATATCAACATCCTGGAGATTGATGTCGGCTCGCACCACGCCCCTGCAACACAGGAGGCCGGCGTCAAGCATCAAGTTCACTCTGGCCACTAGCGACCAAGACTAAATACTTTTTAGGGAAATGGCAAGACAAAGGCCGGCACAAACCCACTCAGGCTTGGCTAATGTTTTGCTGGAGCAGCGCCGCTATTTGGGTAATCGCCTCCAAAGGGACGGTCGCCTTTGATACGAGTTCATCTTTGGCAGAGGAACGCGGAATGTCAACGCTTGAAGATTAGCAGCAAACATTTGAGTCACTCTGACGGGCAAAAGCTTGGACCCTCTTTGCAGGGTGACTCAATCTGACGCACGAATGACCCGACGAACTTTTCACAAAGGTTTTAAGACGAGAAGGAGAATGTGGCGTAAAAAAAGCCACGTGTGCGCGTTCCCTGGGGAAAATGTCTCTTAAGTGACAGAAATGCATTACGCTGACAAGGGGAGAGGAGAAATGAATGCAGCCTGGCTGCCGGGCAGAGCACTCCCGTGACGAGGCGACCCGGGTCCTTTTATTGAGTCCTGTCGCTGCTCATCAGGCGGGACGCACCGCCTGTGGCCAAGACGCTGTCAAAGCAAAGCAAATAAAGGCCGCCTTCTCTTTCTCATTCTTTCAGCTGCCACGTGATGTCATATTTATCGACGCTCGTTCCAAATTCCTCCGCCCTGCATTGAGACGGGAAAACGGTCTCACTGGACAGTTCAAGTGCCCAGCGTACGTATTGTTGTCCGAAATAGCAAATGAAAAAAAAAAAAAAAAAGAGCACCAAGAAGTCACCCACCTGGCGCACTGCAGCCTGATCCTAAACCACAGGAGGGCACCAAATCAAGATGGCCTGTGTACATCTATTATGATTAATTAATTGTCGCGTTGGTTGCCCATTCAGCGCAAAAAAAGAAAATCTCTGGGGACATTTAAACAATACCAAACGCCACTTTTGTGTCACGCCGTTCCGATTACATGGAAGGGGGCGGGGCAACCAATAATTACATTCCGCCGTGAAGAGACAACTGAAGAATGTTTGAGCCTGCAATTAAATCAATCGGCGCACTTTTGGACAATAGCGAGCGGGCTAACGACGTATCCGGTGCGCAAAGCGGAGGTGCTCCGACCCGCTTGGACTCATTTGCGATCTTTGCCTGCCCGTCTGCAAGCCACTCGGAGGTGTATCAGTTCAACATTCAGTCAAGACCCGACACACACGACGAGCGATGCGCATGAATTATTCATTGAGATGATGTCGGTCAGACTCCCACTTGACTCTTGCAGGCAAGCAAGCAAGCGCTGATACGCGCAAACATCACACGTGACGCGGCGCCACGGGCGGAGGCCAAACGCATGATTTGGATTTCACTGATTTGCTTTACCGCTGCATGCGACTGTGTGTGTGACTCATCCCTTCATTGCAGAAAAAAAATGCAAGTTTGGTAGGGAACAAAAAGAATCACGCCTGCAGCTAGAGGTTTCCACCGTGGTTTGAGCTATTTATAGCCTCCTTTGGGGTGGGGGGTGGGGGGGCAAGCGGTGCTATGTTTTGGGAGACGCATGAGCCCTTATTACACCTGACGCTGGCTTAGGTGTGACATAATTAAGAATTGTACAGCAATTTGAGACATTTACAGGGCTCATTTGACAAACTCCCAGATTTGCCAAACAACCCAAAATGTTACCTGGGTCACTTTTGTACCACGGTGATGGACAAATGCACCAATGGTTTGTTTGACAACGTTGGTTTTCATTTACGAGAACCTGAAGGCGACTTAAGCTTCACTTTGACAGTGCCCGGGCGCGGGATTCAACCCGACCTTTGGGTGACGGGATGAGCTGGTCTACCAACAAATGACAAATCTCTGTAGCGCGGGAACACATAATGGAAGAAGTTTTAAATAATAGAAACTGTTCCAAACCTAGCATCAGAAGCCATTTGAAGGAAGTACCAGTCAAGTGTCGGAAAGCCCTGCATGGCCTAAAAGTACTAAGACATAAATCCGAAACAGAGGTGAGTTCTTCTTACCTGAACTCCGGAGCCATGTTGGGCCCTATGCTGTAGAAGGCAGCAGACAAGGTCGACAGCCACCGAGGGACAAAGTTGCCGTTGTGGCACTCCAGGTAGGGTGCCGACCACTTGACGTGCATCTCGTCCGGGATCAAACTTTGACCCCTCCTCAAGGAGTTGCCCACGGCTGCCAAATCCTGGCTTGGCACCTTCTTCTGGAAGGTGGCCTTCCTCCTGTGCTTGACGCCGCGGTGCCACTCGCCATCTCCTGAGTGGTTGTGCAGGCCAGAGAGGTCCTGGAGCATGATCTCACCTCTGGCCCTGGTGGCCTGCACGTGCACCCCGTCTGAGGAGGTGACCACAGCCCGGTGGATCTTCTGTTCCGCCAGGAGGAGGCTGCGGACTATGGCATGGTACCAGTCGACATCTCGCCGCGCGCTCTGCTCCCCGGACCTGTTGGCTTGCAGCACCAAGCTGAGCAAGTTGGCGGCGTGGAGCACCGCATCCAGCGCCGAACGATGTGTGCTCTCGGGTGACCTTCCCCCCCGCGGCAGCTCGAATCTGCGCGAGCAATTGGCCTGCTCCAGGACACTCGAGTCGCCCGTGTGCAGGAAGTCGGCAACCGGGGCGGGGAGGCGCTCCCGCTCCTCGTTGCCGCCGCCGCCGCCGCGAAGGTGAGCCAGCCGGTGGCCGCGAAGGTGCGCCCCGCCGCCTTCGCGCACCGCCGCCGGCCGGGCTGCCGCCGCCGCGATGACGGAGCCGACGAGCAGCAGCAACGCCAGCCGGACGACAGCCTCCATCGCCCTCCAGGTCGCGTCCGCTGGTTTGCCTGGGAGGATGGATTTTGCAGGCAGGTCGTGCGAGCGGCAAAGATGCGAACCGGTGGCAGCGTTAAACCATCGCCGGGCTACTTGTGGGCTCTCCTAATCCTCGCTTGTGTTTTAATGTTGTTTCCCCCTTCGTCCCAAAAGAAATCCAAAGATGGAAAGCCCCGGTTGTCTTCCTGCAAACAGCTTCAGCGACGCTTCGTGGAGTCTCCGTGGAGGACGCAGGGGGGCGGGGGTCTTTCTGCGGCGGCGTCCTCTCCTGCTTGCAGACTGAATCCAAACCAAGAGGAAGAAGAAAGAGGAGGGAGGGAGGGAGGGAGGGAGGGATGTTATTGTTATATTTATATATTTTCTGCAGGCGGCGATTCAACGGGAGATCTTAACGCACTTCGCCCTCTTCCGACCACAACGAGCATTAAAGTAGCCTGCGAAGACCGAGAGGGAGAAAAAAAAGGACTCACCATCAGGAACGGGCACGCTTAAAGCCCGTCGTGCTCGGCGGTTGTTTTAAATAAAATTAATAAGGACATGATTCAAGTTGGTTTGAGCAATTTTCTTTCGCTGTCCCATCACATGAGTCGGTAACTGGGCGTTGGTCAAATGACGTCAAAATGTAATTATTACAATACAAACATTTTATTATGGCAACATTTATTTATAACTGAATACGTCAAATATAGAATTTGCACCCTCGAGAGAAGAGGGACGACTAATGTTTAAAACTTCTTCTTTAAAACTTCAAACACATAAGTTTACTTCCATTTAAGAGTTGGATGTTTAAATTCATTGACTAAATAATTTACTTATGCCATTCGGCCATTTTGGCACAGAAATGCCAAATGAAATTTCCATATGTATTCAAGCAAATGGTTATTTCCCAAGCGATTTGATTGCATTAGCATTTCAAAGACAAAACTGAAAATTATCCTTTGGAGTGAGAAGCTAAGAAAGAAGCCACATTTAAGTAAACGTGACACATTTTATTGACTTCATAGGAACACAACTTGTTTTATATACACAATAAACAACAATGAGCTTTCCTTTTCCTTACAGCCGTTTTATATATTTATAGTGTTCTATCATAGTTTTCTATTTGTTCTATTTGAGCATCAACTGAAATAAACAAAGTACAGTAAACATGCTTTTGATAAAAATATTGATACAAAAAAATGTACATTTTCTATACATCAGTTTTCTGCAGCTTGGGCTGTCGACAACTGCTCTTGTAGTCTAGCTGCGGTTGTCATGGTAACAACCTCTCTACTTACAACGCTTCGCAAAATGAACGAAGGTAAGAAAGGATTGTTCCAAGCCGTTTTGGATTCTAGATATGAGTTTGTGATTTAAAGGGTCAGTGCACACAAATCACCGATGCGGCGCTTCTTCTTTTTTTTTTTTTTTTAATCGGTCTGGATTTGGAGCTTTTTAGCTCCACGAAAGACAATTTCTTCTCAAGCTGTGTGGGCAAGATTTTTTTTTTTATAGTTTCTTGAAAGCTAAAAAGTGACAACAGCTCTGGAACATTTTTTTTAAGTGCGTTTTAATAAATATATTTAAAGTGGGTGGGAGTGAGCACGCACACACGCACACAAACATATTTGACAAAATGTTTGGAATCATTCATTGGACTTTTGTGAACATTTTTTTTGCAGGTGGAATTTGCGTGCAGTGAGCCTTGAAAGCGCAGCAGTCGATTCGAAATCTGGACGGCCAGAGAAGAGCAATGAAGTGATAAAGAGGAGGAGGATATAAAAACAAACAAACAAACAAACAAACAAATTCACGGATTCAGAGGAGCACAATGACTGCCGTCAAATTTATGGCCACGGTGAGTTGGCACCTTTTATCATAACATGTAATCACAAAATGTAAACACGTGTTCAGTGCGCACACACAAAAATACACGAAAAAATACGCAGCATTTGGTTACTGAGCAAAAAACAGTGAAGAGGAAAAACAATGGCACGGTTGTAGACGAGCAACGTGCATCAAATGATTTCAAAATGTCGTAGGCGGTCCATTGTGGCCGACCAAAAGGTAGGAAATGATCCAAAGTTTCTCGATGGGAGACAATGACAGTCGCACAACGGAAGCTTCGGGAGTGCCAAGTCGTGGCTGCCTCTTGCTTGCCTCCATTTTTTTTTTTGTTTTTTACATAAGGTAGCTTTGATTTAGCGTCTGTTCCATTGCAGTCCAATCTTGATCTGGTCGTCCTTCCTCACCAGGCGAAGGGAACTGCCAATTCCTTGACCTCCTGCAGCGAGGCGAACTCTTTTACTAAGATCCCAGAATGTGGCTCAAAATCTGATCAATTGCATTTATGCGGTGCTGGGTCTTGCTTTGTGACTTTAGCAACGTATGCTGCCCCCTGGTGGTCAGGTCGCGAACACCACCCCACAACACAAGGCGTCGCAACGAATGAATCATGACGCGCAAATTGCCCAATCCTCGAGATTCTATTTAATTTTGTTATTACGAGTAAATATAGAGTGCTAATGAAGTAATTAAAAAAAAAAGTCCTTCTAGCATTATTAGTCAGCCCAGATTGCACCAGGCAGCACTGAGCTCTACTGGAAGAGATGCTAGAAAGGAGAGAGAAAGAAAGAGGGAGGGGGAAAAAAAGAGAAAGTGCAGAGAAATGTGCTTACCCGGTGCTCAGTTGTCGACGTCGGAAATGTGGTTTTCCATCTGCAAAAAAGGAGCAGATCAGAGAAGAAAAGAAAGGAAAGGAAGAAAGACGTGTCAAGACCGTGAGCGCGCTTCATGTTGCGGCACGTTGTAATCTAAGAGACAAATGCGTCGGCCCGGGCGGCCATGAATAAGCCCGCTCGCTTTTACTTGAGCACGAGACTGAGACTCGCTCCTCTTTTTTTTTTACCAGATGAAGGGCGCCTTCCTCCTCTTCCTCGTCGTCGTCACCGGCGTCGCTCATCTCCCCGGCCTCGGCATCCGTCGGTGCGCTGTCACCGCCCTCCTCGCCGGAGTCATCGACCGCTTCCGACGCTGACTCGTCGCCTCTGTCGCGGTTGTCCTCGTACATCCTTTGAGCCTCTGCGAAGATCAAAATCAACGGCCGTGCTAGTTGGCGATGAAAAACACGAACGAGGACATCAACACGGCATAGCACAGCGATCACAGCAAATGGGAATTTATGTCTAAAATGCAGGCAAGGACTCATGGTGGGGGAGATATATATGAGAAGATATTTGGAAGCTCAGCGACAAGGCTGCGGTCGCTTTGATTTGGCGGCCGACGCCCTTTTAAGCTGACAGCGTTCCCTCACCGGACATGCCTCGCCGCCGCATCTCCATCTTGTCAAGGCGTCCTAGCAGGGAGTCGATCTTGGTCTTGATCTGCGTCAGCTCCCTCCTGATGGTCTGCAGCTGCTCCGTCTTGACTGGCGAGGAGCACAACAAGTTTGCTATCAAGTACGAGTGCTCGCGGCTTCTTCAGCCGACATCTTCAGCTGGCTTGTTGGTGGGAGTTCCACGAGGGCATTTTGGGGTCATCCTTTGTGACCTGTCTAGGAAAGAAAGCGTCTTGCCGTGCGTACCTTTGACGGCAGCGGGGCAGGGGGAGGAGGCGGGGGGTCCCAAGGACGACATGGAGGATGAGGACGACTTGACGGGCGAGGAGGTCTTGACGCGGCGGGACGAGGCCGGCGGGACCCTGGAGCGTTTCAGGGGGATGGCGGACCGCGGGGACGGCGCTGCTCGCCCGTGGTAGTCAAAAAGCCTCAAAAAAAAAAAAAAAAAAAAAAAAAAAAAATGGGATCAAATATATTTCAGTGGTGGACAATGCCAAAGTGTTCAGCAAAAGCAAAACAGAGCTTTAAGTCAAGTTCTTCCACCGGTGGAGAAGAAAATAATATGTAAGGCGTGGCTGTCCAACAGTCGCTTAGCAACAGTGGACATTTGCATTCAAACCAAATCAGACCTGCTCAATTTCAAATCAAGTAGCCCCCACCCCCACAATTTTTAAGCTGTTGCTTTTGTTGGGAATATAAGATCGATTAGCATCAGCGCATCAGGTAAAACATACCTTGCGTAGAAGTCATCTCTGTAGTACTCGTAGTCAAACTCGTAACCACTGCGAGAGGGAGAGAGAAGGCAAATCAGGAAGACGGCTGTTTATGCCGATTCCAGCTGCGTCATGAGCAAAGCGGCTCGGACCGGAGAGGCCACGATGAGGCCAAACGACGAGGCGCTCGTGTATGCTCGCCGCTCCCCGAATTGCACAAACGTTCAAGTCATTTCAAGTTTGACGTGAGTGTGATTCTCCAAATTAATCCCGCGTGCGCTTGGTGAGAAAATGCAAATGAGGATTTCCAAATATCTTATTAGAAAGTCTGTAGATGAGAACAAGCAAATATTTCATGACATAAAATAGATGAAATGTAAAATTTGTGTCATCATTAAGATTAGAATTTGAATACAGGAGAAGGTAATGGAATCAACTTCGAATCAGGTGCCCATACCTGTAGACCGCCGAGAGGGGCCTCTTGGAGACGCTTTTGGGTCGGTACGGTTTGGGCTCGCCGGCCATGTTGATGTCTGAAGACGCACACAAGCCCAAGCACAAGCGATTCCACGTCAAAGCGCCATCTTGCATTCTTCAAGTCGGAAGGACCAGTCGACGCGCGACAAAAACATCTCCCTCGAGAAGAAGCCATATGAATATTTCAATCGTGACAAACAAAGCTGATATGCCCGCGCGGCGGCTGAAATGAATGGGCCGTGTGAACGTCATCAAGTGGGCAAACTTTGACGTCACCTGGCGATTTTGACAGCTCGACGCCGGCCGGCACACGCTCCTTAAAAAAGACAAAGAAAACTCACAGCCAAGGGTGCGACGCTTGCCCCCGTACACGGTCATTTTCAAGCGGCACGGCGCTCCAGAATTGCGGCTGGGCTCGATGAACGTAGAGAGAATAAAGAGAGAAAGACTTCCTGAGCAGAGAGGCACTGAGTGAAAGGAATTGTTTGGCTCCTAGAGACGCTTCTTTTGGAGCATACCAAATGGGAACGAGGGAAGGGAGGGCTAATAAAGTGTCCGGAGCGTTGTAATAACCGCCAGCGTCCACTAGATGGAGGCAAACATCGCAGAGAGGGAAGAGGAATCGTCACGTTCACAGCCTCTCAAATATGGTCGCTGATGGATGCGACGCCTTGACAGAACTGAGTGCGACACTGTCTCAGTCCCGATCCAGGCTCGATGGACGTGATTTACTGCGCCGTAATTCAAAAGCATTCCAATCAGGGGAGTTAACACACCCACTGAGTTGATGGATTTGGATCTGCATTTCAGCACAAACGAGTTTCTTGGCCGGATTGTTCCTGGCTTCCCTCATGGTGAGCTCTGAAATGACTCATTTGCCAGTTTGGAGCACCACCCGACGCCATTGCCGCACTCGAGTGAGCAGCCAACGTGGTGTCCTAATCGAATCAATGCGAGGGCCAAAAACACAGGCAACGAGCAGCGGAGGGACGGACTCCGAGCGTGGCCCGGGGCCAGTTTAGGGCCGCTTTTGAAGGCTCTTCTATTTCTATTCCACTCGAGTGGCGCGTCGCATTGACTCCACATTTGCACACTAAGCAGGAGAGTCGGCGGGTCACAGAAAAGACACCGTGGCGGCCGCGCAGGCTAAACGAGTTTCCCCAAATAATTCTGCCGCAATTTTGCTCCCCATATTCCGCTTTCCGTCACGCCGGCGTTGACGGCTCGGCTCCGGAAAGGTCACGCTACCTGCCAATGCGCAGTACTCTCTGTCATCGACCTTCCCTTCCCACAAAATGCTGACAAGGACGGCTAACAATGTCCTACATATTTAAAGCGGTTATTATTCCGTGACATCTCAAAATGGGACGTTTCACACCTGAAGTTACGTGGCGCGGCGATACGCAATGAGAAATGGAAGAATCACAGTCAGTGTCAAAATTCTTCGTGAGGTGGAACAACACGGTTTGGACTGTGGCACTATTTCCCACAAGAGCGAGTACGCCATCGGTGGTGAGCCGCACACAAGCGCACTGAAGCGGTTGTTTCTCATACTGACAGACATGGGCGGATGCACCCCCACCACATACACACACACACACGCACACACACACACATCGCGCTGGGCCGTCTGATTCACGGCTTGGCCTTCCGCTGGCGTCTCAAGTGAGCCTTTCTAATCAGAGAATTAGCTGCACTTATTTGTTGCCAGGGCGGCTCGGTGATGCACTGGTTAGCACGTCCGCCTCACAATTATGAGGGTGCGGGTTCGATTCCACCTCCGGCCCTCCCTGTGTGGAGTTTGCATGTTCTGGGCATTGGCTCGCTTTAACCATCTTCGGTTGGAACAATTTGGCGTCCTCCCACCGCCGCGTTTGGCCATGCACGCTCGCTGCTTTCCGCGCGACGCGTTTGGTGCAATGACGATTGATTGCGACGCGGCTGCCCTTGTAATCCGCTCTGGATGGACTTTGCATCTCAATCGGGTTATTATTTATGTAGCCCATCTCTCGCCTGCTGCCATTTGGAGGTGCCGCGATTGGCGATCCATCACGCGTTCTTCTTCAGCGTGGCCCATTAATGTTGTAATGGGACGCTCCCAGCAAGTCCCAACTAAGGCGCCACATGGGCTCTTCAGCCCGCCCAAATCCCGTAATGGACGCAATCTGCTGGGTCAAAATATCCGATCCGCTGTGTTTAAATTGCACGGCGAGCGGCTTAGGAAAGAAACAGAGAGGCCGCTAAATGTGACTTTACTCAAGGCCCCGAGGAGGCGTGTGGCGGCTGAAATGCAAAGCGGGCAGGACGCACGTGTGTGCTCACTTGGCCCCCTTACACAACAGCTTGCATCAGCATCATGCAGGGAAAGAAAAAAAGCTCAACTTTGACTGTCCTTCCCCAACAGCGACTGCCAATGGCACACATCTGCTGCCTTCATTGGCAAAAATCAGGCCTGCGCCGCCGTGGCACATCAGAACACCGCTCAAACTGTTTTTGCTCGCTGGAGATGAGGGGCAAAAAGGAAAAAGAAAAGCGAAAAGCGGGGTGGGCGGGGCTTTTTGGCGAGTCAAGAATGACATGCTCCGAAGCTGTCAGGCCTACTGCAGCTCATCTTATGTAACACCCCCCTCAAAGGCCCCAAAAGCAGTAGTTGGAATTTTAAACGGCTGCAATGTGTACGCGGCCAATGTGGAGTCAAGAATGTCAATCACAACGGGAACGAGCGCCAAAGCAAACGCGGAGGAAAAAGAAGGAGCCATGTGCGGCAAGAAGAAAGCGGCTCGTAGCGTTTAGCGGCTAGCACGCGGCGTATAGCGGGCTGCCCAGGCGTGGCATCGAGCCCACTGTGTTGTCGAATTGTGAGTGTGCCAATTGACGATATGTCGCTCAAGCCAGAACTGGCACTTGAAAATATGGCACTTGGACAGCACCACGAACATGCGTACGAGGCCGTATAGACATTTGTTTCGCTATAGTGCGCAGTTGCGGACGAATTGGGAGTCGCACGTCCGGCTAGCTTAGCACCGCGGCGCACGCGCGCAGAAGAAGGCAGGTCGCTGGGGCGACGAGTGCCGACTCACCCAGAGGCTGTCCGGCGATGACACGGGCGTTTTCACCCACCACCGCCGCCCGGGCGTTGCGCTCGCCGATGTACTGCACGAAGGCGTAGCCCTTGTGCACGGAGCAGCCGGCGATCTTGCCGTACTTGGCGAAGATCACCTCGATGTCGGTCTTCTTGACGATGGCCGTGTTGAGGTTGCCGATGAAGACGCGAGAGTTGAGCGAGCGGGGGTCATTCTTGTTGGTCACGTTGCTGGTTTGGTTTTTGCCGGTCATCCTCCGCCGGGCGCACTCCTGACACACGCGAGAACCACACCGTCACCACCACAACATTTTGGACACGCCACATATCGGCTTTGCCGTGTCGTCGTTTGGTGACGTCAAATGTCACGACTCTTCGTGTATGTTCTTACTTTGGAAAAAATGATTCCCTCAATACAATCTTTTTTTTACATTCCGTTTAATTTTGACTGTGCATTTTTCTAAGTTACAATATTGCAGACAAATATATTGACGTTTCCGTTCATTTCAACGGCAAACATATCGACGTTTCCGTTCATTTCAACGGCAAACATGACACTCGAATGTCGCCGTCGAAGCACCGAGGAGCTGCGATCGTTACAATCAAGACACGAGATCGACTCCGCGTGCGTGTGCATCCGTGCGTGCGCGTGGCCTTGACATTTATCAGCAGCACGGACAATTAGACACACACACACAAGCTAATTGCAAATCCGCAGTCGGCATTGATGTTCACAGCATTCAACATGACGAATGAGAGGTGAAGGATTAAATTGCACCTGCGTGCGTGCTCACTTTCATCCAGATACGAATGTCGGGTTGTACCTTGACCTACAAGGGCGGGTTTCTCGAATTCCCCCCAAAAAATGCTGGTGGTCCTGCAATGGAGACACATTCCCCTCTATCATGAACAAGAATATGCACGAGAAAGGACAAAAGCAAACGCACCGTGTTGGTTGATTGTCATTTGCGACAACTCGCCGGGACGGAACCGAACAAACAAGGCCGACACACCTCTGCCGCTGTTGTTTGCCCAATTGATGCGTCCAAAACTCAGAGCTGACTTTTGCAAAAGTGCTGAACGTGGCGCCGGGATCCTCCTCAGCCGGCGATATCCGTTCGAGTGGCTGAGCGCAAACAGAGCGCACCTTCGCTTCCATCAAGTCGTGTCGGCACTCGACCGTTCTCACGCAAAGGAGGCGAGGCAGGGTTACCATGGCAACGACACAGATGCTTTTCTCCCCCGTCAGTAGCAACTCCATAGAGGCTGTTTGAAAGCGCTATCTTGCGCCCAATAGACACTAAAACACCTCAGCTAAGAAAGACGCCTCTGCCCCTTGCAGAGGACAAAGAAAATGTGCCTGAATTGAAGGTCTGAATTTAAACAACCTCAAGCCTTTTTTTCCACTAACCTTTACCCTCTCAACCAAATATCATCCAATCTAATTTAACTGCTACCTCGGCTCATCAAACAGCAAAAGGGAAAAGATAGACTTCTAAATTTACTCAGAATGTGACCTGCTTGGCGGAGGAAACAAACATTAAAAATAGAGCGCTATCAGTGAGCTGACAAATATCCATCAAATGCAAAGCGGGGCATGAGGTGAAGCCGCTTTCCGTCGTTTGACGGGAAAGGCAAAGGGCTCGGCGGGAGATCAAGGCGCTGACAGACGAGACGTCGTCGGGTTTTCCAACGGTCGCAGAAGCGGCTCATTTGCAAAGTATGAATCATAAGCCTCCCATCTCATGGAATCAGCCGGCTGGCGTCTTATTTCAAAGTTGCAAGTGCCGCCGTAGCAAAGCGCCCCTTTGCGTCTGCCCGGCGGAGCCGCCCGCATGGGATTAAGTCCGGCCGGGCTCCCATGACGGGATAACGGCTCGGAATGCGGGGCCCGGGGCTGTCTCGCTCGGTCGCTCTCTGCCTTCCTTCCCCTTGCCTCATCCGTCATCGAGGCTATTTTCCGTGGTGACATCCGGTGCGCGGCCTATTTACCATCGCGGCATCCATCAAGCCGCCATCGGATAAACATGCGTGACCGCTAAGCTAGTATTTGAAAGGCCTTTCCTTGACTTCCGGCACTGCCACTACATTAGCATTGTTTTTGGAGTGTCATTTCATAAAGCTCATTTGTCGTAAGCTCCAAATGAGCATCGAACGAGCTCAAAAGGCCGCGGCACAATGTAAATATCAATGATTGAAAGGTTCATCGGGTTTCAGCACATGCTAAACAAGTTAGCATTAGCCTCACCACCTGATTTGCTTTTATTCAATCTGTCAGGCTTCTAGCCAGGCTTGAGATTTCTTGCTTGGGTTTCAAATCACATTTGGGGTTTTAAACAAAGTTTAAGGTTACAAATGAAGGTGTTGCGCTACCCTTCCTCTTTGGCCCGGCCCGTCCGTCCCTTGGAACGGAAACTGGCGGCAGGAGTTAAACTGTTCATTTGGTGTTCGTGTCTTTGCGCCTCATTAGCCTAACATGAAGCGGCATCACTTGGGAAAACTTCCAGTGTGACAAAAATCTCTGATCTTCCTTGATGGGAGGAAAGATGTCGCGTGGGCCGCGCTTCCACAAGTACACGGGAGGAAACAAAGACGTTGCAGCGCTCCATCGAAAGCCTCTCCAACCCCCATTGGGAGGGGGTGAGCCCTTGCCCTAAATATCTGGAGCTGGTTTGGTGTATGGTAGCCCCCCCCCCCCTCCTTTTTATTATTTTAACTACATATTTAGTGAGTTAAATGAATAAAGATGTTCACTGAGCAGTTGTTGATGGCGGCCCTTGCGCAGAGGGACGGGCCGGTCGCCAAACGTCGGCAATCTTATAAGCGTTTCAACGAGCCGCCGAGAATGAGGAACAAAATGGCCGCTCTCCAGCAAGGAAAAACCCAAGTGCGGGTAATGCCCAAAGTGGAGATCAAATGTCTCCTGGGGAAAGCACCTCGCACAGAATCATTGTCACTCAGGGGTGTCCTCGCTTTACTGAGCGGAATAAATAAGAGATTGCATCTTTAGGAAACGTTGGCCTTGGCACAAAATTGCCTCCCGCGCTAAATCGATTTGCCTTTGGTGCCTTTTCTGAGTCGAATGACGTTTTCGTGGACTCGTCATAAACGGCTTTTGTGACCAGGAGGCTAGGCCAAGACAAGAAGCAAGGCAACGCGTCTCCACGTTTTGATTTCCCGATGACGCCTTGACTCTGCGGTACTTTTTGCACTGGGGCCCTTTAAGATCCGCTTTGTCGGCGGCGCGGCAAATGAGGACGGCACGCGAGCTAATCGCAAGAGGGCCGGCTGTGACGAGCACGCTTGGGTGCGCAGACGGACGGCGCTCGTTTCGCTTCCGGCACTTACGTAAGGCAACAGAGACACGCAAAAAAAAAAAAAAAAAAAAAAAATCCTTTGAATGTTGACTCCCGTGCCTGGCACATTCCTAATTACTCCCAATGAGTGCGTGAGTAATTCTCCCCCCCCCCTCTGCCAAGGGGAGACCCGGCATACATATTGCGCTCGAATCGTTTCTCAGGTTCCACGAAGGACATGCTTTTTGCGTACATGTCCTCGTCATGGCTCACCGAATTGCTCTCCTTGTCTCTCTCGGCGGAGATGAAAATTGCTTTTGAGATCGGCGCGAAGCTAATTAGCAGCACGCTCTCTGGGACAGGAACCGCTCGGCTAAACATAGGCGCTAATTTGGCGCAATTAGCGGCCATTTGCACGTGCAACGCGATCGCCCTGGACTTGGACTCGCCAAGCATGACTGCAGGCTTTCTTCAAAACAATTGCACAAACGTGTCCCGGCGCTTGACAAGGGGGCGCTAGTGATTGTGGCACTTTCAGCCGATTCCCGCGGGAGCATTTTGGCAGGCAAACCAGAGCGCCTCGCGCAATTTACCCTCCAGGAAGTTCCCGTCAGACGCATTCTTTTACGCTTCGACGCGTCGCCGACACCTGCTCTCAAACACGCGCTTGTTTTTTGGTTTTGTTTTTTTTCATCTTGGTTCGTCTGCTTCTCCGCGGCCGATGACCACAAAGCCAGCTGACTGTCAGTCATGTGGTCACCATGGCAACCGCTCATAACATCCGTGCTGCATAGCAACGATCAATATTAATTCTTACAAAGCCTCCTATAGTGCACTCTCTGAAAGCATCACGCTACCATCAATCCCAAAAGACGATGACGGTTATATGTTACAAAGACAAAAGTGGCATTTGCCGCCGCTCACACACACACACGCACACACACACACACAGGGCCGAAAGCAAAACAAGGGCACAATGGAAACAGAGAGGCTCGGATCAATAGGTGACGCGGCAAACTCATTTGCGGCGTGTTTGTTACGGGGCTCGTCCACATAATGTGATGAACGGCGCCATTAGCGGCGCAATGAATAAATTAACGCCGCTTCGAAAGCGGCCTCGTTGCGAGAAGCCCCCGGCCAGGCCCGATCCATTATGCGCGTGGACTCGATGAACCCGCACGTAGAAATACATCAGCAAAGTATTGGTCGTCCCGCCCCGAAGGTCTTGGAAGCTCGTTTTCAAGAGAAAGTGGTGTAGACACAAATGAAGGAACGAGCCAAGCGCTCTTAACAAATTTGCCTTGACACGGCATTTTTGAGCGTTTGGCTACTTGGCACGCCAGTGGAGGATGGTATGTCCCAAAAATTGAAAAGAGCAATTGTTACCCATAATGGAGGCATGCACTCCAGATACAAGCCGCTTGCTCCGGATGTTTTATTCATACACGCAGCCACATATACGCTAGCTATATCTTAAAGTTCCCGACCGAGCGACCAGCGCCGGGCTCGGCCCAGATAACGAGGAAGCGGTCCGGTGGGAGAAGAAGCGGCATGGCGTGGGGGTGGCGGAGATGTCCAGAAAGCATCCAAGTTTTGGCCTGCCAGTGTGACTAATTGGCCCTCGCGGACGACACACGCGCGCGCCCCTTGGGTCCAGTTAAGGGCTCCAAAAAGACCAAACTGAAACTAATGAGATGACTTACTTTTAATGTCTTTGTTCACTATGCCAGTGACGCACAATGGCCGGCAGAACAATGAAATGCTCTTAATTTAGTTGGCAGGCAAGTTCCGATTTAGCGGCGTACCACAGTGTGCCACAACGTGCCGGGCAGCATACTGAAAGAGATGCAATTACGGGCATGAAGAAGATACAGTGTGTGTACATAAATGCTAATTTTAGTTAGCAGATATAGTTTTTAGCATAATGTGTTAGCATGAAGCTAGTGGGCTGAAATGATTCAACTAAAGAATGCTTAATTTTCTTTCAGCGGAGTGAAATGTCAACATCTTGAATCAAGTACACTTTGCATCTTTGATTCTTCTGTTTTGTGATGTTTTGAGATCTAGAACAGGAAACACAAAGTAGGCAAACGCTGCTTGAAATGAAGAGCATGGCACTAAACCAGAATCCTAGACACGGACGGTGGGGGCGTCGTGTTTACATTTACACATTTGCACAAAAAGTCTTGTCATGGCACCCGTTGAGCCATCTTGCCACAATAACAAACATCAGAAGAGAATGTGATTGGGGAGGGGCTTAGGGTGAAGACGTACGATTTGGAATGTTCAAAAAGGATCAGACTTTGGCACCAGGTTGCCGTTCAAGGTGATTAAACATGGCTGGCGAGGAAACATTCCAGTCAGCCGACACGGGATTACCCACATTGTGTAGCGACTCATCATTTCATATTTGCTTCATTTGAGGCTTTTGGTGAAAGAAGCGGGTTCACCCTGGACCGTGGACGGCCATTCCCGCACTGGTCAATATTTAGTTTAGAACACAAACAAAATGATTATTTTTTGGCTGTTTCAATCCTGAGCCGCTGTCATACATGTCAAACTTATTCCCTAATGTAAAAGTATTACAAGAGAATGAAATGATACGAAAGAAAAGAATAGCTCCAAAGTGAGCACGATTATCTTTTTCAATGTTTGTATCGTCACTTGTACCTAATGACGTGTCCGCCGAGCACAGCTCGCGTGCCGATCCCGCCGCTCGCGTGGTCGAAGACGTCGATCGCTTCTGTCGGGTAAGCTTCCAGCCAAATTGGCAAAATAAAAGCTGCCGCAGCTCGCAAGAAAGGCCACAGGTGCCTTTCGTTGCGTTTGCTTCACCTCCGCTGATTTGTGCACACGTTAACGTCGGATACCAGCTGCGGGGAGGGGGTGGGGGGTGTCTGTTCACCCGTGCGGCGGCGCAAAATAAAAACACGGTCCATCCGACACGAAATGTTCCAAAAAGAAGAAGAAAAAAGACAAAATAAGACAGAAAGCACCAACCTGCGAGCTTGGCTGCAAGAAAAGTACCCAAACGTCCCCTGAAAAGAAAAAAACAAAAAAGAATTGTCCAATGCACACCAAAAGCAAAAGAGCCACAAAGAAATCAAAATAAAGACAGAAAAATAAAAAATAAAAATGGGAAAGAAAAACAGCCACCCTCCCCCAGCAAAAAAAAAAAAAAAAAAACACTTGACACTAAAATCGTCTGCAGGCTGACGAGCCTGGAAAGCAAAGTGCGGCGAGGCACAAGAACAAGTGCCAGAAAGAAGAAAAAAGAAAAGCGAGCACTCGGATGCCAGCGCTGCATTCACTCAACACTGGCAGCAGAATGAAGAAGGAGGAGGGGGAGGGGGAGAGGAGCAAAAAATGTACTCACAGAGCGTCGGGAGCAAAAGCAGGCTGTTGAAAAAGCAGCTAAAAAGCGAGTGGCGGGCTCTGCGCTGGTGTGTGCGTGCGCTTTGCTCTGCTGTCATGTGACCCGCTGGCCAGCTCCAGCAGCTCCAGTAGCTCCAGCAGCTCCAGCAGCTCCAGCAGCTCGTCCTTATCGCGCCATATCTCAACACCGCTCGCTCGCTCGACGGATGACGCCGCCGTCCTCTCCCTCTCTCGCTTTCATCGGCGCCGGGCCGGATGCGCTTTTCTCCCTGCGCGCTCTCGGGGGATCTGATTGGGCGGGAGGACAGGTGGGAGGGGGGAGAAGGAGGAGAGTTATATTGGAGGGGGGTAGGAAAGAACGGTACCGGGCATGCAGACGTTTGTGCAGCACCAAGGGGTGGGGGGGGGAGCTGTCTCTGGTCCTGATGCTGATACGACTCAATGAGCAGCAGCAGAAAGATGTCCAGAAATATGTCATGTATTGTTTTGTTAGTTTTAGTCAATGCAAAGAAAGTAAAAAAAAACAAATCAAACCGGGGCTGGGACGGATTGGATCACATGCGGAGCACCACAAGGCACGCAGCTCGGTCCCTAATTTGTTCTCCAGCAGGGCTCAGCCTTGGTCGTGACAATTCGATTGTGTTTCAGTGCCAATTTTGAAATATTTAACCCTGCCACGGCTTTGAATCTAAAAAGTCAAGACGACGTCATATTAAATGTTTTATTTCGTGTGCCGTGCAGTCACGGGTTGAGGCATCAATCACGTGCGATTAGCTCTTGTAGCGCTCCCGCATGCTAGCGTGCAACATCCCAGGTGAGTTGCGTGCAAGCAACTCACTAAGAAGCAGGAGAACAATTTTTCAACAGAAGAAAAACACAATAGATGAATGCAATAAAGCCATTTAAAGCCCCTAGTGGCCAAAATATTTTTGTTAGTTCTTTGCTAGCCCTCTTGTCAATTTGCTCCTTTCAGTCCACGATGAAATAGTCAACAATTAATTTGTCATTAGCAGCAAAAAGTCCAAATGAAGGTAAAGTGATTCTTTAAGCAAACTCTCCGTAAGCATGTCGTGCCAAATTAAGAGCGGCCTCGTTTAGTGCTAATCATCACGCACAAGCGGCCTTAATGAGTGCACAGTGACACACACACACACACACACCTAATCAACATCAGCCAAGAGACAAGAATCAACAAGATAAATATAGAACCTCGACAAAATAGTTTGACTCTACATTTCTATTAATCAGCGATGATTGGTTTAATTACAAAAGCGTTTTGCGAGGACGCCAATTAGCGCAGCTACTGCACAAAAGAGACAGATGTCGGTAGCTGCGTCAGCTCACGGGGGGAATTTACAAGCCCACTCGTGTGCTTGTGGAATGGAGTCTGAGCGGCAGATAACTTAGCCAGCTGGATTCCCGCAACCAAGGAAATGTCGCTACCGGTAGAAATCAACAAATTATCTCGCTCTTCTCTGCCGAGCTCGTTGTACAAATCGGCGCTGATCCAACTTAAGATGTTTTTTTTTGCCCCACAACAGAGCTGAGAATTTTTTTTTTTGGTGTTCATATTTTCGTTTCCAGGTGGGCAATGATGGGAGAGCTCAAGAGTCTGGCTCTGTCGTGCGGTGCTCCGCAGGGTTCAATGATGGGGCCCCTGCTGTTTCCATTGGAGGCGCTGCCCCAGGACTTATTTGAAGCAAGCGCATCATTTCCCTTCATTGCTATGCAGATGACATTCGGATCTATCCAAGAGCTTGCGGTCCGATGCCAGCGATCGAGATGATCAATTTACACATGGACCATTTTCCAGTCACGTCTGCTTGCATCACTTTGTACGTGCACATTTTTTTACCCACTGACGTCTTTGCACTGAATTCATTTTTGATCATAGGCGGAAACGAGGTTGACTCGCATGTGTCTCGCCTGAGGAAGTCCATCAGTGACGTTGCTACGCGCCTCCGACAATGTTATGATATTTTTTTTCCTCTTTCTTTTCCGCCCTTATTGATGAAAAACTAATTAGTCGCATGGGATATGGGAGGCGGAGGCGGCAAAGACACGAACAATATCTGACCTTGACTGAACATGTGAGACTCTAATGTTCATTGTTAGCGAGAGAAACACTTTAATAGTTAACAAGAACTTCTTCTAGCTGCTTGTTGGACCACTCCCGTCATTTTCCCATATTTGAAGGCCCATTTTGAAATCTCGGGGGTAAGTGTTCTAATTTCACAAATATTATGAAGACCACAACTCTGCACTACATATTGATTGCTAGGTGCTGTTCCTAATATTTTGTATGCCTTTTGAATTTAATGTTTATCTCATGGATTAGACCTCTCAAAGATTTTCGCTTGCAAAAATCATTCTTTGCCAGAGCAAAACTTCTTCCAAGGACAAAGATGGAACAATTACCATGAGCCAGCCAAGCCGACGCGCAATGAATTCATCTTTCGGCGCCTGGTGACACGTTGTCCCTTTATTAGTTTGCCATTAAGGACATCTCGTTATCAATCACAACGTTGCTTCATTATCTCACCGCCCTCCGGCGTGACTCATTGTTTGGGATAAATGAAGGTCGCCCGGGGTACTCTAGAGGAACGACACGCCACCAATATCTTGCTAGTGATAGGCAAAAAATTCAAAGGCACTAACTTGAACTCCAACTAAATGGAGTCCATCTCTTGCTAGTGAAAAATTCAAACTTGAACTCCAACTAAACGGAGCCAAACCACAAATCAGTGCGATGGCAGGCGGTAGAGGCAACTCGCAAAAGCAAGCACGTCCCTGGAAATATTTTCTGATATTTTCTTTCTTTTGGCACAATGCACGTGCATGCCAAGCGAGCTGGGAACGCCACCGGTGTCGGCGAGCAAAATTAGCTGCTCTTTATGCCGACAAAGCTAATTAGCATCCAGAATCTGACGGCGCACCTGTTCGCATGCTAAAAAGCTCCCCCCCCCCCCCCCCCTTGGAGGCCTCTCGCAACTTATCCCTTGTCATACTGAACAACACGACAACCGTTTGGAACGAGCTGCAGCTAACCCCGGGGCAATGATGTATGATCCTTCACCAGCCAGCAATCTTTTGAGACACCAATCATGTTAAGACTTGGCGGCCAGTGTCAATCAAAAGCTCATTCATAGATAGCCTCTCCGGGATAATTAAGGATTCTCGGGCAGTTTTTCTTAATTAGCCGGAAAACCCACCACTAATCACTGTTCTGCTCTTGGGGCGATTGCGCTAAAGGTCGAGGTTCTTGCTCGCCGTGATAAGGAGCGGTCCCAATGATTCCATGAGGACTGCAGCACAACTGCAAAATGTATCAGATGCAAATGTTTGGATCAGATGCAAATATTTGCGTCAAGGCCGTCTTACATGTCACGTCGCTCCCTCCTTGAAATCTGCAAACGTCTCCTTGAGACGACAATGAACGTCGCATTAGCGTTTGTCTCCAAGACGTTGCCGGAAGCATTCCGCTCTGCGCCTTTGCTCAGGTTGGACACTCGAGCCATCTTTGACACAAGCCAGCTTTTAAGATTCCGGCTCGACCTCAATTCGCTATCTGGCGCGGAAAGCGGCGCCCCGGGGACGGCGCGTGCCATCCCGGCGCAGACGACAAACACTCGTCGGTCCTGATGCGAGCCGACAGCGCGCCCACTTAGGAGCCGGGATGCCCGAGTAAATCTCAGCCGGGCGGCGTGATGAACGGCTCCCCGGTTTGTCTCCGATGACCTCGGTCATGTTTTTTTTTGGGGGGGGAGCCTGCAGTTCAAACGTCGATAGTGATGCGCGAGGCGTCCGGCGAGCAGCACCTGGCACCCTAAAAATCGAACGGCTGTAATATCGTCGGAGCGCAACTATTAGCGGTAGCGGCACGCTTATTTAATCATGCAGATTGACTCGAGCGAGAATTGTCTGACTGGGCTAATGTTTCGCCGAGCGGGTGACGGACGAATAAAGGCAAAAAAAGCAGTGCGCTGAGTTCTATGATCAACAGAAGATTGGGGCTCGCACAAAAGTACACATTTGGCGCCGGCAATCTGCCATGTCAGCGGCATTTACGTACTCATCAAATCTGCCCGGCCGCTTGTGCTAATCTGCCATAAAGATGACCTTTGATGGCGCCGACAGCTTCTCGGCGCCGTAATCCTTTGCCTCTTATCTGCGCTCTCTCTGCTGTCGACTTAAGTCGTCTTCAGGACGGGTAAGTTCTTATTCATCTCGTGAGCGGCCAACGTTTAACAGTGGGACGCTTCAAATGCTCTTTGTATTTACACGTGTCACTTGTTGGTAATCCTTCTGGAAAGGATTGCCCTCAGGATGTCGTCACTCAAGCGGGTTCTGAGCTACCTGTTTTCGGCCGCCGGTACCGACAGAGACGCACACATGTATATTAAGGTTGTGCATGTTTTTAAGTTGATTGGCTACGTAGCTCCCAAACAACACTGTAGAGGGCAGCAAAGTGTGAAGGTGGCAGCTGCTCGCTCCGCAGAAGACACGGTGAGGTGCTAACAGTACGCCCGCGCCATATGTTACGCTCATTAGTCCTTTAATGAGTGTACAAACCAGCCGCGTGGCCTTAACGGGCCGGGAGATGCGACTACACACGTGGGACAGATGGCTCGGCGTTATGGAAATTGAGACGTCCGCTTTGACGAGTGAGTTTAATTGGTTCCTCTACTGTGCTCATAACTCAATTCGCCTTAAAACGTCTTGAAACAAATAGTGTTGCGCAACCTGTGCGTCTGCTCCACAGGGGCATTTTTCAACGGATTGGACGACGGCGATGCATGACTCAGCATTGCTTTTGACGCAATCTCAACGTGTGTGTGTGTTTGTGTGTCTCATTGAAAGATGGAGGACTTTTGGGTTGTAATGTTTCGATTTGGTCCCGGTAGGAAATGACAGCAGCTGTAAAGCAGGGTGAGGCTGGATAAATGTGTGCAGGGGGAAATGGCAGAGTAATAAAAGAACACACACGAACACACACCTACACACACAGGGGTGTTTAAAAGTGCGCTACACTTAGTCTGGCTGAAGTGACGTGTGCGCTCACATCCTCCTCCTCATGTTTCCCCCGAGAGCATTTGCGAGCGCGGAACTTTTTGGAGAAGAAATAAGACGTTCTTGCGGGAAATGGAGCGTCTCGCTTTGGAGGATGCCTTGTGGAGGTTACGCAACATTCGGCAGGACATTCAACGCGGCTTTATGGCGTTGCGGGCCCACGCGTGCTCTGGAGAGAGCGTATCGACAAAGCACCAGGTTAGGCGACACGGTCTTGGCTCAGTGCGTTACGTTCTGATGGGTTGGGTCACCTTGCCAAGCTTGGCGGCGACGGCTTACGCGAATTGTCATCTTGCGAGGGGTTCCGCCACCTCCGGCATGTTCTGTCCTTCATTTGCGGTGACGATGCGGCAAGTCGGCCTAGCGAGAATCTTATCAGATACAGACGTGACCTGCAATTGGAAGGCTGGGGATTTTTTTTTTTTTTGCCGCAAAGCTATCAAAGGTGACGCAAGGTAACTCGCCTCGGCCTCACCTAAACTCAACTGCGAAGCGACTGAGTGAGCTTGTGAATCATGCAGGCGGACGTCAGTAAAGTGTGTGTGTGCGTGTGGGGGGGAGCAGATGACGACGGCTTCGGCTGAGAACAGCAGGTGCCCTTCATCGCCGTGACAAGAAAGTCGCCAGACGCAGCGGGTGGGTGATGCCGATGGAGGGGAGGGAGGGAGGGGGCGGGGGTTGAGTTTGTTCAGAACAAAGACAAATAAGGCGCAAAAGCATGTCGGCACGCAAGTACACAGCTAGTGTGTGTGCGTGCAAAGGAGACTTGCACCCGCCAGGGAAATTACCTTCACAATGAGGGCACTTGACTAAAGCAAAAGCACCACAGGAGTGCAACTGAAGAAAAAACACTCAATGCAAACTAACAAAATAGACCAATCAGGAATCCTCACAACACAACAACAATCCCAATTGGGTTGGCGCCTCCCAAGACGTGAACAAGGGAGGAAGGGCATCACTTTGGGTTGCGACGTGCTAGGCTAAGTCAGCTTTGGCGGCACCGGCTTGCTTTTCGCTAAGTCGCTAGTTGGGTTATGTTGTAAGCGGGGAATTTCATAGCCTACGCTTGCTCACAGCATTAAAACAAAAAGTGAGCGCCGAGTCAGCTCCCGGGTCGCCTCCTCCTCGCTTTCCGACTCTAAGCTTTATTCATCTCGAGCAAATAAAATGAAAGGCTCGACCCTGAGAATAGCTCCGTCGTCGTCTGTTGCCACGGAAACCTACAAGACGGGGAGTCACCGAGTTGAATGTGTCAACCGCGGAATCGAGGCCGCTGGGTAGCCGGCAACCGACCGGGAAGCCTGGACCCCGGACGTCCGTCTCGGAGGAGCGCCGGAGAAAATAAGTGAGTGCGTGAGAGTTTGGAAGCTTGAAATGATTTTTGTTCTCATCACACGTTGACAGCATAATTTGACGTGCAGCTCTTCAAAGGTTTTGTTTTCCCAGCCCCTTAATTTAAAAGGTGACGCAAACGTTTGTTTGGCTCCTTAAAAAGTCAAATTTGGGGCTGGTGGTCATGTGACAGCCTGCCTGTCACGTTTTCTATTTTGAACCTGGCTGAGCCCCGAAGGCGAGTCTGATCCACTCCCGACAAATGTCCTCAAACACACAGCTTGGGGGCAGCTTGAAAATGCTCGACTAGTCGCGGCAAAGGTCATAATGACCTGCCTAAAACAAAACGCTGGACAAAACAACTACTCGCCGATTCCTGTGACGAAGCAGAAGACACTCAAGTGCTGAAATGAGCGGAGCCTTGAGACGAGGTTCGATGCGCTTCTCTGAATTGCGTTGAACAAACTCCACACAAAAGATGTTTTTCTTTTCTTTCTCGGCAGCAACAGTGCAAGGTCGAGTGACAATATGAGATAGAAGCTGAAGAGCGATTTCTCCATGAAAGCCTCGGAAAGCAAATTCCAGAAGCGTAAAGGACAAGAAGAAATCATCCCAACATTACCGACCCTTGCCTTTTTGCATAGCTAGCACGGATGGTGTCCACCTGACATGGAATCTCGTTCTTCCTTGGTTCAAGATTTGTGGCAACCCAAGCAGCAGCCTAACCTTGCGTGCACGTAAAAGACAGATGGTTGTGGGACGACCCAGTGGGCTCATTCTGCCCTCAGCACCAGAGATTCCAAATGACCACCCTGCCAAACAGAGTTAGCTCTCTTAGCGTACGCTCCCACATGTTAGCAAAAGCAGATGAGGGTGCTCCATGGGATCTCTTGCTATCATGAAACGATTCATGTGCGCAAAAGGTGTGGCGGAAGAACATCTGGAGCAGCCCGCCTCGGTTTTGAGCGGCGCACGCCTTGGGAAAGCGACAGAAAAAGTCACTTTTGGGGTGGAAAATTTGCAAATGGCACTGGCAAATAACCGACTGGTGCAGTTTTACCCACGGGGGCTAAGTGTCCCATTTTGGGGGAGATTCTCACTCGGCTGCAATTGAAGCGGCACCAGACACCCCCCTCCTCATTGAGAGCCCTCCAGTGGCGTAACCTCGACACCAAATGAACAATGAGGCTCGTGCAAGCCAGGACACCACCGATGGTTGGAACGGAGTCTGGCGGGAAACGACCCATTCCTGTCTTTTGACTCCAAAACCGACGAGGGTATCATTTCTAACTGCAATTACAAAAGTACGCCACATACACAGGGGTGGCGCTGCGTCTTAAATTTTTGATAGTCACTCTTGAAACTTTCAATCACCAGCCAGTAGAAAAGCAACAAATGAGAGATTTTCCTTGGGGCTTCAAATGCAGCAGACAAAAACAAACATTTTAGAACCAAGCATGTTATCAGACAAATATGAAGCCCAGCATAATAATGTTCAACATTACTTTTCTATTGGATGGGGCTCAACAACACGCCAGTCTCGGTTAGAGCAAGATAATCAATAGCCCGAGCCACAAAAGCCAAAGGCAACCCACGAGGAAGTGAGCAGTTTAGGCAGAAACATCTCAATCTCTCATGTCCACCGCATTCTTATCAGACACGCCGGAAGCTCGACGAGGAGCCTCGTCTCCCCCTTCCTCGCTTGTCAGGTGTTATGACAGCCTCAGGTGGCGTCGCGCGCCAGCCCCCCCAGGTGGCTTCTCTGTTATCAGGAGCAGACCAGACTTGGTTTAGGAGGAGCATCAGAAAAGCAGCGCTGAGAAAGACGATAGCTGACTCACGCACGGCCATCCGCCACCTTTACTCTGTTGAATAAAACATAAGCTGCCGCCGAATACGTCCAACTCTGACTTAAATCTATCTGGCACTTGTTGACTGCTAATAGAAGACATGCTAGTATGCGTCTTTACGCGGGCGGCTAATCAGCGGCGTTTAAGGCTTACCACGACGATCCGCCGAGTGTCATTAAATAAGACGCGGCAAAAAACAACTGCTTCCGCAGAATTAGACACGAGTAGACCATAAACAGGCCAGGCTTTCCCATATCTAATCGCCTTACGTATCTTTTTAGCTGACAAAATGAAAAAGAAGCTAGCTCAACACATCATTCAAGAGAGTTGGTTTAGCGTTTGCTGCTCGAGGTGAGCCATTTTGGCTTTTGACTGTACACAGCGGTGAGTTTGACAAAGGCGTCTCAGCGGGAAGGCGTCATTTCAGCGCCACTTGCCCGCCTACTTTGTTCATCTCGGGAGACAAGAGCCGTCGCCGGCGGCTTGACAGAGTAAACACCGTTCCTGTCGGCGAGCTCCCCGAGATGCGACGACTTACTTGACTGATTGCCTTTACAAGAAAAAGAAAGGATGTGCAGCGGCGGCGCCTCGGCCGTGCCCTAGCAATTGAACCATGGAGTCACCCCGGGAGAACCTTCATCTGTTGCGGCCTGTACTGTCTTTTTCAAGGCGGCAGCAACAAGCGTGGGAGCGATACCATCTGAAATGAAATTTGGTATTGACACAAGACGGCTCAGCGGCATTAAGCCCTTCGTCTTTTTCTTGTGCGTATTTGTTCCTGAGCCTTGGCGTTTTCTGCAAAATTACTAAATGTGGCGGCAAAGACTTTCTGTTTTTGATCAACATCGGGGACGGGGTGCTTCCCGACGGCGGCCAAGCTTCGCAAATGAAAAGCAGCTCCCAAACAAACTCAATCAACAACTAATAACGCAGCTGTCTGCTAGAGCGCCGGGCGCTTTCCGCCACTTTCGTTGGAGCAAATGAATGATTTAGCCCAGCATTGGCACTCATTGTGCACAATCAAGCGGCGCCATGCGGATGGATGCGGGAATTGAACAGCGCCGAGCAATGGATGGCATCTCGCCACGTCGGAAACACTCCAACACGGCCGGCCCTAAACGTCATGCCCTGTCTCGGAGAGACTTCAATCCACAAAGCGTCTGCTTTCCATGCTAGTTTAATTCCGTTGTGTCCGGCGGCAACAGATAGATAAGGCAGTAGGGACGCAATTTTGCGATCTTTTTCTCTCTGTTGGACGTTACGACTAATTGTTGACTTTTCAAACGTAGCTTTGATCCACTTCTGAAAAGAGACTTTGACTCTCTCCCCTTTCATCTATAGCTTCATATGGACAGAGCGTTATTATCTTTGTATGATTGCCAATGTTTTATGTTGTATTTGATGTTTTTTGCCTTTTTCTGCAAAGAAGCTCGGAGCCACGGCGGCGTGGCAATCTCTGGTCCGTTCAAAACGTAACTGGTGGTTGGTAGTGATGATGGGGCTGGCCTCTTTCCTCCCGTGCATATTAAATCAGAAAAAGACTTATATTGATGTGACGCGGATGAGTTGCTCCGCGACGGTGGCGTCTTGAGGGAGAAAACTGATGTGAAGCTTGTCTTCTAATTGGCTCTCTTGCCCAGTGAAGATTCGGGAATGGAAGATGTTTGTTGTTTTATGCTTGAAATATTTAAAAGGCGAATCACACGGCCGCAGGCCACTCTTTAAAAAGAATAACATCACTCTGTCGCAAATGGAAACAGTGATGATGTGGTAAAGACTTTTTGGGGGTGTGGCTTTTGGCTGTTGAACAACAACAAAACAAATCTATAGATAATGTTGTGTTTTGTTTAAGATGTCCGTCGTTGAACAAGGAAAACAAAGATGGGGAGTGATAATTATTCCAGTGACGTGCGTCGTGGGGAGGCACTGACGTCACAAAATTTGTCCGACACCTAACCGTGTCACAAAAAAGGTTGGGGAACGCTGCTCTAGAGTAGCTTATCCATTATTTAATTTGAACTATTTTAATTAAAATCCCATATTAGCAGTCTTCACATATAAAAACACTCAATAAAGCACACTGCTCCGAAGTCCCGTTGTTCGAATCAAACCTTTTAACTCCGGAGTTGCTCTTCCTTTGCTTATGACCTCCTGCTTCGACCGAAAATCCATAGTTGAAAATCGTTTGAGTTTGAATATGTAATCCTCCATTGTGAAACGAAATGTAAAAACGAAAAAAAAAAAAAAAACGAATGTAAAACGAAATAAATGGACGACTGCTCCTCAGGTGTTCACTGTAAATTTGAACTGGAGCTCACTTATTCTACAGGTGCATGGGCGCATGAGGCATCCCGGGATCACTAGCGCCCCCTGCCATAAGGCTGGAGAACTTTTTTCTTTGCCTCGTCTTCGGTTTCAACATAACTATAAAAATTCTGCGATTTTGTTTCAAAATGATACAAAACTACTGAAATTAAAATGAAAATGACATTATAATAAAAACAATTTGATGAATATGACAATTGAATTTGTTTTTCCCCTTTTCATGATGGCAGGGGAGGCAAGAAAGAAAGAAAGAAAGAAAGAAAGAAAGAAAGAAAGAAAGAAAGAAAGAAAGAAAGAAAGAAAGAAAGAAAGAAAGAAAGAAAGAAAGAAAGAAAGAAAGAAAGAAAATAAACCCAATTGGGACACGGGAGATTTTCGGCTAGCAATAACAATGTATACCGTCTTTACATCCGGCAAGAAAATGATGGACATGTTTCATTTGGGCATGAATGCGGGCATACCTCAGGGCTCCATTTGCGCCCCATTTGCATTTAAATTGCTGCCGTTGCACCGCCGCGCATTAAAAAGCCATCATTTAAGTTTCATTTGCCCAAGAAAAAGACAGCCAATTTGCGGCGCACAGGTATATTCAAAGCGCAAAAAAAAAAAGAAATGTGTCTTGCAGCAAACTAGTTGTGTGATTTGCCTGCAGCTCGCAAAGGGCAAAGTGTTAATGAAAATCCGAGAACAATAGTCTCCGGTGACGCTTAAGGGAGCTCCGGGGATGTGTAACCTCATGCAAAGCCTCATCAACATTTTGCGGCGTTGCGCCTGCGAGGCATCGATCGACACTCTCCGCCGTGTGCTTTGCATCAAAAGCCAGGTGGGATCGGGGGGCCGGAATTGGTTTAGGACGCTACTAAAACAAAACAATTAGCGCGCTGCGAGAATACGTGACACGCCACTTTCGTCTTCAGTGTTGACAATTTGCATACGGGTGAGTGGAAATCCCAAAAAGCAACTGAGGGGAAATTGGGTGGAAGGCAGAGGCCCAAGTCAATTTTCCAGAAAAATTACTTTTAGCTGCGGGTAAAGGGGCTAAACACATGCAGGAGGAAATCAAGGGTTATGCGGCAAATGGTGCCATACATTAACGGGTAACGGGAGCCAACGAGTCGGAGGGCGGGCATCCTTTCACATTTACATCGTTACTGCTTCGTCTGGATTTTCACCCCAAAGGCAAACGTTGGAAAAGTTTGGCGAGCAACAATTGCATTAATGTGTGACGGAAAGAAGCGGCCTTGGAAAAGTGCTGAGCGGCAACAAGGAAGACAAATGAGCGGCGCTCTGATTCATCCCAGCGGACGGTGTTGCGCTGTGATTTGTGACCCCCTGGGATGGCCCCCACACCCGAGCCACCTCGATCAATACACCTGTCAGAGTTATGGCCTTAAATTACCGGCCGCTTGCTCGTTACCAGCCCAAAGATGGATGGGTGCGGCTGGTGCGTCACAGCGGAGAACCCGCCGATAAACGACGAGGCCACTCTGAGGATGGCGAGAGTAAATCTCCTCGACGCCACTCTCTGCAAACACTGTCGGACAGAGGAGGTAAACGTGACCCCCCCTCCTGTCCAAAAAGCGTCTCTCCATCAGTGGATGACCAAGCCACACTCAGGGCTTGACTTTACCATACCTGCCTACGTGCGTGACTTTCCCGTGCCTGTTCGCACTTCATCTCCCACACAGACGAGCTGAAGGGCCCGGGAGGATGACGCCGCCGTCGTCTCGCTCCTCGGAGATTCGCTTTTCCGCCTCGCCTTCGGGTGGGGGGAGCCAAAAAAAAAAAAAGGCAAATGACTTACGCTGAGCATGAAAGGAGCGAAAGGCATCAATTATTCATAAGAAAGATGCGAGAAAGCGAATACGTGCATGCTGAGGACGTTCTTGTCCAAATGCGCAGTTCCCGGCAGGCTGACGGCCTTTCAGGAAAGCGATTTTCCTCCCCCCAGCGCCCCAAAAACATCAGTGCAAGATCACAGACTTTAATCCCGGCGTGTTTTGACATCAAGTGGCGTCTCAGGTCTGAAAGCATCAGCGTCGACGCTACCCAAAGAAAGGCCTCCCAATATCTTGCTGATTGTTAAAAAAGGCAAAATTCTGAATTGGTGGCAAAGAAGTCATTTTGTTACTTTTTAATCGCTTCGATCCATCGGCATATTCTGTCATTTACTTAGCCATCGTCGTTTCACGGGTGTCAAACTTGTTTTGCGTTTGGACTGGATTTATCGCTGGCTTGGTGAGCGTCACCAAGTTAGCCCAAAGTCGCACACAGAGACGAGACCGTTTTTGACTCGCGTTTCAACTTACTCGCTCGCTGTCGAGGAGCCATCTTTCTTGCTGGCCAAAGAGCGCTTGCTTTTAGACAATCCCTGAAATGCACACCAGTAAAAAGTCAACGTGATTTTTTTTCTACCCAACTGCATACACTGATGATCTCTTCCCAGGTGAGCTTGGGCATTGAGAGACGAGCGCCGCCGCTGACACGTTTGCCGGGAGGGAGACGTAGCCATCTTTCTTCCAAACTGCTGGTAAAATAGGAAGCGAGAGGGAAAAGGTCAGCCAGCGCGGTAAACAAAGTGACGGCAGATGCATCACCTCGAGCCGCGGTGGCCGAGCGGCTGCACCAAATAGATGAAGGGCAACTTGCCGGCTAAAACTTTCCTCTTCCTTCGGAAATTGTCCCTTGGACTTGTTGTCTTTTGGCCTTATTATTGAAGAAGGCCAAAAAAGTATAAAGTATAAAGGTATAAAGCAGCATTCCCATTTCAAGCTCACTTAGTGACTTACTTGCTAATTCTTTGACTGCAAATGATAAAGCAGCAAATTCACTCCACTTTATTTGTAGAGCACAAATCATTTTTATACAGTCTTGCTGATGTATTCTATGCAGATAATGCAGTTTTTTTTCAAAATACAATTGATTTCATTTCAATTGAGTCTACAGCACGAGCAGTCGTTAAGCCCCAAGGCCTTAGCCTTTAGACTAGTAACGCGTTGATGGCCTCCGACATGAATGTCTGCACGGGGCATAAAAAGCAAACACCTCTCTCTCTTTTCTTTGTTGATGTTCACACTATTGACTTTACGTACAGAGCAGAGTTAAATTTCACGCTCCTGCACATGGATTTCCAATAAGGAAGGAGTCAATTCAATTTCCTCCGCATGGTTTGTGCAGCTCATCTTTATGGCCTCCGTTTCATCTTTATGGCCTCCGTCACTTGCTGTCCTTGCGCGCTTTCTCCCTCTCTCTCTCTTGTCTGAAAATAACCCAATGCATTTCAATAATGTTGCATAATGTGTTCAATAAAATATATTTCACATAAAAACAAATCACTCGCTAAATTCAACCAAAAAGGCACTAAACTAAAAATGACGTCTTCACTTCTTCGTGGACACTCCGTTTAAGGGGCGCCTTACTGCCCCCTAGATTTAGAATGGGAGTTATAAAAAAAAAAGAAGAAAAGAAGGGAGGGGGGAATGATGACAATTAATGCTCGTTTGTTTGTATTTGCATAAATGTTTTATTTTACATTCTTCAATGTCATGTATTGCTATTTAATGTCATGGCCACTGCTTGTTTTTTTTCTCCCATTGAGAACACGTTTAAAATTCTGCTTGTTACATTTCCGTTCTCTTTTAATTTCTTTACACAGCTATGTACAGACACGCTATTTTTACTTGACAAAATTGCTATTTATACATCACAAAAGCGCTGTGATTGTGTCCTATTCTTTCTTGTATGTCATTACGGCGACGAACTGAACATTATGCTTGATGATTGCCAAAGAAAAATGTCAGTTTGACGCCAGTGATTTCTATTAAAATCACCATTAAAGGGGCTCCTGAGGTCTTTGACAAGCTGTAGAAGCACTTCCAAGTTGGTGCTCGCTGCAAATCATTCTTGGAGACCACTACATAAAGTATGTCATGGATGGGGAAATATTTTGCTTCTCCAAATCATTAGCGTCATTATTAGTTACAAAGAAAAAGTATTGAATAAAGACAAAAAGAATTATACTTCACGAGCTACCGATGCTCAAAATGTTTGTGGAAGGAACCCCGTGGCAGTGTAAAACGTGCTGAATGAATGGCAAGCACATTTGTCTTCGGCTGAGAAAACCCTGGAGTAGAAAATAACTTTTACAAAATGGCACCATCCAGTGGTAGCATGGGTCACATACAGTCAAACGCAGCAAAAAGACATTGAAAAATAATCTTTATAGTAACTGAAAAGACAATAGTTTTACACAGTGGCATTTCTTTAATAAACACTTGCCAAAGGGAAATCTGGTGTGGTCGGGATTTTTTTAATACCAAAAAAAAGAGAAGAAACACTTTGTGTCCTTTTTTACGTTGAACCATTTTACAACTTTTACATTTGCTCCAGAGTCTCGCATTCATGATGAAATTAGCTCATCCAAGTGTCATCACACAGGAGCATTATTGTAAAAAAAAAAAAAAAAAAAAAAAACACGAGGAAGGCGGGGGGAGGGGGGGTCAAATGATGCGATGCCCTTGACCTGCTAAAAGTGTTTTTGAACTTCAGTCAGTAGTGCAAAACATGACTACTAACAATCCTGAAGTACTGTCTAAGTGGTCGCAGTCACTGGTAGGGTAAGAATGCACCAGAATAAGACTAGCTGTCCACCCCCCCCAAAAGATTGACGTTAAAAGACTCCTAAAACAAATTACAACAAAAATATGAAAATGGTCTGAGAAAAGCTCCTCTAACAAACTTGACCGTCTTGGACGGGGGGGAGGGGCGTCAAGTCACAAAGTGTCGCTTCCAGTTTGTCTAGAAGGGCAGCCCTCGACCTCGAACGGTGGAGTTGATGTGAGGGACAAAGCCGAGGGGCACCTGGGAGGAGGGCGAGGCCCAAGCGTGGCCTGGTGGCGGGACGGGCGGCGGGGGAAGAGGCGGCATGCCGTCCTTCCGGACCAGAGTGTGGTTGTACAGGTGGAGGGCGCCGGGGTTGGGTTGGCCTTCCACTGGTAGGGGGCTGTATTCAAAGCGGTGGTCCTTGTCCCCGGCAAACAACATCCCAGGGGCTCCTCCTGTGGTGGGGGGGCCCGGTGGGGGGAAGGAATCTAGGGGTGGGGCCTGGCTCGGTCCACTAAACGCTTCTCTCAGTGAGTGAGGCGGTAACCCCGCGCCCATCATGTGACCCATGAAGCTGTCCCCAAAGCCTGTGGGAGTGAAGGGGGGTGGCGGGACCGGGTGGCCAAAGTCGCCCCCGTAGCCGGGCCCTTCCGCGGTGGGCAGGGGCGGGTAGTCAGGCTCGGGCGGGCGGGCGCCGCCGTCGCCTCCCCCGGCCGACGCGATGGGCGGGGCGTGGCCGGGCTTGGGTTCGGGCGGCGGCCGCCTGTAGTCCAGGTCGGAGTGCAGAGGTGGCTCCGGGGGCTCGGGGGGTCTCTGGTCCGGGGGCAGGATGGGGACAGCGGCCAGGTCCGGCACTGTAAGACCAACAAAGACAGAGTGGTCCAACCAACGCGCGATTCTAAATCAAATGACAACTAAAATGGATTACCAGGGGTGACTGGGCTGGATTCTGTGGGTCTCTTGGTATCGGGAGGGAGCACATCTGCTCCCGTTGACAGGTTGCTGTCGGCCGCCTCCGGCCCGCCCCCAGTCTCCTGCCTCTGAGCCTGCAGTAGCTGAGCCAGCAGCATGGTGACGGCCGTCTGAGTAGCGGCTGCAGCAGCGGCCGCTGCTGCATCCCCTTCGGGGGGAGGAGAAGGGGGCTTGGGCATGGGCGGGGTTCGGGGCCGCGGGGGCTTGGCGACCAGTGGCTGAGCCGCCTCAGTGGGGGGCAGCACTTTGGACAGCTGCTGCAACGTCTCCTGGTTGACCTTGGAGCTCACAGCCTGGAAGAACTGGGCCGGGTTAGCGGCGGCAGCGGCGTTGTTGGGCGGCCCGAGGAGGTTCAGCAGGACGGCGAATTGCTCCTGGGTCAACTGGGAGTTTGGAGCTTTCGCGTCTGCCCATAGAACAGTATAACAAAGGTTACTACGCGGCTGGTGAAAACCCGTTTGCCATACGCGATGCGAATATTAGCAGTCGAATAGCAACAACGTGCAGCATCTTCTCGCCCTCACCCAGCAGTGAAGAAGCAGCCGCACTCGGGGCTTTGATGCCGGCGGATGCCGGGAATCCCTGAGGTGTGTTACTGCGACTGTCGTCCAGGCCCAGCTCCTTGCGTGGCGCCTTCGGCGGGCCGGCCAATTCCTCGGGCATCTGCTTCTGACGCCGACGCTTCTTGCTCCACAGCTCGTGACAGTCCTGCCACAGCGGGAGACTGGAGACACAAAAGGAACTTCAGTGGTTCGTATCCAAACAGTCGTGATCTCAAAAGTCAACAACATAGCCGCCTCCTGATGAACGTACTCTGGCGGGGGCATTTTGTCAGGGTCCACGTCCTTGAGGAACTCGCAGCTCAGCGCCTGCTCGCCCGTGCATCGCTTGCTGGGGTCAAGGTTCAGCATATGGTCAAACAAATCCAGCGCAGTCGGAGGAATGCTGAAGGCAGGACAAGGCCGCAAGGTTATCGACTCAAAATGCAGTACTCGTCAAAGTGAGGCAGGACTTGAAACTTACAAGGCAAATTCTTCCCGCAGTCGTCGCCTGTACTGCTTCTTTGGTTTCATGGTGTTGAAGAAGGGAAGCTTGATGACATCCGGCCACACCGCCGGACTCGGACTGCCGCATATCCGACTGCGAGACAGCAAAGTGCTCCAATAAGTTGGGAAGCCAGAAAGTTGCTGAAATGATGGACACCTGTCGTAACACCAACATTCGTAACGTTTTGCGCCACATGTGAGCATGTTGTTGGAAGGCACGACTGACTGACTGACTGAGGTTTGATTCCTGTCTGTCTTCTTGACAGTTTTGTGTTCAGAAACAAAATGGACAAAATCCAAAAGTGCAGTTCTAAGACCTGATCAACTCCAACTGGGCCAGCTCCTGGTTAGCTTGGAAGATGGGCTTCTTGGTGAACAATTCTCCCAGGATGCATCTGTGAACAGTGTCATTTTGTTTGTCCAAACCACATTCGTTTGTGACGCCATTGTCCTCTTTGTGTCCTTACCCGCAGCTCCAGACGTCGATGGCCGGCGTGTACCTCTCTTCGCCCAGCAAGAGTTCCGGGGGGCGGTACCACAGCGTGATGACTTTGTTGGTGTACGGCCGACTGGGAACGAGACGCAGACGTTGAGCGGCCGAAACTGAAATGCCGCACGACTCCAACGCTCATTGTGACAAGTGACGCTTAAAAGGGTTCTCCAATAAATTCAAATTCTGTTCAATGGGATTACATGACGTGAAAACGCCTTGCCGGAGTTGGACGAGTAACCAAAGAGGTGCGTGCAAAGGCGGGCGGGCGGGCTCACCTCTCTTCAGAGTTGTACAAGCGAGCCAGACCAAAGTCTGCCAGCTTGATTTTTCCTCTGACAGAAAAGAGAGAGAGAGAAGATGTGTTAGGAAACGCAAGAGTCAAAGTCATCATCAGGCTGGCCGGTGGAAAAGAGCTTCCCGAATGGCACGGAGGAGACCCACTTGTTGTTGAGCAGGATGTTGGAGCACTTGATGTCACGGTGCAGGAAGTTCTTCTTGTGGCAGTAATCCAGCCCCTCCAGCAGTTGCCGCATGAACGACTTGATGTGGCTCTCGTTGAAGTGCACCAGGCCCGACTCCAGCAGCCCCATCAGGTCGTGGTCCATGTACTCAAAGACCAAATAGAAAGCACCTGCCCGTAGAAGAAGGGATTTGTTGCAAGGTTTCTGTGGCATCTAGAATAAATCCAAAGGGGCACACGAGACGAAGCGTACCTTTATCGTTCTTAAAGTCCAGCGCGTCCTCCTTGTCGGTGACGATCTCCTTCATGTTGATGATGCTCTTGTGGTTGAGCTGCCGTAAAATTTTGATCTCTCGGATGGCCGTGATGGGGAAGCCCTCCTTCTCGTTGTCCAGACGCACCTTCTTCAGAGCCACCATCTCCGCTGCACACAGCATCACGATTAGCACGTCTCGCTGGGCTGCCACTTAAGCAAAGGAGAGCGTTTCCCCACCTGTGTCCTTGTCTTTGGCTTTGTACACCTGGCCGTACGTGCCTTCTCCCGTGATGCCGATGATCTCAAACTTGTCCACGCAGCGCTTGCCCCAGTCGATCTCGGTCTCCTTGATCTCGCCGTATCGGGGGCCGCACATTCTGAGATGCGTGTTTCGAGAGGGACATTTGGTTCGTATTCAAACAGGTGACGGGTGTGAAAAATGCTAACTTACTTGGGCCTTCTACGCGGCGCTTGGCTCTTTTTGTCGTCGGCCGGACTGCGAGGAGAAGACGTCCGGCTGGAAAGAACCGGCGGGAGTGGCAGTTCGGCAAGCAGCTGTCGACCCTTTCGGTCGGACTTCTTCTTCGCCGACAAGTCCTTTGCGCTGATGAGGGAAAAAAAACATTGATGGATTTTTGCTTACTTATTTTTCAGACTGTCGTATGGCACTCCACAGGGTACAATTGTGGGGCCCCTGTTGTGTTTTCAGTATTTGCTGCCCCTGGGTTCCAACTTAAGAAAGTGTGCTAGTTCCTTGTCACTGCTATGTCCTGCTGAGCAAAAAGAACATTTCCTCCTTACTGGACCGTGATTTTGAATAGGACCGGCATTTCCACGTGCATTTTTAAAACTGGCTGAAAACACATTTGTATTCTACTCTGTTTTCGTATTTGATGGTGTTTACTGTTTTTGTTATTCATTTCTTGCAAAGCGCGTTGTGTACAGTGCTGGTTGTGCTCTACAAAGAAATGACATTAAAGAAAAGCACGATGACGTCTATATGGTGGATTTTCACAGGTACCCACCAGTCGACTTTATCAATTTGCTCAAGAACACTCAAGGGAAGCGGAAGGGTCGGGACACCAGAGATGAAGGTCCCACTGGCTCGTTCCTTCTCTTTGCTCGGCCCGCTTGCCGTTGTGGCTTTCTTCTTGGAGTCATCTTTTGCCTTTGCGTCTTTGTTCCGGGGGGCCGGCTGCTCCGCACTCCTCTTCGAAGTGCGGTTGGAGGGCGACTGGGGCTGGCTGGATGTGGGCGTGTGTGGGCCTTTCTCCGCCGCTGTTGTTGTTGGAGGTGCGGGTGGCGAGGGCGGGCGCCCCTTCCTGGCCGCGTGATTGGTCTTGGGACTGGGCTGGTGAGCGCCAGTGCCGCCCTTGGTGGGCGTGGAAGAGTTGCCTGCGCTTTTGGCTTTGGCGGCGGCCTCGGCTGCTTTGGCCTTCTTCTGCTTGCTGAGCTCGGCCGCCAGGCTGCTCTTGAAGGTCAGCGTGCTCGGTGAGAGGCTGGAAGGCCGGCTGCGGGAGCGGGAATGGCGGTGGCGGCTGCGGGAGCGAGAATGCCTGCTAGGAGGATACGGGCTGCGGCTGCGAGACCTCACCGATCGCCTGTAACAAAAAAGACGCAGCGTGTTTACAAGCACTTTGCACGTTTCAAAGTACAGCCGGACTACATTGTGTCTTGTCGGAATTTGGCTCTTCATTACAGGCCTTGGACTACATTGTCCAGATAAGGTGAGAAATCCTTCGCCAGATCTCAGGCTTGTACCTCACCTGACATCCGGACTCGGGCTGAGGGATTTCCTGTAGGGACTTCGAGATCTCCGCCGGCCTCCGAAGGGACTGGCGACAAACTCCCCCTGCTCGTACGGACTGTGCCGGCCGTAACTGGGAGATCTGCGCCAGTTGGCCGGACTGGTAGGGGATCGCTTCCTCTTGCTGCTCGGGTACGAGCTGGGTGACTTGGCAATGCCGTAAGCTCCGTACACGTCAGCGTCTCGGCCGTAGTAGTTGGGCATGGGAGAGCTTCTTTTGCTCGGGTAAGTGGGGCTTCGTCGAGATATCATCTGGTTGTAGCCAGGCGGGGATTGGTAGCTGTACGAGTAGGATGTCCCATAGGGACTTTCAGCTTTGAATCCCGGGCTTCTCCTGTAGGTTCTCAGCTCTTCGTCTCGATATGACTGAGGAGGAACGTCTCTGTACGCAGACGGCGGTTCTTTATCAGCTCTCGTTTTACTCTGTCGCCTTTTAGAGTCCCGTTTGTCTACAGCCTGCGATGACTGACCGGCGGACGACCTTTTGCCATTTTTGTCATTAGCCTTCACCACGTCTCTGTGGTTTTTAGAGATGCTGGGGCTGAGGCCGCCACGAGGTTTGGCGTTTCTCTCACGATTAGGACGTTCCTTCCTCCGGTCGAGGTCCTTGCTCCGTTCCACGGGTCCTTTGGCATGCTCGTCCCTGATGGGGAAAACGTCCCGGCGGTCCCTCACCGGGCCGTTACACTCCCCGAAGTCCGCGGAGAACCGATCGACGTGACGCTCCAGTTTAGGCGAGGGGCTACCGGAGAAGCGCTCGGACTGGGAGCTCACGTCATCGTACTCCACCAGTGTCCGAAGTTCAGCCTCCTTGACCAAAGTGCCATGTCGGTCATTGACAGTGCCTTCCGTTGCACCAATGTGCCACAAGTCTCTGTCCTTGGCCTGTCTGCGTTTCTTCCGACGAGAAGCCGAGGAGCGTCTATTGTCCCGGTGTCTGTCCCGCTGGGCCGTGCTGCTTCCCGGCTTACTGACGTTACGCCTGTCCTGTCTGCTAGCATTTCTCTGAGCGGAGGGACTCCGGCCGCGGCCATCCCGAACTACATCCGAATTCGGCATTTATCCAGAGGGTTACATCAACGCCACGCTCACTGAGAAAGAACCTTTTACACTATTATGCTTCCGGCTGGGCAGTGGGACATAATAACACCGGGCCAGTTAGCATCATAATTCACGTTCGGAATGCCGCGGCTATCGCGATCACTAGCTTCACGTTAGCATCACAAAGCTAACAGATTATGTTTCGAATGTGTTCCACGAGAGTTTTATCGCGACCCAATTCGGCCACATGCACAAACAATTTTACATTCAGCTAGCAGTCGACGATTAAACATCCGGACTCCTCCACGGTGTGCATTTTTACAAATTTGCTAGCACATGCTAAGTAAATGTGAGCTAGGTTAGCCTCCAGGGGCTAACGGTACCCGACGACAAACCGCATTCGTGGACAAGAGTGCAGGCCCGAGGCCCGTCCGGATTTAAAGCCCCGATTCCTTGAACCCACCGCGGCTGGTGCGGTACGAGCGGGTACTTCCACCCGTAGGTTGGTGCCCGGAGTCAAAAGCAAACTTGTCGGCCTCCCATTTGACACCGCCGAGTCGCAACAAGGAAGTTAGCCGCCAAGTCGCTAGCCAACTGGGAAGCTTTCTTGTATCTCAGCGTGGACTCGATCGCAACTGCCGTCAGAAAGCCGCGTCCTCCGTCGTGTGATCCACCGAGTGATTCGCTCCCGTCGGTGGCGTCATCATTCTCGAAGGCGCCCCCAAGCGAGCACCGTGCTTGATTTGAATGAAGTTCCCGAACGGCGTGAACTTAGGCAAGGCAGGCGCGTTACTGAGCTAGTGCTATCCAACACTTCTTGGGCCCCGCTGACTGGCTGCCCTAGACGAGCTTTCAAACTACAGGCCTCGTGCGCCGGCGTCAGCCAATCACGGCGTAGTGCGAATCGACGTGGCCCGACACGTCATCGCCGAGGGAACCCCTGATCCCCACTACTCGAGTGCCAGCAAGTGCCGCTGCGTTCCTTCACGTACTTTCTTCTAACACTTTGAGCTAACACCAATGGATGTGGACACAATTATTCTTTTCTTACACGTAGATACGCACGGATGTATTTAGTCTGTACTTATGTGAGCGCAGCTATACTTGCAAACAAGGAAGCAATCGGTGCCCCTTGACCTGCTGAATTTGGGCACGTAGAGGTCAGGATTGCAATTTTTGTGTGATGGCTACCAGGGCTTCTCCCAGTTCATTATATACAATTTTCAGTAGTAGGCTATGCCGTCTTCCACAAGGCCCGGGGTCCCGATAGGTCAGCAGGTCACACAAAACAGACCAAAAAAAAAAAAGCATTGGGCTCTACCCTGCCCCACAATTGTCTCCACTCTTCTCCGGCAGTGAAAATCACGTCACGCGCTATGCATCAGCTGGACCTTTATGAATGATGCGTTGTTCTCATCACTACAGCCTGTGCTAATGCTATGAATACAAATTTGTTTTCGATGGAGTAAACGTTGTAGAATAGTAAAATAAAGCTCAGCTCATCTCTCAGCACCGCTGATAAATGAGCCAACATTTTTCCTCTTCCCGTCAGTCGATTCAACGGCCGCACAAGATGGAAAGTGAGCACCAGTAGTCACGTCGCCTTTATTTGCCATTTGCTAAGAACGCACACGCACACACAAATTGAAATGGAAGCGCACAAACGGACCACAATCGGCGACATTCGTGGTTGGTTATGTTTCCGAAAGAACATGAAAGAGGAAACACGAAGGGAGCAATTCAATCATGGCAAACATCCCCCACCAGCAACCAACACATAAAGATATCACTTTTTTTTATAGCATTAATATAAAAAAAGCAAAACAATTTCTTTGAATTGGCTGCCTTACCTATACTCTTTAGATGGAGTAGAAAGAAGCTCACGGTGGTCATCTGCTAAGCAAGCACTATGGTGGTCATTTGTTAGTTTTTTTTTTTTTTTTTTTAGTAGTTGTAGCAACGAGAGCACACTGTGACAATAGAGGAATGTCAACGTTTTGTTTTGTCTTTCGGAAGGGACGCGGAGGTTAGCCCTTAAACTCCAACCGTGCCACGGTTCTCATCGCTCCATTTTGGCTTCACCTCAACGCATCGAAGCTTAAGCGAGCCCAGCATTTTTGCTAAACGCATAACCGCGGGCGGCACGATTTTGTAGTTTTGGTGACGAGTGCAATCAACTGAGCCATTTTGAACAGGAATTGGAAAGGACAACAAAGTCCATAGTCTCCAGTCTTGCCCGTCCAGTTTGTTTAGTGGAGGACATAGCCGAAGGGAACAATAATCATAACGGGCGTGGCTCAGCCCTCTGCAAAAAAAAGGGAACCAAGCGGCAATTTGTAAAACTGTTGTCCAAGCGCTCTCGGCGCAAAAGCTCGTCTGTCCGCTCTCGCTTCAACTCAATGGTGGCGAGCGGTTTGCTTTCTCTGTCAGTTTGGTCAAATTGGCCTTCCAGATGCCAGCATGGCTTGTGGCATGACTCGACCGAAACGTTTGAGCACCCAAACATGATTTGATCACAAAAGCAAAAATACGAAGCATTAACAGCAAATTCAATAACAAGCATTCATTGTGCAAAAGGATGGGGGGAGGGGGGGGTCTTCTTTTCTCCAGGCGATGTTATGCAATAGTCGCCCATTTCTCGACAGCGGGAAAATCACAATAGGCACTAAGAAGTGTGTACGTTGAAATGATGCCATCTGTAACGTATGCTGACTTTGTTTTTAAGCAGCACACACACGCCTCAATTTGCACACATGCGGACGTTGTGAAGGAAGAGAGCGGACGCCTGCAAGGATCGATTGGAAAGTTAGCGAGCGTATTTGACGTGGGGGTGGGGGGGGTCTCAAACAAAAAGTCTGACAAATGTATATTATGTACACAAGCAGCTCTCTGGCTTTTTTGTTGTCGTTGCCGTTGGGCCACTATAAAATACAACACCTCTCCCGGATTCTCTTGGCCAGACTCTTGCTCTTCTTCTTGCCGTTCTTCTCTTTGCCGTCCTCCATCTTCCTCGCCCGGATCTCCCGCATCAGATCAAAGAACACCTTTGGGGGTTAGGGGGGTGATTCCAAACACACAACAGGAAGGTTACTCGCTCCCCAAGCATTTTATAAGTGAGGCCAATCGGACGGACCTTGTCCACGTTGGCTCTGGTTTTGGCCGAGGTCTCCACGTAGCAGACCCCCCAGCGGTCGGCACGGGCCTTGGCCTCATCGGCGTTCACCTGCCGCCGGTCATCCAGGTCCGACTTGTTGCCCACCAGCAGGAAGGGAACGTTCTCGTCCTCCTTCACTCGCAGGATTTGCTCTCTGCGCATTGACCGAGCGTCAATCAGGTTGGATTTGGCAGCGGGAGAGCTTTTCCGGGCTCGGGGCGAACCTGAAGTCGACGGTGGCAGCAAAAGACTCCAGCTCGGTGATGGAGAAAACGCAGAGGAAGCCCTCGCCGCTGCGGAAATAGTTGTCGCGGATGGCGGCGTAGTCCTCCTGCCCGGCCGTGTCCAGGATGTCGATCTGCACCTCCTCGCCGTCCAGCACCACCTTCTTCCTGTAGCTGTCCGCTTTGGTGGGCTCGTAGTCTTCCACAAACTAGCGCGACAGCCACAAGGAACAACAAGCTCGGCGTTTGCGCCACATCCACGCAAGCCCGGCGCGGGCGCTTACCTCGTCGTACATGAACTGAAGCGTGAGGGCCGACTTGCCCACTCCGCCGCTGCCCACCATGATCACTTTGTGGAGGGCGAGAGAATTCTGCCCTTTGGGTTTCGCCGCCGCCATGGCTCTACGTAAGGGGCTGGGGTGGGGGATGAGGGCTGTGCCAATTAGAACAACAATGCCAACTGCAGCGGTGAGGCTTTTGATTCCTGAAACAAACGGTGGAATGAGCTTGTCATCGTTTGCCTCTCTCTACTTGAGCGTAGGACGTGTAAGGATACTTCCGGGTAACCTGTTAGAAATAACAATAATGGGACCATGTGGTGAAATGTCTTTTTCAAAGAGTTGTTTTACAGCCACGCCTTTTGATGCTTGGCAAAGGTGTGAGCAGTTTGTCAAGCCAGGATCAACCCGCAAATATCCTTTAGGTAATGGAATCAATTCTGATGCTGCACTACTTTCCGAGGAGCTAGTTTTATGGTGCTGAACCAGCAGAATTTGCCAAACAGAACTCCGGACAAATTCGGACATAGGAATAAATGTAAGAAATGTACAATACTCTCCATCCATTTTCTATTGCACATGTCCCGTTGACAGTAACGTCAAGAAAAGCTAGCTTGCTGATTTCTCTACGGTGGGCGCTGCAGCGATGAAAATGACCCTCTGCCTTAGCGGCGTTTTAATTAAAAAAAAAAAAAAGCGACAGCTTCGACCGAGTAAATGCCATCATTGACGGCCACTGATGTTCGCTCTAATGTCGCCCGGGTGCCCGGCACGGACGGCGGCGGCCACTCAACGGTAAGCTGGGCTAAGCAGCGGCAGCAGCATCAGCTAAGAGCGGTGCAATGCGGGCGACCGAGCACTTCGTCACAGGTGAGACGTCACCTACCGGCGTCGTTGAAGGCTTTCGCGTAGGTGGCGCCTCGGTCAGGGTTTTAAGTTGCCGTGGCTAAAAGGGAGGGGAAAAAAAGAGGCTTCCTTGAGAACTGCTCCCTTAGCTCATGGCTAGTTCCTCACGCTAGCCGTTAGCAGCGCAGCAGTGATGTGTGCGGGGTAGGCAACGGGCTGGGCTCGACTCGGCAATACTCGGCTTAAGTCGGCTCCGCGAGCCCCTGCGGTTGGCTCTTCGCTCGGCATTCACTCGGCTATTCTCGGCTATACTCGGCTTGGTGAGCCTCCGCCCTGTCTCCGAAGACCAGTTATCTCATTCAATTAATATGTTTGCTCGCCTTATCGCCTGGCGGCATGGTTCCAAAATGCTTTCATATCTATCATGTTAATAATAACAATATATTTTTTAAATGATTAACCCGTATTAAGTGGGATTGGTTCATCCCTTCTAAAAGGCTTGCGCACCCAAAAGAGTAGCTCTTTATTCAGGTAAATGTGAACATTCACAGACTGCTGAAAACAAGAATTCCGCATTTTCATAGTGATGAGCTCCATCTTATCAGAGCTGCAAGTATGCAGCAAAAACTTAGAATGAGACTTTGCAGCTACTTGAAAGTTGCACGTCAAGTCATTATTAAGCTGGCACATCGACTTATATGGCAGGCCCGTTGAACGTTTACGGCGCTCAATCAGCTTCCTTTGGTTCCCAGAAATTGCAGTACCGAACATCGACCTTCAGTGGGCGCAATTTCACAATATTCTGGCCAGAGTTTCAAAAAGCGACTTCAGTCAAGAGAACGAGTCTGATGTTTTTTCACTGTGGTATAAACCAGGGGCGCGCATACATGACAGATAATTGTTCTGATTTTGCTGCACGTCCATCAAAATTGACCCGTGAGGCTCGAGTACCTCAGCTGCTCTGTCGAGGTATCCGATGACCTGCGTGGCAGCGACCCTAACCCTATTCATAGAAACATTCCAAAACGTGCGGTGAAGCCATTCTCTGCTTGCAGTTGCCCACCGCCCCCTCCACGTTCTTACGATAAGCCTCACCGGCTGGGGGCGTCCGCAACGACAGTGAACCCCCATTTACCGCGATCCGCCTGCAACGTATAAAGAAAATCAAACTTTCCGAAAAAATACAACGGACATTTTGTAAATACTTTAGATATTTTCTTATGTCGACGTTTGCTTTGTTGTTTTTTTTTGCGTTACAGCGCCATCTGCAGGATTTCACCACTCAAGTCCCAACGAACTTTGTGACTTGGAACCAAAATCTATTTATATGCACGTTTTGATATTCCTCTCTCGGCGCCGTCCCTCTAATTACGACGTTAGCCCCATTGTTTGCAGACTTGCACTTCTGCCGTGCCTTTAAATCAAGAGCAAGCGAGGCTCGCGCACGCCGCGCAGTTGCCCCCCACCCCACCCGTGCGCGTGCACGACGTTTTGCACGTTATTAATGAGGTCGGCGGACGACAACAGCTGCTTGCCATTCAGGACAGCTCCAGAAGTTTTTTTTAACTCAGCCCTTTTCTTCACACTGTTGTCTAGATTTCCTGTGCGCACGCGCATAAAGGAGAAGGCGAGGAGAGAGGAGGGAGAAAGAGAGAGAGAAAGGGAGAGAGAGGGAGGGAGGGAGGATGTAGACGCGCCGCGCGCGCACCGCTGGAAGGAGAAGACGACGACGAGGAGGCTGAAGGCCGGGCCGTTAGGCGTCTTTCTCGCGTCCACATCTGGATTAACAATTTAGACTTTTGGAATCTCCACTCGAGTTTTTGGTGCTCGACTATGTGTCCTCTCAAATGGGTGCCAACAACGGAAAACTGTATGGAAGCGAGGGTGAGTGCTCCAAAGTGGCAAACTTTTGGCGTGCGCGTGGACCTCAAAAAACTAAAATGAAACTTAATGTGCAGTTGGAGCAAGTACGCATGCATGAGTGCAGCCAGGGAAAATTCTTTTCTTCTCCATCTGACAGTCACATTACAACTGCTGCTTTTCATTCTTGTCACCCAAAAAGGGGGAGCTTCCATAGCTACACAACACAACTCTCTTAATGTATGTGCAAGATGAAGTCAATTGCATTCTGACAGGCAGCCACGTTTGAATGAAGGCACAAGAAAGCAGACACAAAAAAAGACTCCAGCCACACTCGCCAGTTGCCTTCTACCGTAAAGACATCACTGTAATTTGGAACAGCAACACGTTCAAACCGAAGCGTATCATCTGATTAGCTTGAGCCTAACATATGATGCATGATGAGCATCATTCCATCCATCCTACTGCAGAGGCACCAAGGACTTGACAAGAGTCAGAAGCTTTCTTTGCACGCCGCTGTCGTTTGAACGCCACGTGCAAAAGCACCGGAGGAATTTCATCTGGCAGAGCAAAGCTTTCATCACCGGATGCAGCGCTGGGGGCTCCGAACCATTTTTTGCATATGGCCACTGAGTTTTGTGGTGTCTTAAACTGAAGCAAGACGTTTTGGAGGGCCGCATTTACAGCTACGCAACTTGGCGACGGAAACTCGCAGACGGCTCGCATTGCTATCGTGAAAGTAATTGTTTTGGTATTTCTCTCCCGACTCATGGAAGTGACGAGTCGAGATTCAGGGTCCTTCGCCATCCGCCTGACTTTGCAGCGCTTCACAATGCCGAATTTCTTTCCGCCTCCGACCTCTTCCATCGAAAAACACACTTGACGAATATCGAGTCTATCGAGTGAACTTTGTCCATCTTGCACATCCACAGAGGGAGAGTGCTTCACCTAAATGGAATGCTGCACAAATCTCGGGAGCGCTTATTTCTTTTCTTTTGAAGCACGGATGTTGCGATAACGCCATTCCACAACGGCGATACAATCTCCCGACTCGAAATGTCAACCTCACCTCTGCGTTATCATCGCAAAGGCCTAATCTTCCAACTTGGACACACTCCTCCACCAAATCTCAGGCAGGCCACAGTATTTGTGTCCGCCCGGCCTAAATGTTTGGATAAATAACATTCCTTCCTGATCCCATCCTAAGTCAATACCGGCGGAGAAAAGATTGGAAGTTGCGATGTTTAAAATACCAGTGCCGCCCGCCACACGGCGTTCCCAAGGAACAGGAACGGCCGGTCCCCTAAGACACTGGTCACTTGGCACGCTTTTAGAACCATGAATCATAATAGCCCCGTTTTCGCAAAACCGAATGACGAGCAAATGCCAGAAAACGAGCATGACCGGAGCAGAAAAGACTTTCAAGTTGTGCTCTTCTTCCTCCACAGGCAAAGGCAGCTCCAGCATCTCATCCGACATAAGTTCCAGTACGGATCGCACGCCCACCAAAGCTCCCAAGAATGCGACTCCCGGCGAAGGTAAAGCATCTGGTGCTCATTAAGTCACAACGCCCCCTTCCCCCCCTCCTTCTTTGTCCCCTCCCATTGGCCCTCTTCCCTCCTCATCCACGCTTCGCGCTGCCTATTTTGGGAGAGGAACCTGGCTGCTCCTGGGATGACCCTCAGTCAAAGGCAAACTCGTAGGAATTTATTCAAAATAGGCAATACTGAGTAGATTCAACTGAGACGGGAAGTCAAGGTAAATATCGCTGGAAAGCTCACTCCCACAGTCCACAAAGTCTGCCGGGAAAATCGTTTGCACGCAAGGCGACTTCACGCATGCATCTCAAGCGTGACAGACGCAACTCGAGTTCCGCTTGGCAAACAGCTGCGCGGCACAGAAGCGTCGCTTAAGCGGCTGTCGCCGAAGGACAGCCATTGCCAGGTGATGGCTTACAACAGGCCGGCGATACTTGCTTCCATTTATGGAGCTTTAGACAAAAACTCGACATTATTCATCGTCAGCATTTTTTTGTTGCCACGCTAGTGGCGTAACATGTTCATGCGGGTGACCAGACGAGACGGCTCTCTGACGGGAGCCGACAAAGACGCAATTCTAGCTGAGCTCTTCCAAGATTTGTCGGGGTAGTTTGCGCCCTGGCCACAATTGATTGACAACCCTGGCCAGACGACACGACAGAAGCTCCGTCTTGTAATTTGCTTCACACGCATTTGCCCAAACAGGGCTCCTAAATGTTTACCAGTTGAAGACATATCCAATCTTTTTACGGCACCACCAGAACCGCCGCGGGGTTGTAATTAGGCAGAGTGGTGCAAAGTGCTAGCATGTCATTACCTCCGCAGTTTTGGTGCCGTCGGTCTGTGTCGTTGAGCAAAGGCGGCGTGAGCGCCGCTGTTTAGTCAGGACACGGCACGGGCAGTGACGTCACCAGCTCAAAGAGACAGCAAAAAGACGTATGTCGAGGATCCATGTCTAAAGCAGTGTTTCCCAACTTTTTTTTCATCCACCACACACCTTTTCATTGGAAAAAATCTCGAGGTACACCACCAATAAAAATCTGTTAGGTGCTACACCAGCTATATTAAAATTATTTATATTACAACAATACAGACAGACAGACAGACAGACAGACAGACAGACAGACAGATAGATAGACAGATAGATAGATAGATAGATAGATAGATAGATAGATAGATAGATAGATAGATAGATAGATAGATAGATAGATAGATATAGGTACATACAGTAATCCCTCGTTTATCGTGAATAATTGGTTCGAAAAAACACCCGCGATAAGTGAAATCTACGAAGTACGGCCACCAACAAGAAGTAGTGGGCAGGCTAACGAGTTAGCGGAAAGATGCTAATTCGCGATCGTGCTAACACACGAAAACGGACTTCTAAAGGAATGTAAACGAACACTTGGAGCAATACTACATTG